>NC_136527.1:196011098-196356098 GCF_053919585.1 Euprymna scolopes | reverse complement strand
GATCAGACGTCAGGACTTTGCTGGGGATGATCGACTTGTGTTGTAACTGACAAATGAACTACGTGAATTTACAACAAAAATTGAAAGCCAAACTGAAATTCTAGGACCAATCAGGTATGCTTACTCGCCTTTGTTGACCGATATATATATATATACTACCAATAATATATATATGCCGCATATTACCATGTCAGGTTTTATTGCACCGTAGGTACATAGCTGTAAAGATTGTATGGTCATAGTGACACTATCGGCCGGCCAATAGCGTGAGCGGCCTACACTCATATTAAATTTCCTGGAAACGGTAGCTTGTAACATGATGTAAATATGATAGGAGTCTTGATGCTGTCACACCATCTCAATATTTAAGGCAGACACAACACAACAAGACACAATTTTAATACATATGAGAAATACTTACTTTTTTATTTCTATACACAAATATGTTACTATATTTTACAAAAAGGATTAAGAGCAATTATTACGTAAACTATTAAAATGATTACAGTGAACTACGTAGATAATCCTAACGAGTGTTGGCAGTGATGGGGGTGCCCCCATCGTTTACAGCGGAGCAGAAAATATGTGCTCATCCCATGGCTGTCCGGAGCAAAAGAGGTCGAAGGAATAGGAAGTGAAATGTGGTTCTCATTTACTTGTGAGTGCCTCCATGTGTGACAAATTAAATCCCGGCCATAGCAGGATGGGAGGTGAACTAGAACGACTAATGGTAACACAATAAACTTACTTAAAACTGTCGTTTCTGGTATCTGTTGGCCCACCCTTTAAGATGCATGCAATGAAAGTTTATGATATATTTTTTGCCATTTTGGAGCAATTTTTGTAGCAGAGATTCTGTCTTATTTGTAAGACAATTTTGTCCAAAATGTTTGGCCAATTATGTCTCCAGTGTAAGTGCTCATACGTGTCACTAAATGTGAATTGTGCAGAACTAAAATAGTCATACACTTTAGATGACAATGGTTTTTACTCAGTGTAAGTTCTCATATGTTTCACTAACTTGCATATTTCAGAACAAGAATATCCAGACATCAACCAGTTCTCATATTTGTTACAAAAATATCCACACACTTCAAAAGAATGTGGATTTTCTCTTTTATTTATTTTACTTCAGTAAATTTTAAGAGATCAAGGGGCTCCCTCCTCGAGCTAACACTTGATTCTCTGCTGTTTTAAACTTATATCCGAGGGCTCTTTTAAGAATAGATGCTGTTCCCTTTATGGCTGCTATTTGTATTTCGTTACAGCTTGGTATTCCAAGGATTGCTTCTAAGTATTTCTGAAGATTCTTTTTTTATTAAGCCAGTTGCTCCTATCACAACCGGTATAATGTTTATTTATTTCAGAGATCATGTTATTTTAAGATCACTTTTATGGTCCTGTACTGCGAGTTCTCATATGCATAAATAACATTGTTTTTTTTTAAAGCAAGAATATCGACACACTTCACAAGAATGTGGTTTTTCCCCGGTGTGAATTCCTATATGTGTCACTAAATCTGATTTTCTAGAACAAGCATATCCACACACTTCACAAGAATATGGTTTTTCCCCGGTGTGAATTCTTATGTGTCACTAATGCTGATTTTATAGAACAAGCATATCCACACATTTCACAAGAATGTGGCTTTTCCCCAGTGTGATTTGTCATATGTGTCACTGAATGTGATTTTTGAGAACAAGAATATCCACACACTTCACAAGAATGTGGCTTTTCTCCAGTGTGAGTTCTCATATGTGTCACTAATGCTGATTTTATAGAACAAGAATATCCACACACTTCACAAGAATGTGGTTTTTCTCCAGTGTGAGTTCTCATATGTCTCACTAAATGTGATTTTCTAGAACAAGCATATCCACAAACTTCACAAGAATGTGGCTTTTCCCCAGTGTGAGTTCTCATATGTGTCAGTAACTTTGATTTTATAGAGCAAGAATATCCACACACTTCACAAGAATGTGGATTTTCTCTTTTGTTTTTTCCAGTGTGAATTCTCATATGTCTCACTAATTCTGATTTTCTAGAAAAAGCATATCCACACACTTCACAAGAATGTGGCTTTTCCCGAGTGTGAGTTCTCATATGTGTCAGTAACTTTTATTTTATAGAGCAAGAATATCCACACACTTCACAAGAATGTGGCTTTTCTCTTTTGTTTTCTCCAGTGTGAGTTCTCATATGTCTCACTAAAAAATATTTTACAGAACAAGAATATCCACACACTTCACAAGAATGTGGTATTTCGCCAGTGTGAATTCTCATATGTATCACTAAATCTGATTTTCTAGAAAAACCATATCCACACACTTCACAAGAATATGGCTTTTCCCCAGTGTGAGTCCTCATATGTGCCACTAAATATGATTTTATAGAACAAGCATAGCCACACACTTCACAAGAATGTGGTTTCTCCCGAGTGTGAGTTCTCATATGTCTTATTAAAGAATATTTTTCAGGAAAAGAATATGCACACTTCACAAGAATGTGACCTTTTCTCACTGTGTACTGGCATGTTTGACTAAACTTTATCCCGGTTCAATATTATGTATTCTGTTATGAATATTACAGAATTTCACTTTACCATTATTTCGAAAATATTCTCCTTCACAAGAATACAATATTTTTTTTACCTAGCTATTTACTGTAATCGAATATTGTACAATATTGTCTTTCCAAAAGCCTCATACTTTTCTGTGATTTGTGATTATCTTGTTTATAGCTTTTCATTCGTTTGAACATTAAGCACATATACCGCACATGTGAATATTATCTTCAAGGTGTGTGTGATTTTCTACACTATTTCCAATAATTATTTTTAATAGTAGAATTCGCATACATATATGTGTTGTCTTTTATATCAATAATTTTCTATAGTAAAACATACTGATCAATGAAAATGTAATAATATATAATAATATATATATACATATTAACATACATATATGTGTTGTCTTTTATATCAATAATTTTCTATAGTAAAACATACTGATCCATGAAAATGTAATGATATATAATGATATATATATATACATATTCGCATACATATATGTGTTCCATTTAAGTTCTTTATCTCTCAAGCACTGAGTTAGTAAAGAATTGAGAACATAATTTTCCTTTCCCAAATTAACCATTTTTATACGTTGTAGTATATCTTTCATGTTGGTCTCTTGGTCTTACTGGATTCCAGGACAAGAACTTATCTAGTCTGGTGGAGTATCCAGCTTCGTGCTATTACTTGAGGCAATATAACTTGGAGAAGGTGCACCGTTCCTCGGAAAAGCTGTGGAGTGGCCACAGTGAGGAGATCTTATTTGGGCTGCGAATACGAAATGTGATTTTGAATATTTGGTCAGAGTTTACTTCTATGGAAAAAGCATCCTCATGCAAGATTGTTCTGACAAACCCCTGTACAGAGAGACCTTAGACACTCGAGGATAGTGTCTAGTAGGCATTCAAGTTCTCTCCAGTAGGCATTTAAGTTCTCTCCAGTAGGCATTCAAGATCTCTCCCCATTGTGATTTCTCATATGTGTCACTAAATGTGATTTTTGAGAACAAGAATATCCACACACTTCACAAGAATGTGGCTTTTCCCCAGTGTGAGTTCTCATATGTATCACTAAATGTGATTTTCTAGAACAAGAATAGCCACACACTTCACAAGAATGTGGTTTTTCGCCAGTGTGAGTTCTCATATGTCCAACTAAATATGATTTTATAGAAAAAGCATAGCCACACACTTCACAAGAATGTATTTTTTCCCCTGTGTGAGTTCCCATATGTGTCACTAATGCTGATTTTTGAGAACAAGAATATCCACACACTTCACAAGAATGTGGCTTTTCACCAGTGTGAGTTCTTATATGTGTCACTAAATGTGATTTTCTGGAACAAGAATATCCACACACTTCACAAGAATGTGGCTGTTGCCCAGTGTGAGTTCTCATATGTTTCACTAAAGAATATTTTTGAGAACAAGAATACCCACACACTTCACAAGAATGTGGTGTTTCGCCAGTGTGAGTTCTCATATGTATCACTAAATATGATTTTCTAGAACAAGAATATCCACAAACTTCACAAGAATGTGGTTTTTCGCCAGTGTGAGTTCTCATATGCATCACTAAATCTGATTTTCTAGAACAAAAATATCCACACACTTCACAAGAATGTGGCCTTTTCTCACTGTGTACTTGCATGTTTTACTAAACTTTATCCCGGTTCAATATTATGTATTCTGTTATGAATATTACAGAATTTCACTTTAGCATTATTTCGAAAATATTCTCCGTTGGAAGAATACAATATTTTTTTGCCTAATGGAATCGAATATTGTACAATATTGTCTTTCCAAAAGCCTCATACTTTTCTGTGATTTGTTAATCTCCTGTTTATATCTTTTCATTATTTGAACATTAAGCACATATACCGCATATGTGAATATTATCTTCAAGGTGTGTGTGATTTTCTACACTATTTCCAATAATTATTTTGAATAGTAGTATTCGCATACATATATGTGTTGTCTTTTATATCAATAATTTTCTATAGTAAAACATACTGATCCATGAAAATGTAATAATATATAATGATATATATACATATTCGCATACATATATGTATTGTCGTTCATATCAATAATTTTCTATAACAATCATCAAACAGGAACATCTGTAAATAAAAGAAATGAAATTCAATATTTTAGTATCATCGTTTATATATTGTTTTTTTTATCAAATCTTGTTTACTCAAACCTTAATATGATACACAGAAGAAAATATTCGCATGTTTTATAATTTGACACAGAAAAAGTCGATACAGGTGTTTTTTAACATATACTTTAGAAACAGTTACACATAGAATTGTATATGATATTCATCATAGTGAAAACATAAGAAACATTGATATATATATATATATATATAGATAGATGGATATTGATATACATATATATATTGATATACATATATATATATATATATAGAGAGAGAGAGATATTGATATGTATATAGATACAAAGAAATCCCTTCCCATAATTCCCTTGCTATGTTTCTGTCTCTTTCCTGCACGGCCTCCATGAAGTAAAGATGCATATTCTGTCTCTCCATAAATGGGGGGGAACACCGCCTCCTTTAATACTAGTTAGGTTAGTTTTAAATTGTAAAAGTTTTTGTAAAATATATTTTTTAAAATAAAATAGTTATGCTTTATATATATTACAATTGTGTTGCGTGTCGATTTTCTTGTGTCTGCCATAAATGCCTTCATAAATGCTTTCATTGAAACAATGAAGCGGTCTGGAAAATGAAGAAAAATTCCAGTCAGAACGTCACCAAGGGTGAAGAGGTCAAGACGTTTCCTGGGAGAAGAAGGAGCAGCAAAGCACATTCAACATATCAGGTATGATTTTCTTGATACAAAGACCCTAATGACTGGCCCATCTTTACGTCTTCCCGATAAAACTTTAAGACATTTAATATAACACGTCTGTCGGTCATACACCTCAGTGACCGGCGGATAGTGGTATAAGAGTAGCATATCGGTTGCAGCTTTTTACAATAATTTTTTATAAACAAAACGTTTGTTACGTTGTTGGGAGATTAGAGTCTACATGTTGATAACTATTCTGTACTTTCACCTAACAAATTAATAAACAAAAGATACGTTTTTTATGTTTTGGGAGATTAGAGTCTACATGTTGTTAACTATTCTGTACTTTCACCTAAAAAATTAATAAACAAACGTTGTTGGGGATTAGTCTTCATGTTAACTTTTCTGTACTTTCATCTAACAAATTAATAAAGAATTTAAAATTCAAAGTGAAAAATCGTTGGATTGTTTATTGTCATCATACAACAAACGTATTTAAAAAATTATTCGGTTGAATGTTAAATGCACATTTAAAAGTCAAAGTGAAAATTTGTTGGATATTTTATTGTCATCATACAATGTATTTAAAAAATTATTCGGTTGAATGTTAAATACAAATTTTAAAGTCAAAGTAAAAATTCATTGGATTTTTTGTTGTCATCATACAACAAACGTATTTAAAAAAATTATTCGGTTTAATGTTAAATGCACATTTAAAAGTCAAAGTAAAAATTTCTTATGCTGTGGATTTTATATACGTATTCAAAAGCTGGACTTTGGAAAAAAACTGATGCTCTTAAGTTAAAAATGCATTCAAAGCTCGGACTTGTGATTATTTGTCAGACTATAGAGAATTTTTTATTTGCACATGCAAGTCAAAATTTGGAAATTAAACATTCTATAGAACTTATAATGGCAATTCGAGTGTGTGATGCTGAAATTCGGTTATATTTTAAATTCGGTTGCTGTTAAAAGAACTTTCAATGCAATTCGGAAAAAGTAGTTTTTAAATGAGAAAGTTAAAAAGAAATTTTGTTGCATTTGCTAAAAAGGTTATCGCTCTTAAATGGAGTAATTAAAAATTTGTTTCAAAATGAAGAATTTTGGAAATGTGATTCAGTTTTGTCGTATTAAGGAGGAGGAGTCACGTATCTAGCTGTGTCTAGCCTAGTATCATGGGCTAGGAAGCACGAATAGCAGGGATATTTGTGTGGACTTGGAATCCAAAAAAGCAGGGATATCTGAATGGGCTGGGAAGCGTTACTAGCAACATATCTGAATGAGTTAGGAAGTGAGACAAGCAGGCATATGTGATTGGGCGAGGAAGTGGGACTAGCAGGGATATTTTAATGGCTAGGAAGCGAAACTAGCCTGGTTGTAGGTTTGTGAGGTGAACTTAAAGGATCAGGGAGGAATGTGGTTTAATGTGATTTGCATATCAATTAGACTAGACACTGGAATGAGAGACTATAAGGCCAGAAGTCAAAATGGCAGCAGTTGAGTTCTAGAAAACAGGAATGAAAATGATGGAACTCACAATGTCATCCCAATGCTGATAAGATTCCATTTTCTAATTAGAATTATGTGGTATTTTTCAACTGAGTGTGATAAGAAGTAAGACTAGCGGAGATATCTGAGTGGGTTAGTAAGTTGGACAATAGAGATATCTGAGTGGGTTATTCAGCGAAACTAGCATGGATGTCTGAGTGGGCTAGGGAAGCGAGACAAGCAGGGATATCTGAGTGGGCTAGGGAAGCAAGTCTAATCATGTGACTTTTTATACCAAAATTATCCAATCAAATGAGTCGGACGTAATGGCTACCTCAAGCATAAAAAGAATAAACATTCCAACATACATTTTCTTTGCTTAAGCTCTTCCAGACAGTCGCAAATAAATGTCGTGCATCACTTTTTCTGACAAGTAAATTGTTAGGTGAAAGTAAAGAATAGTTAAAAACATGTGGGGTTAAATCCTACCTTCGTAAAATCAAAACAAAAATCGATACAAGGAATTCCCTCTCCCTTTTCCTGTCATAACACTTTGAAACTGTGAACGATTACATGTCTCTTTGACTGAAATTTGGACAGGAAGTAGGTGCTTTATTTATGTTAAATTTATATAACAAAGTCTTAAATATTTATAATTTGTTTTTTTTTCTATTTTTCGGGATATTTTTTAATGGCTTTTCAGATGCAATTGGAGGGGGATATTCAATTATAGAACCTGTATATTTTTTTAATAGGTGCTTATGCAGTTTAATAAACCGTTTTAACATAAGTAACACACCGACATTAACTGAGCAGAAGAACTGTTTAATATTTTACAAAAATTCTGTTTACATTTGGTGGGAGGTGGTGAAGGGAGGGGGCATGGCCGCCACAACATCCCCGCCCCTCCACCGCCTCCCACAAAATGTAAACAGAATTTTTGTAAAATTTTAAACAGTTCTGCTGCTCCAAACAGTTAATTAAACTGCATAAGCACTTGTTAAAAAATTATACAAGTTCTATAATTGAATATCTCCCTCCAAAAAAGAACGAAAAACAAACCGGCAGTCTCCCCCCATAAAAAAATAAAAAGGTGACCATGAAGTAAGTGCATTTCTTTACATCTTAGAAACTACTTGTTTCCTGGAATTTTAAAAGTTAGTGGTAATTTTAAAGGATTTTCCGAGAGTGGAAAGAAAGCCCCCCCCCCCCAAAAAAAAACACTTATGGCCACAAAGTGGGTGCTCATCTTACATTAGATTAATATAGAAAAGTGATCCCCTACATTTTAAAAACTAACATTTCTTTATATCTTGGAATCTACTCGTTTGCCATCATTTTAAACATTAATTTCGTTTTCAGTGACCCCGAAAACCTATATGAGTGGTAATTTTAAATGAATTTTCGAGGGTGGAGTAATTCTTCATATTTACCGGAAGATTTTTTTTATTTTTTAATCAGAGATTCGGTAGTTGTACAGTTTAACCAAGACATTAAAAAAAATGAAAATATCGAAAAATGTTTAAATTGTATGGATCCGTTATGGATATTTTATTGGCTAGGAAGTGAAACTAGCCTGGTTATAGGTTTGTGAGGTGAACTTAAAGGATCAGGGGGAATGCGGTTTAATGTGATTTGCATATCAATGAGACTACACACTGGAATGAGAGACTATAAGGCCAGCAGTCAAGATGGCGGCAGTTGAGTTCTAGAAAACAGGAATGAAAATGATGGAACTTACAATGTCATCCCAATGCTAATAAGATTCCATTTTTTATTAGAATTATGTGGTATTTTTCAACTGAGTGCGATAAGAAGTGAGACTAGCGGGGATACCTGAGTGGATTAGTCAGCTGGACTAATAGGGATATCTGAGTGGGTTATTCAGCGAAACTAGCATGGATATCTGAGTGGGGTAGGGAAGCGAGACAAGCAGGGATATCTGAGTGGGCTAGTGTAGAGAATAGTCAAAAACATGTGGGTTCTAATCCTACCTTCGTAAAATAAAAAACAAAAATCGATACAAGGATTTCCCTCTCCCTTTCACAACCACAAAAATTTGACACTGCGAACGATTACATGTCTAGCTGATTGAAATGTGAGCAGGAAGTAGGTGTTTAATTCATGTTAAATTTATATAACAAAGTCTTAAATATTTATAATTTGTTTTTTTTTTAATTCTATTTTCCGTGATATTTTTTATGGCTTTTCAGACGCAATTGTAAACAAAAAGTAGATTTTTATTTTTTTTTTAGGATTAAAACTATGGTGGCTTCGATTGTAAACATTTACCAATTATTTTTTTTACATTAAATTTTAGTTGATTGGTGATTGTCAATAAATGGGTGCTCATTTTTATGTAAACTTTATTAAAGAAAGTGTTGCCTATTCTATAACCTTAAATATTGAATAAAATGGTACTAGTGCACTTATTAATCCGTGCTGAAATAATAACGTTATTATTTAAAAAGCCATTCTTAGCATGGGGAGGGGGAGGGTGTTTTGTACCTATTTTATACTTTAACCTTACAATTGAATAAAAAACATATCATACTAGCACCAATATCGAAAAAACAGTTTAAAGCAACTTTGACTTAAATTATTTTGTTTATGGTAAACATTATTATTTTACTACAAATCACGTAAGTTTTACTTAAATAAACACATTTTTGACAAAAAGATCTAATAGTCAGATTGAATACTATATTTTAAAGGAGTATTGGTCAATACGAAGAATTACTCTATGCAGTTAATTAAAACCGTTTTAACGTAAGTAACACGTCGATATTAACCGAGCAGAGGAACTGTTTAATATTTTACAAAAATTCTGTTTGCATTTGGTGAGAGGCGGCAGAGCCACAACACACCCGCCCTTCAACCGCCTCCTGATAAATGTATATAAAAAAGAACGAAAAACAAACCGGCAGTCTCCTACTCCATTAAAAAAAACAAAACAAACGGTGACCATAAAGTGACTGCATTTCTTCATATCTTGGAAACTACTTGTTTCCTGGAATTTTAAAAGTTAGTGGTAATTTTAAAGGATTTTCCGAGAGTGGAAAGAAAGTCTTCCCGTCATCCCCCCGAAAAAAAATCATGGCCACAAAGTGGGTGCTCATTTTACGTTAAATTATTACAGAAAAGTGATACCCTACTTTTTTTTAAAACTAACATTTTTTATATCTTGGAAACTACTCGTTTGCCGTAATTTTAAACGTTAATTTCGTTTTCAGCGATCCCGAAAACTTATAAGACTGGTAATTTTAAAGGAATTTTCGAGGGTGAAATAATTCTTCATATTTACCGGATTTTTTTTTTTAATCAGCAATTCATATATTTTTATTCAAGTTTGTTATAAAGTACGGCGGAGTCAATATTTTTATTAGATTGCAATAAAAATAAACTTTTTTTTAATGTTAAAGATTTTTTTTAAAGAATCAATATATCTGAGGTGCAAAAAAAAAACTGCTTTTCTGTTTCAAATTATTTTTAAAAGTTATTCAAAGCGAATTTTTAAAAGCGTAAAAATAACTTACCATTCATATTGGATTGCAATAAAAAATAAACTTATTTCAATATTTAAAATTATTTGTAAGTTGTTAAATGATATTTTTAAACATTAAAAAAAAGAAACTTACCTTTCATTCAGGAAATTAGATACGAGAAAAGTGCCGTCTTATCTTTTGTGTTCAAAACAGAAAACTTGTTTGTTCTGATTTCTTTAGTAACTTGATACAACTTTTGTTCTGTGTGTCCAATTCATTTAGAAATAAAATATATGAAAATATAAAAAAAATAAAATTAAAAGTTGAAAAACACGATTTAAACGTAAAATTACTTAAAGGAAAAAATCAACTGCTAAAGAACAAAGAACTTAAGGTCATCGTAATAACACGGTGTAATCATTAATTTGTCCCTTGTGTAAAAATTAGGCACCGCCAAAACTGGGGGGGGGGACAGGTCAGTACTTTTTGACGGACCGTCTTTTTAAAAATCTACCAAAAATCAGGTAATTATCCGATCAATACGAAATTTTCAGCGATTATTAAGAAAAGAATGATCTTTATAACAGTATACTTGTTTTATAAACGATATTTATATATATATATATATATATATATATATATATATATATATTTCTTTGCTTACAAAACCCCCCTTGTTTTGATGTGGGAACAAATATGCTTAAAATAATCATCTGAAACTGAACTCAACATATTGTGTTGTTGTAAGGGACAGAATTATAGATTTAAAAAAAATGTTTGCATACCTTATTTTGACGTCTGAATATCAGAACTTCGATTGTGTTTAATTATCCCGCTTTTGAGTTTTGAAGTGTGAAATTCGGTGAATATGTTAAGTAAAATAATTAATTTAGGTTAAGCAAAACAAAAAAAAAAAAATTTTTTTATATTTATACGAAAAAAGCCATTTTAAAATATTTGATAAATAAATTAACAATTTTTTTTTAGCGAGCCGAATAATGCATGACCATTATTAAACAGGGCATGCTTTGAATAATCGATACAAAAAAAAAATTCGATAAATATTGTGCCCTTTGTGTTAAAAATAGCATCATTTTTTTCGATCCCGTTTGAAAACGTTTGCCGCCTTTCGACTACGGTGGACCAAACGCGCTGAAATATTTTTTTTTATTCTGCTTTAAATTGCCCCCCCCCATTTTGGGGAGCCTGACCCCCACACACATACACATTAAAAACCAAACTCATACAAATGGTGACTCATCTTGTACTGGCCAGCCTCAGCTTAATAATACATTGAAATTTTCGTCACTGAAAAATAAATTATTTTGGCCTGTTTGGTCTTCCATAGTTTGCTTCTTATCAAACACAAACGTAAACAGTGTCGATCTAGACTCTAGATCGGCGCGAAATAACCGGTTACCTATATGAATAAGTGGAATTATTTGAAATCCAGGTACTTATATTATAATATTTTTGCATATTCTCATAGAAAATCATTCTAAATCTTAGTTAGACAATAAATAAATTAATTATTTCAAAAACCTTTTTTTTTTTTAAATATTTATGTACGTTTTTTGTGCAAGACAAAAAAATGTCAATTGTTAACTTTTTGGGAAAATTTAACATTTAAAATTTAATTAAAAATAGTAGAAAAAGTTTTACGTTATTCTGTTTTCTATATGATAAAATTCAGGGTTTTATCTTTCTGAAAAAAAAAAAGTTACTCAGAAATAATGGAATTTAATAAATGTAATTTCGTTTTAAAAAAACAATGGAACTTGATTTTGCGACCATTTTTGGCGGTGCCTATTTTAATGTCTTTCTTGCGTGTGTTCAAAATACTATTTATTAGGGTTGAATTTAAAATTAAATCCAGTTTTTACCGTATGTTTTGTTTAATGTTAGATAGCAGTAAAGAGGCCGTTAGGGTTGCTGTTCTTTTAATATGACGATTATTTGGAATACTGTTGATTATAATGAAAAATATGGTCACGGCGACATTCGCAAATTGAAATAAATTTTGAAGTTAAATAAATTCATTGTAAAAGTCCTTTAAATGATAAATATTAGTTTCTGGGTCTATTTCAAAGAGAATTGGTAAGGTAAATTCCCACGAATTTTAATGAAATAAAAAAACATCTTGACTGTACGAAAACAGATTAATTAGCCCCCCCCCCCGCAAAGAGGGAGATTCTAGCTTCGCTTAAGAAAATAAAAAGGAAGCCGTCTGGACGAGGATTCTACAGAAGCCGAAAATGTCAGCAAGTTAAATGCTTGTCTGAAAATGAGGTAAGCTTGTTGGATCGAGGTAAGGAGTACTGATTTTCTTTTTCCTCCAGCTGTACATTTGTACATTCCTATCGTGAAGGTTTGTATAATTTTTACCATTTCTTAATTTAAAAAAAAAATGTTTTTATTACATTTTCACCCAAAACAAGGCATATTGCAACTTTGTTGTAAGGGGCTACAATCAGGGACATGGGCATCAGGAGTACTGCCTAGGGAGTTGGGCAGCAAGATGTCAGTTTGCGTTGCACTTGAACTTCTGCATGTCAGTACATTTGGGAAAGCAGGGACCCTGGGGAAGAAACTACTGGAGTAGAAGGCTCTCTTACATCTTGGGATATCTATTGTGAAGGGGTGAGATTTAGCTGCTTGTCGGGTTTGTCGGGAGAATTTACGTCGAGGGGACACAAGTGCTTACAGTTCTTCAGAGCATTTACAATTTAATTATTTTTCTGTATTCCCTTTTTAAATAAAAAGAAAAAAATATTTTAAAGATTATATAAAATTATGTTACACTTAAAGTTTCAAGTTCATTAAAGCAAGGAGAACATTAGAACCTTACATATAAAAATTACGTGAAACATATAATCTAAAAACGTTTTTTTTTTAAGTAGAAACATTTTTGTAATTCTATTTTTTGTATAACAATATAAAATAAACAGTGCTTAATTCAATAATAATAATAATATCGGTAGTTTAAGGAATTCATTTTTCTTAGAATTATCTGGTATTTATTAATACGGATTTAAGGGGCTTTTTTCGTAATGGTCCTGTAAAATTTTATTTTATTAATTTATATATCCCTTATAGCATATTTTTAAAAATGTTTTAATCTAAAGAAAAGAATCTGTACCTCATATAGCATATTCGTTAATGTTTTAATATAAATAAAAGAACGTGAACCCCATATAGAATATTCCTGGACAAATGGTTTTCTTTAATTTACATAATAAAAATGATTGTATATTAAATTTTAATGTTTTAATTTAAATAAAAAACCGTAGCCCATATAGCATATTCGTTAATGTTTTAATATAAATAACAGAACAGATACCCCATATAACATATTCCTCAATGTTTTAATATAAATAAAACAGGTACCCCATATAGCATATTCCTTAATGTATTAATATAGGCACTTCCAAAACTGGGGGGGGAGTAAGTACTTTTTAAAAATATATCAAAAATCCGGTAATTATCCAATCAATACGAAATTTTCAGCGATTATTAAGAGAAGAATGAACTTTCTAACAGTGTACTTATTTTTCATAACCGATTTATATATATATATATATATATATATATATATGTATATATATATATATATATATATATATATATATATATATATATATATATCCATGTGCAATTCGGTGAATATGTTAAGTAAAATAAATAATTTAAGTTAAGCAAAACAAAAAAAATAATTTTTAATATTTATACGAAACAAGTAATTTTTAAATCTTTGATTAATAAATTAACATTTTTTTAGCGAGCCGAATAATGCATGACCATTATTAAACAGGGCATGCTTTGAAGAAACGATACCAAAAAAATCGATAAATATTGTGGCCTTTGTGTTAAAAATAGCATAATTTTTTCGTTCGATCCAGTTTGGAAACGTTTGCCGCCTTTCGACTACGGTGGACCAAACGCGCTGAAATAATTTTTTTATTCTGCTTTAAATCCCCCCCCCCATTTTGGGGAGCCTGGCCCCCACACACATACGCATTAAAAACCAAACTCATACAAATGGTCACCCATCTGGTAGTGGCCAGCCTCAGCGTTAATAAAACATTGAAATTTTCGTCACTGAAAAATAAGTTTTTTTTGTCTGTTTGGTTTTCCATAGTTTACTTTTTATTAAGCACAAACGTAACCATTGTCTAGATCGACGCGAAGTAACTGGTTGCCTATATGAATAAGTGGAATTATTTTAAATCCAAATACTTATAATATTTTTGCATATTCTCAGAGAAAATCACCCTAAATCTTAGTTAGACAACAAATAAATAAATTAATTATTTAAAAAGCCTTTTTTTTTTTTTTTTTTTAAATATTTATGTACATTTTTTGTGCAAGACAAAAAAAAATGTCAATTGTTAACTTTTTGGGAAAATTAAACATTTAAAATTTAATTAAAAATAGAAAAAGGTTTACATTATTCTGTTTCTATATGATAAAATTCAGGGTTTTATCTTTCTGGAAAAAAAGTTACTCAGAAATAACAGATTTTAATAAATGTAATTTCGTTTTAAAAAACAACAACAACTTGATTTTTCGGCCATTTTTGGTGGTGTCTATTTTAATATAAATAACAGAACACGTACCCCATATAACATATTCCTCAATGTTTTAATATAAATAAAACAGGTACCCCATATAGCATATTCCTCAATGTTTTAATATAAATAAAAACAGGTACCCTATATAGCATATTCCTGTAAAAATATTTTTATTCGATTTAAATAACACTAAAAAAATCCTTATCTATAACATTTGTAAAATTATATTTGAGAATTTAATAGAAAAAGCCACAAGCGAAAAATGCAACAAAAATTCAAATATATGACAAATTAATGTTACCAAAGGCACGATAAATTATTCTGTTACCTACCTGAATAAGATTGTGTGCATATTTAAAAGCGTCTATTTAATCTGAAACACAAGTAGTGCCGATTTGTTAGTTAGGACGTGAAGATGACCGACATGCAATCATTTAACTGGGAAGTCTCGATAACCGCTTTAATCATGACAAGAAAGCAATATACTGATAGCAGTTTCTCCAATTAATGTCATGGTGAGACTTATTGGATCAATGTCTTTCAGTATTTAGTTTATTCGTAGAGTTTTAAGCTAGTGATGACACTTTAAAGAAGGCATTTCTTGTTGGTCCTATTTTTTTTAACTCTGCAACTCGGCAATTATTTATTTATTTTTTTTGCGAACGGAATAAAACTTCATAATACGTTAAAAATTCAAAGCTTATCCAGATACATAAAAGAGTAACTTATCTTGCCTTTGGTAATATTTTTTGTTTCTTTGTTTGAATTTTTGGTGCTAATGCGGAGAGTGATCCGCGCTATGTTTTTTTAAATAGTATTTCCACGTTTAATTAAAGTTTTATTATATATTTTTTTATTCAATTTAAGGTTGAAGTACAAAATAGGTACAAAACACCCTCCGCTCCCCCATGTTAAGAATCCCTTTTTAATTAACAACGTTGTTATTTCAGCACGGATCACTCTCTGCATGAGTACCAAACTTTTTTTGTTTGTTGGCTCATCTGCTAATCACCATTTTATCAACAATTTTTTTTTCAGCTTAAACAATTTTAGTTTTTTTTTAAACACTCTATAAGGTATACTCGTAAATGTATTGTATGTATGTATGAAGGCACCCTAAAAATTCTAAGTATATTTCTTGGGTATTTGCCCCTCATCGTAAGGATTACACAAACTCCAATGTCCTTCTATGCAAGTTTGTATGTAATGTTGAATGGTCGGAATGTACAACATTTGATTTGTGGTTCAAAACGTTGTGTTGTTGCAGTAGAATTGCGTTAAACGATTGTTATCGATTATTATTCGATTTACTGGCAGAGAAAAAATAGATTTTGTTGCTAAAAACAATTTATGATAATTAGAACACTTAGTTGGAGTTTTTTTTTTCAGATTAATTTTGCTTATTTCTCGGTTGCATTCAGTTTTTATGGTGTCTGTTGTATATTAAATTATAGATGAAACTACAGAATATATTTTCTTTAAGCCACCGCTCCCTATGTTAAGTATGGGTTTCTAAATAACCCAATTATTTCAGCACGGTCCGTATTTCGTATAAGTACTCGAAAGTTGTAATTTAATTTATAAGGAGTAAAAGGGTTGTTAATATTTGTTCAATTACGGATCAATTTATAACACGAAGTAATTTTTATTTTCCCATTAAAATAGAAAATAAAAATATTTTTAATAGTAAATTGCTTTCTATAAATTCATGTTTGGGGGGCACCGGTTTAAAATAACAAACGTATAATTGGCATTCACAGTCGGCAGCCATTTTGAGTGGAAAACTACGCATTTGCCATTTAAATTTCTGGGTTTGAATTACTGTACACACAGATTCGAAAAAGTTGTCAAAAAACAAATACATAACAAATAAACCTACCGAATATATGCCAGCATATGTCACGGTAACATATACAGAGTGAGTTTCTAACAGTATTTTGTCTAGTTTTTATTTTTAACTCCTTTTCCGAACCTTACCGTGTGAAAGAGAGTCCGCCGCAATTTTAAACTTTCCAATACATCGGTAAACACAGTATGTTTTTCGAGTTGAATAAACATGTTACATTAAATAAAAACACTTAAAACGTATCCAGTAATGTAGTAAAGTAACTTAACTTGTCTTTGATAACATTTATTTGCTATGTATTTGTTTTCTGACAACTTTTTCGAATCTATGTGTACAGTAATACAAACCCAAATTTCTTTACCATAAAATTGTTTTAAGCAAGACCTGGTAAACGCAAGACCTGGTAAAAAGGAAATCAAAATTTTCATAGAAAAAAAAATCTTATTTTAAATGCATTAAATTGTTAATTGTTAGGGAATAAAACAAAATATCGAAAAATAAAAACTTACCTTTACTTCTAAGCAATTCAATACGAAAAAAAAGGCCATGAAAATTGGATGATTTCTTTTTTGTTTTTGTTCAAAACTGTCACTTTTGTTCGGTTTCTTGGGATTTTTTTTTTTTTTTGGTAAATTCTACAAATTCGATTGTGTGTGTCCAAATCATTAAGAAAAAGCATTTAAAAATGTTTAAATCAAAAACACGATTGAAACGTAGAAAAAAATGGATGAACGAATATTGAAAAATTAAAATGAAAATAAAATATAAAGATTAAAAAAGATTAAAAGATATAAAAACAAAAAACGATTATAATAAAACGTTGTAAATTCTTAAAAGTTCGTTAATTACGTGTGAGTAAACGTTTTCCGATGATGGTTGCAACGTATTGTCCATTCAACAGACGAAAATAATTAAAGGTAAAAAAAAAACAAATAAAATTAAGATTTCTTTGTTCTGCATTAGTTATATGCTAACGGTCAACGCAACAACATTGTCACGAAATTTGCTTTTGCACTGGGACTCGCCACCATCGAAAGATAAGATAGGCAGGTACGATGGGCAATATTATATTTATGTAAAAATGGCACCACTAAATATGGTTGCATAAATGTCTGTAGCTAAATTTTTCATGAAGAAAAAAAAGAGCCAAGTTAAAAACGTTTAAAAATCAAGTCATAAAAATGGTAAATTAAAAAAAAATAAACGAATAAAATTAAGATATCTTTGTTCTGCGTTAGTTATATGTTAACGGTCGACAACAACAACAACAACACTGGCACGAAATTTGCCTTTGCACTGCAAGTCGGCACGACTAAAAGATGAGATAGGCAGGTACGATTGGAAATGTTTAATTTATGCAAAAAAAATGGCACCAGTGAATAGGATTGTTGGACTTTAATAAATTTTTGTAGCTAAATTTTTCAGGGGGGACAAAGCTAAGTTAAAAACATTTAAAAATACAAAGTCATAAAAATGCTAAATTGAAAATTGTGTTTGTTTAATGATACAAACTTGTCCGGTCATAAGATACGCTTAAATATATTTTAATTTATGAAGATTTCGTATTTGTGTTTACCGATGTATTGGAAAGTTAAAAATGGCGGCTGACTCTCTATTTCACACTCTAAGTTTGGGGGAAGGGGTTAAAAATAAAAACTAGACAAAATACTGTTAGAAACTCACTCTAATCTGATAGGCCCTGAACTGGCATCTAAGCTTCAGCCTCTGTTCTATCGACGAAATTTTGCATCCCTCTGCCTGTTCTACAAGTATTTTAGTGGAGAATGCTCTGACGAACTGCAAGCACTTGTGCCCCCACGACGTGAACACCCTCGACATACCCAACAGGCTGCTAAATTCCATCCCCACATTGTAGTGATCATTAGAGGTAAAAGATCTTTCTACTCTAGTAGTTTCTTCCCCAGAACCGCTAGACTTTGGAATTCAATTCCAGGTCCCTGCTTCCCCAAATGTACTGACGTGCAGAAGTTCAAGTGTAACGTGAACCGACATCTTGCTCCCCAAACCCCTACATAGTACCCCAGTAGTCGTTGCCCCTGATAGTAGCCCCCTACACCAAAGTGGCAATGTACCTTGTTTGGGGTGAAAACGTAATTAAAGAAAAAAAAAAAACCCAAAAAATTCAACATTCTTATAACGACAATTTAAATAGTGATTTTTATATTATAATACATTGTAATGCCACCCGGCGTGTCCTGGTCGTAAACTACGCTTAAATATGATATTTTAGTTCACACAGATTTCATATTTAATATTATAGAGCTATTACCCTATTGGTTATTATATTGTACCCGATATATAGTAGTGATTACAAAAGTTAACAAAAACATGACTCGGGTGCCATCAGCTTGAATAGAAAGCAAAACATCTAGCGCTCCAGCTTCATTTGAACTATCGTGAAATGGATAAGAAATAGTTAAAAAATTAAATGACTTTAACGATTAAATGTATATTTACGCATGCATGGAAAGGCAATTTAATCTGCCTTATACATGCGAATTGTCAATATTTCTTTTTCAATTTTAACACAACTTATCTGTTTGATTGTGATTTGATGAATCCTTTGAAAAACTGCAAATAAAGATTCGTACAATCTAAAATCTTGGTTGTAAGAACATCAACTTATTTTTATCCTAAATATATCTTTCGTCTTGATTAGATTCTGTTTCTAGTTTTACAAATATCAATGATATCATCTCTTGAATTCAATAATTATCGTAATAATAATCCTGCTTAGCCCGTCAGTCTTCTGACTGTGTGCGGAACTTCTCTACAAAACGCTTCTGTCAATGTTTGGTATACAGACTTCACAATTTTATATAGGTGATTTGAACCTGTGAAACAAATTCGATTTGGTATTTAGTCGGTAAAAAAAATTGCTAAGATGTTAAAATTGAAAATAATTATTGACAATTCGAATGTATAAATCAAATTAAATTGTCTTTTTATGCATGCGTAAATATACATTTAAACGTTAAAGTCGTTTCATATTTAACTATTTCTTATCCATTTGACGATCGTTTGAATGATTTCGACTGGAGTTGGACCGTTAAATGTTTTGCTTTCTATTCAAGCTGATGGCACCCATGTCATTTTTTATTATCTTTTGAAATCAGTACTGTATACCAGGCCAGTACTGTGGATTAGGTATACTGTAATAATCACTATAGAAATGGCGCTGTTAGAATAAAGAATATGAGATTTGCATAAATTAAAATATATTCAAGCGTATCTTACGACAGGACACGTTAGTATGATTAAAAAAAAACAATTTGCAATTAAGCATTTTTCTGGTTTTATTTCTTTTAAACGTTTTTAACTTGGACTTTTTTCCTGAAAAATTTAGCTACAAACATTTATTAAAGTCCAGCAATCCTATTTACTGGTGTCATTTTTACATAAATTAAACATTGTCAATCGTACTTGCCTATCGTATCTCATTTATTATGATTAATAAAAACAATTTTCAATTTAACATTTTTATGTCTTGATTTTAAAACGTTTTTAACTTGGCCTTTTTTCTTAAAAAATTAGCTACAGACATTTATTAAATCTAGCAACTATATTTACAAGTGATATTTTTACATAAATATAACATTGCCTATCGTACCTACCTATCTCATCTTTCGGTCGTGCCGATTTGCAGTGCAAATGCAAATTTCATGACAGTGTTGTTGTTGACCATTATCATATAACTAACGCAGAACAAAGATATATTAGTTTTATTCGTTTTTTAACCTTTAATTATAGTAATCTTATGAATGGACAATACGTTGCAAACATCAGAAAACGTTTATACACACGTAATTAACGAACTTTTAAGAATTTACGTTTCCTTATAAAGTTTTATCTTTTTTTCTTTATTTTTAAAATCTTTTTCAATCCTTTTTATTTACTTTTATATTTATTTCATCTTTTAATCTTTTTTATCTCATTTTTTTAATCTCATTTTATCTTTCAATATTCGTTCAATCAGTTTTTTTTTTTAAATCCACGTTTCAATCGTGTTTTTGATTTAAACATTTATAAAAAGCTTTTTCTTAATTATTTGGAATTGAACTTGTATGAATTTACTAAACAAATGACAAGAAACCGACCGAATTTACAGTTTTGAACAGAAACAAAAAAGAAATCATCGGATTTTCATGGCATTTTTTCGTATTGAATTGTTTAGAAGTAAAGGTAAGATTTTATTTTTTGATTTTTTATTTCCTAACTTTAATAATTTAATGCATATAAAACAATTGGGTGTTAATGCACTTACTGATCCGCGCTATTTTTAAATAGTTTTTCCAAGTTTAATTAAGGTTTTATGGTATGTTTTTTTTTTTAATTCAATTGTAAGGTTAAAGTACAGAATATGTACAAAACACCCTCCCCTTGTTAAGAATGGCTTTTTAAATAATAAAATTATTATTTCAGCACGGATCAATAAGTGCACTCGTATCAACAATTGTATTTTTATTTTATTTTATTTCATTTCCTAACTTTAACAATTTAATGTATTTAAACTCAATGTATTTTTATTTTATTACATAACTTTTAATAATTTATTGCATATTGAATAAGATTATTTTTATTTTATTCCTATAGAAATGTCGATTTCTTTTTTGCCGGAAGACAGTATGATAAATATGTCGTTTTCCACTCAAAATGGCTGCCGACTGTGAAGTCCACTTGCATGTTCTCTATTTTAAACCGGTGCCTCAAAAATGTCTACATGAATTTAGAAAAAGAAATTTACTATTAAAAAATATTCTTTTCTTTATTTTAAGTTTTATTGGGAAATAAAAATCAGTTATTTTATTCCTAAAAAAAATCTCTATTTTCTCTTTGCCGGATGAGCCTTGCTTAAAGGAATTTAAATGGTAACCCTTGTATTTCACTCAAAATGGCTGCCGACTGTGAAGTCCTCTTACACCTTCGCTATTTTAAACCGGTGTCGACATGAATTTATAGAAAGAAATTTACTATTAAAAATATTCTTTCTTTATTTTCAGTTTTATTGGAATAATAAAAATCAGTTTGTGTTATGAATTGATTCGAAATTGAACAAATATTAACAACCCTTTTACTTTTTCAAATTAAATTACAACTGAACTTTTTAGTACTTATACAAAATACGGACCGTACTAAAATAATTGGGTTATTTAGAAACCTATGCTTAACATAGGGAATGGCGGCTTTAAAAATTAATCTGCAGTTTCATCTATAATTTAATAAACAACAGATACCATAAAAATGTAATTTAATCTGAATATCTAAACAATTTTTTCTTTCTTTTATTATTATTATTACACAATTGTTTGTTTTGTTTTTTAGTAACAAAATCGGTGCTTGTACAGTTTAATGAAGACATTAAAAAATGAAAATATCAAAAAAAGTTATATTGTACGTATCTGTTTTGACATGAAGACCTCCGAAAAAAAAAGTTTTTTTTTTACAGCGGAAAAACACGTTTTTATGAGAGCGCGTTGAAGGCAGACATCTTGGATTTGTTTTAAATTTTTGTTTGAATTTAAGAAACGACACAGGAGATAACTCCATGTAAAGAGCCGACACTCCCTCTCCATCTTTAATAACTAGCCTTTCTTCCTAAAAATCGAACCTTTTGCTCGGTATCTTAGAAAATTGTTTTTTTTTTCGCTCTAAAATAAAAACTACTTGATGAAATTTAGTGAATTTTTTTTTTTTCGGAGAACTTCATTACATAACAGATACGTACAATTTAAACTTTGTTCGATATTTTCATTTCGAATATACTTCAAAAATAAACTATTAAAGTTTTTGAAAAAATAATAGAAATATTTTTTATTTAAAAAAAAAATGTTTGCAAAGGGCATGCGCGCGCTCATGCAGCCATGTTTTTCTACGTAATAAAATTAATTGAATTTTACGAGTTACATTTTTTTTTCATTTTAAAATCTATCGAAATTTTCCTATTGGTTCAATTTTTAAGATATTTGCAAGTTTAATGTGAAATTTTATGCTCTTCCAATAAACTAAATATCATATTCTAGAAAAAAAATTTTTTAATTCACACTCTCCATTTTTAAATGTCTACTAAAAAGAAAATAATTAATTTTCTCAGCTAAGATTTATATATATAAAGGAAACGGGTTTTTACCTATTGAAACTTGTATTATTTTAAAATTTGGTATGTGTTCCTTTTATTTAAAGAAATTATGGTTTAAATTACATTTTTCAAGTAGTTTAATGAAACGCACAAAAAGCTTCGAAAGATATTGAGTCTAATAATTCAGATTGTCATCACTCATTTTTAATGGCGTCATCGGACACTGCTAATGATTATATTTAAAAATTACGAAAATCGATAAGGTAGAATATTATTTATTAAAAAAATCGAAAATAGATTTGGATGAAAACGGTCGTAAGACTTAAGAGAGCTCAAAAGGGGGATAATTTTCCGTCTTGATTTGAATACGATGTCGGACTATTGCACAATTAAACACAATTAAAGTTGCTTTGTTTAATAATGCAGTAATATTCAAGTAGTTTCGACTGAATAATTTGGAAGCCATCATTGTAATTTATTAGAACTGACAAAAACAACAGTAGAAACTATTGTTTTTTTATCTGGAAACTGAATTTATCGACTAGAAAATGTCGTCCTCATAGTGTAGAAGCGCTAAATAATCATTTAAAAGTTTGCGTAAGAAAATATAATTTTAATGAGACAGTATTTTAATGAAAGCAACAGTGGATTTTTATTAAGTAAAATCTTTTTTTTTGGGGGGGAAGGGGCTTTTTTTCGGAACAGATGAAAAATTTAACTGAAACATTTTTCGAATTAAAGCAACGTTGAAGGGTCGACAACAAGTAAATAATTTAATTGAATTTTTTTTCGAATTAAAGCAACATTGAAGAGTCAATAACAAATTACTAATTTAAATGAAACTTTTATCTGATTTAGAGCAACATTTGATATTGTTTTTTCGAAACATTTTTTTGAATTGAAGTAAAATTGTGGTACTTTTAGGATCATGAAGCGCCAACAGGCGCCAGTTTAATGAAACGCAAAAAAGATGGCCGCCGTCTGCATACTGCATAATTCACTACAATAATAAAATACTTAATTTTTTAAAAAACTCAATTTATAACATTATATAATCAGTTGGCAATGCTGCAATATTTTAAGCTATAAATTTATTATAATTTCTACTAGAATATCTTGTCCCTTTTCCATTTTTAATAATTATTCGTTTATTTTTCCACATTTAAGTTTAACCATCTTTTCATGCTCACATTTTTCTATTGTAATATATATATATATATATATATATATATATATATATATATATATATATATATATATATTTGTTACATGGAAAGGGTACAGCCCTTTCCATGTAAAATAAGAGGAATATTAGATAAGTAAAAATGAGATTAGGATAATTAGAATCGAACCTTGTAATTGTCATTGACGAGAGAGTCGGAGGATTGGGGCTATATATAATGATGGGGGAGAGCAGCGTGTTTTCCTTATGTAAATTAGATGTCATATGTACATGTATATACATTTTATGAGAGAAAAAAAAACTAAATTAGAGTAAACTAGTGTAGTGGATTACGTCTAAAAGATAAAATATCGTAGAGATTAAAAAAAATTGTGTTTGGAAATATAGCGGTGATAGATTAAATAAATAAAATGACATGAGATTACGAAAAGAATCTTTTTTTAAATTAGAAATAATTGAATTGGGATAAAATAGCGCAGTAACTTAAAAGATGGTGTCTAAAAATAAGAATAGGAGGTGATAAAATGGAGTCTAAAAATAGATAATGATAAAATACAGTAAATAAGTAAAATAAAAATAAAATTAAGTGAAATTACGATTTTTTTTTTGTATCGCGTTTAACCGGTGTCTAAGTTGTTTTCTTTAATAATTATTTTCGACAGAAATGGAGCAACGTTTTTTTTTCTCTGACAATGACCATGCCTCTTGAAGAAACGTTGAGTATCCAGGTCCTTCCACCTCCATTTTATTTCATATATATATATATATATATATATATATATATATATAAATGAAACGTCTGGTATATTCGTCTTTACTAACTAGAAATCCGTTTGCTTTCATATTTTGCAAGAATGATTGTATCTAACCTAACTGTGTTTTTTTAATATTAAAAAGTTAAAAATATTACCATATTAAAAAAAAAACTTTTTTCGACATCGTTACTTTCCGTTCCGATGTCAGCCGAGACTACTTACTGGAAATACTTCCGGTTTATATTGAATCTGCTTTCATTATTCCTATTCCATATCGATAAATATACCATACCATATATACGATAAGTATATAAGTATACTTGTTGCATTAATTTGTTTTTTCCCCTGCTTTTTCTTTACGTGTTCCTTCCTGGCATAACAAAATAATAAAACAAAATAATGAAACAAATATACACCAGTTTTGTTTGTTTAACAAGAAAGTTGTTGGTTAATTTTTAGGACTTGCCCCAGCGTATTATAAACACCCTAGCCTCCCCAGATTAAACTGCTTTGAGATTAAACACCCCAAAACATCGAAAGTCGTTCTTAACATAGGGGGTATTCCGAAAGCCGATTTTAACATGGGGAAGTTGGGCTGGTTACAATACGCTGGGACAAGTTGTAAAAATTAACGAAGTTGCTATTTTTATTGCAAAAATTGCTTAGAATTTATTTATTTGACAAAAAATGAGAGTTTGTAAAAACATTTAATAAGTAATACAAATGAACGGTAGTTTTTTTGTGTGTTTTTTCTATTGATGTTTTGTTTCTACATTTAAAATTTTACTTTATAATTTCTTTCACATAGCTTTGTTATTTTTACATCGGCAATCTTCGGCTCTATCCGGCTGTTTACGTCATGCGCCGGTAAAAGCAGAAATAATTCCACAAAACTTAAAATTTTATTCATTGTGGAGTTAATCACAGAATTGTTTTGGAAAATAAATATTTAAAATAAACTAGCGATTATGCACTTATGATGCGGTGCTATTTCTTAAAATAATATTTTCGCATTAGGTTCAAGTTTTACAATATGTTTTTGTTTATTAAATTGTTAGGTAGAAGTACAGAATACCCGATAGGTTTTTAATGTGTGGAAGACCAAGCTCCCGAAAAAAAAGGGTACTTTGAATAGAAACAAAAATAAAAGTTGCCTCAGTCTCGAAAGATTTCTCCTCTAGTGATCGAGTAAAAACCGTGAAGTTTTGTTCATCCTGTTTCCCTCCCTTTCTCTCTCTCTCTCTCTCTCTCTCTCTCTCTCTATATATATATATATATATATATATATATATATATATATATATATCTTCCTCTCTTAATATCTCTCTCCATCCATCTCTCCCTCTCTGTCTCTCAATCTACCGTTCTCTCTATATCACCCTCTCCATCTCTCTTTGAGCCCCTTTCTCTCTCTAACTCACACTCTCTCTCCCCTTCTCTTCTTTACTCTATTTCGCTTCCGCTCTGTTGTAAACTCTTCCCTCTCTCTGTCTGTCTATCAATCTCTCTATCTCCTTCTCTTTCTCTATTTCCCTCTCACTTTCTCTTTTCTATCTATATATCTTCCTCTCTATCTATCCATCTTTAATCCCTCATCCTATTTTAGTTTCCTAAGGCATTGTCAAAACATGGATAAATTCTATTTTAGTCGCTTAATTTATTTACTGTAAGATTATAAGTTATTTAGAAATTACTGCTACTTTGAACAGCACCAGGAGTAACTGGTAAAACCTTTCTAATTACATTGATTTTTGCAGCCATTCGGTGATAAAATGACATAGCCTTAGCCCTTGCTGCATGCGGTATACCGGCGACCTTACGACTAAGTAGGAGAACTACTTATTCTACTTTGAAACTACTATTAAACATTCAATTTTACAATAATCTCATGTCCAACATCTCGTAAACATCTAGTATGGGGAAAAATATTGCAAAAATGCAAACTTATTGTTTGGAATGAATGCATAATAAAACGCACAAAATCACTTGAGGCTCTTGGTCGTTCCTTGCAAGATTTTTGGGGTAATGTCAGACCATTCGGGAATGCAGTAATATTGCTTGCTGGCGATTCTAGACAAATGTTACCTGCAATTCCTCAATCAATACCAGCAGATGAAATAAATGCTTATCTCAAATACTCTACTTTTTGGTGCCATGTGAAGACATTAAACTTAACTCAAAATATGCGTATCCAGTTGCAGACTACTCGATTTGCACAGAATTTTTTCCATCACTTGTGGAGAATTAGGTATGGAAAAGTGAAGTTAAGGCGAAATTCTTTGACTCTTTACTTCTGTAATTTAATTATATCAAAAGAAGAGTTAGTTAAAATGTTTTTTCCAGATATTTAAATTAATTATATGAATTCTACTTGAATGAGTGAACGAGCTATTCCTGCAGCTCAATACAAAGGCGCCCATCCTATTATTCAACGTATAATTCCAAGTGAGGTAGTCAAATACAAATCCATCGACGCTGTTGAGAAAGCAGATAAAGTGGTTAATTATCCAACAGCTAGATTTGCCAGGGATGCCAACGCATGTACTGCAACTGAAAACTGGTATACTAATTATCATGTTGTGAAATATAAACCATTCTAAACTTCGCAATAATTGCAGTAAAAAACATTAACTAACAATATCATATAAACAACAATCTTAGCAGGATATTTCACATTCCTATGATTCCACCGGATACAACATTACCCTTATGGAAATTGCACTTTCCAATTTTAGTGCCATTTGCAATAACCATCAACAAAGCTCAGGAAACAATTTTTACAATTGTGTGACTTACAGCTATGCACCGACTGTTTTTTCACGTGGACAATTAATGTTACATGTTCAAGAGTCGCCAAACCAGAAAATCTCGATATCAACTAAGAAAATGGAACATCAAAAACTGTGTACCCATACGAAATGGGAAATCAAACCTATAAGAAACATGCATTTCCTCATTTCGGAATTTTTTCAATTGCGCCAATTTGATCCACATCAACGCGTCGCAGGTTACAGCTAATATAATATAAAATTATATTTCAATCTTGTTTTGTCAGCATTTACTTTCTTTGCCTTTACTAAAGAATCCATATATCAGTGGAAGTATCCGTTTATATATAATAATTAACATTAAAATGTTAAATATTTCCAATTTGTACAAAAATAACGGAGATATTAATCATAGTTATGAATGTCCCGATATAAAAGGTATTTATTATAGTTATGATTGTATCAATATAAAAAATTTTCATCATAGTTATGATTGTATCAATATAAAAGATATTCATCATAGTTATGATTGTATCAATATAAAAGATATCCATGATAGTTATGATTGTATCAATATAAAAGATACTCATCATAGTTATGATTGTATCAATATAAAATATATTCATCATAGTTATGAGTGTATCAATATATAAGATATAATTCATAGTTATGATTGTATCAATATAAAAGATATTAATCAAAGTTATGATTGTATCAATATAAAAGATATTAATCAAAGTTATGATTGTATCAATATAAAAGATATTAATCAAAGTTATGATTGTATCAATATAAAAGATATTCATCATAGTTATGATTGTATCAATATAAGAGATATTATATCGTAGTTATCATTGTATCAATAAAAAAGATATTCAACATAGTTATGATTGTATCAATATAAAAGATATTCATCATAGTTATGATTGTATCAATATAAAATATATTAATCATGGTTATGATTTTATTAATATCAATTATACTCATTAAAGTTATGATTGTATCAGTCTAAAAACTATTCATCATAGTTATGATTGTATCAATATAAAAGATAATCATCATAGTTATGACTGTATCAATATAAAAGATAATCATCATAGTAATAATTTTATCAATATAAAAGATATTCATCATAGTTATGATTGTATCAATATAAAAGATATTCATCATAGTTATGATTGTATCAGCATAAAAGATATTCATCATAGTTATGATTTTATCAATATAAAAGATATTATATCGTAGTTATCACGTATCAATAAAAACGATATTCATCATAGTTATGATTGTATCAATATAAAAGATGTTCATCGTAGCTATGGTTTTATCAATATAAAAGATATTCATCAGAATTATGATTGTATAAATATAAAGATGCTCATCATAGTCATTATTGTATCAATATAAAAGACAATCATCATAGTTATGATTGTATCAATATAAAAGATAATCATCATAGTTATGATTGTATCAATATAAAAGATATCATAGTTATGATCGTATCAATATAAAAATATTCATCGTAGTTATGATTGCATCAATGTAAAAAATATTCATCATAGTTATGATTGTATCAATATAAAAGATATTCATCACAGTTATGATTGTATCAATATAAAGATATTCATCATAGTTATGATTGTATCAATATAAAAGATATTCATCATAGTTATGATTGTATCAATATAAAAGATATTCATCATAGTTATGATTGTATCAATATAAAAGATATTCATCATAGTTATGACTGTATCAATAAAAATATATTCATCATAGTTATGATTGTATCAATATAAAATATATTCATCATAGTTATGATTGTATCAATATAAAATATATTCATCATAGTTATGATTGTATCAATATAAAAAGATTTTCATCAAAGTTATGATTGTATCAATATAAAAGATAATCATCATAGTTATGATTGTATCAATATAAAAGATATTCATCACAGTTATGATTGTATCAATATAAAAGATATTCATCACAGTTATGATTGTATCAATATAAAAGATATTCATCATAGTTATGATTGTATCAATATAAAAGATATTCATCACAGTTATGATTGTATCAATATAAAAAATATTCATCATAGTTATGATTGTATCAATATAAAAGATATTCATCATAGTTATGATTGTATAAATATAAAAGATATTCATCATAGCTATGATTGTATCAATATAAAAGATAATCATCATAGTTATGATTGTATCAATATAAAAGATAATCATCATAGTTATGATTGTATCAATATAAAAGATAATCATCATAGTTATGATTGTATCAATATAAAAGATATTCATCATAGTTATGATTGTATCAATATAAAAGATATTAATCATAGTTATGATTGTATCAATATAAAAGATATTAATCATAGTTATGATTGTATCAATATAAAAGATATTCATCATAGTTATGATTGTATTAATATAAAAGATAATTATCATAGTTATGATTGTATCAATGTAATAAAATAATGTAAATAAAAAATAATTTAATATTTTATTTTCCTTTGCAGATGTTCCTGCTTGAACGCTTGCATTGAATGTGAACGATCCAATATTTTCTTTAATACCTGCTACAGAGAAGATCATATAGTTTTAGGGAAAACATATAAACTTACGTCTGTTGCAAAAATATCACAAATTCTAATCTTCATCAAATCTTTAGAAAAAATCTGAATAATTTGTAATAAACATCTTGTCTAACATCTACAAAAAATTCAAAAATATCTCAGATTCTAATATTTCAGAAAAAAATCTGTATAATCGTTCATAATTATCTTGCTATTCTTATTTCACAAAATCATAATTACTTAAACATAGAAGTATACGTTAAATATAAACCGTATTTTTGTTCAGTTTGTGAATATACTTCTACTAAAAAAGACATTTAGTGCGACATATTATGAGTCGTACAAGAGAAACCCCTTCTTGTAAAATATGTGGATTATTTTTTTCTAAGAAAACAATTCTAATGCGACATATGATATGCCACACTGAGGAAACATTATATTCTTGTGAATTGTGTGACTTTGTTTGTCATGAGAAACAAAAGTTATCAAGACATATGAAGACTCATACTAGTAAAAAGCCATATTCTTGTGAACAATGTAAACATTCTTTTTCTCAAAAATCTCATTTAGTTACACATATGAGAACACACTCTGGCGAAAGGCCATATTCTTGTGAACAATGTAAACATTCTTTTTCTAAAAAATCTCATTTAGTTACACATATGAGAACACACAGTGGCGAAAAGCCATATTCTTGTGAACAATGTAAACATTCTTTTTCTAAAAAATCTAATTTAGTTACACATATGAGAACACACAGTGGCGAAAAGCCATATTCTTGTGAACAATGTAAACATTCTTTTTCTAAAAAATCTAATTTAGTTACACATATGAGAACACACAGTGGCGAAAAGCCATATTCTTGTGAACAATGTAAACATTCGTTTTCTCATAAATCAAGTTTAGTTAGACATATGAAAACACACAATGGCGGGATGCTTCACTCCAATGGCTCAAGAGCGGGAGACTTCCATTTGATGAGGAAAGACTCATTGTAGCCAGTCAAGACCAAGGCTTACTCACAAATGGATTAAAAAAAATGGCTGGCCTACAAGCAAATGGCCAATGCCGGTTTTGCCATTCAGCAATTGAGAGCCCAAGCCACCTAATGTCTGCATGCCCAATCTTATTGGCAGATGGCCTCTACACTGCCCGCCACAACAAAGCAGGTAAGTACCTTCATTGGAAAATCTGTGGAGAGATGCAGCTTGACAGAGCGACAAACATCTGGGAACATGAACCACCACCAATAACATCAAATGGAAAAGTGACCGTGTTCTATGACAAAGACATACAGGCGGGGAGATACATAAAAGACAAGGCCATCAAGCCAGATATTGTAATATGGAACAAGCCTGAAAGAACTGCGCTCATTATCGATGTTACAGTCCCAAATGATTTTGGCCTTAACAGAGCTGAACGGGAAAAAATAACAAAATATCAGGACCTAAAAAATGATCTAAAAACGACATGGTCTCTGAAAGAAATAAACATTATACCGGTTGTGATAGGAGCAACTAGGTTAATAAAAAAAAAAGAATCTTCCTAAATACTTAGAAGCAATCCCTGGAAGACCAAGCTGTAACGAAATACAAATAGCAGCCATAAAGGGAACATCATCTATTCTTAAAAGAGCCCTCGGATATAAATTTAAATCATAACAGAATCAAGTGTTAGCTCCAGGAGGGAGCCCCTTGATCTCTTAATACTTACTGAAGTAAAATAATTAAAAACAAGCGAAAAGCCGTATTCTTGTGAACAATGTAAACATTCTTTTTCTCAAAAATCAAGTTTAGTTAAACATATGAGAACACGTGTGAACCCTCTTACCTCAGATAATGGCACTACCATGACAGAGGTCCACTTGGATCAGCCAACAGATCGTGAATTAAATCCTGGCCCCAAACCATCATGTGCAACTACAAGAAAAGGAAACAGAAGAGGCCTAAAAACCCAACCCTGGACAGTTGCACAAAAGAAGGTATTATTATATTGCTACCATTATTCAAAGTTTGAAAAATGGAGCAAAACGTCGAATGAGATCCTACAAGAGAAAATCAAGAATTCTGACCTCCCTGAAGACAAAAAGCAGACAACAGTTGCAAAACTGCGATCCCTTGTATCACAAATGACGAGATACATAACAGAAGAAGACGAAAATAATATAAAGCATAAAGCCCTAAAAGATGCTGAATATGATTACCTCCCTATTCAGGAAGAGGAGACTGAAAAAAGACTAAAGTCCAGATGGAGTAAGGATGAAAAGTGGACTTAAATTTGGGCCATTGAATATGCCAAGAGCAAATGTGTAAAACAAAAGCAAAGGACAGAAACCTGGAGGGAAATCTTCTTCTATTTATGTCCATGGAAGAAGGATGTCCCACGAAGTAATTTAACCTCTCAAAAATATAATATTTTAAAAGAACGAGTGTTTAATGAGGAAGAACTAAAATACATGATAGATGAAATAACAGTCCTAATAAGCACACAGGCTAACCCACTAGAGAAACCTATTCTGTATCCCACCAAATTTGATGAGACCGCAAATGTGAGCCTGCAACACCACCACCTTAGATCAGTGCAACAGTTGTCGGTAGCTACCCAACAGATAACCCTTACAGCACAAAGTCCAACAGAAGTGCATCACTCTATATCAGGAACTCAAATGCCTACAGAATCCTCTACACCAGCTCACTCTCACTATAAAGCAGGTAACACATCTGCATTTCCATCAACGTGTGAAATAACTCCTTCACCAGGAAAACCTCCACCTTGTGTTTTGCTTCCAGAACCAGATGGTGAGCAATTGGAAATAGAAGAGGAACTCTGTAACACAATAGAAAAAGTCAACAATATGAGCATGGAAGAAAGGCCTAGGTTACCTAAAATACAAGCCTCAAGATTCTTTAAGTCATTGATCATCAAAGTCAATATTGCTCTTATAAGGCTTGTTCCAGAAGAAATAGACCTCAGGCAGCTAAATAACATCACATATGCAGCTGGGCTGTACATTCGCAACAAAATACTTCCTCTGAATAAACACCAAAATAGAAATAAAATACCTAATGTAACCAAAGCAACACCAAAATGGAAAGCCAAGCTGATAAAAAAAAATAAACACCTGTAGAAAGGAACTTAGCCAATTAAAGCAGTTCATGAATAATCCCACAGTGGAAGGTAGACTCAGAAACATCGTCAAAAGAATCTGTGCGAAATTTAAAACAAATTGTAAAAATATCAGAAGCATAGTGAAGGAACTGGAAGGCAAAATACCAGCCATTGCCCAAAGAATTAAACATCGCATGGCAAAGATTCATGCAAAGACACAGAATAAGCTTTTTGCAAACAATCCCAGAACTTTCTACAGGAATCTAATAAGAGAGGAAATTAAAATCCAAGATCCCCCATCTAAACAGGAATTAGACGATTACTGGAGACCCTTATTTGAAAAAGAGGAAGTACATAACGAAGAGGCCCAGTGGATCGGGGATATTATCAATGCAAACAAAAATAAAAGAGAAATGCCAGAGCCAGAAATAACGCCAGATAAGATAAGATCAAAGCTGGCACGAGCTTCAAATCACAAGAAACCTGGCATCGACAACATATCTAACTTCTGGTTAAAACAGCTAACAGCATTGCATGATCATTATAGCAGATGTTTCACCAGAATGTTGAAAGCTTATGAAGCGACACCATCATGGCTATTAAAAGGCGATACAAGCTTAATAGTTAAAAGCACAGAAACCAAAAACCCTAGCAAATATCGCCCAATATGCAGCCTAACCACGACTTACAAGCTGTTCACTGGATTAATAGCTGACAGCATATATGACCATCTTTCATCCGGTGATTATCTTGAGGAGGAACAAACAGGATGTAGGAAAAACTGCCTGGGCACCAAAGATCAGTTGCTCATTAATAAGACCATTTTGGAAGATTGCAGGAAAAGAAAAAGAAGTCTAAATATGGCATGGATAGATTATCAGAAAGCATTTGATAGTGTACCCCATTCGTGGATACTAAAATGCCTTGAATTATATAAAATCCACCCGACCATACGAGAAATTTTAGCTGCCCAAATGAAGGAGTGGCAAACATCCATTACCTTAAACCATAACGGGGGAAGGATATCCATCCCAAATATAAGAATAAAAAAAGGTATCTTCCAAGGAGACAGTTTATCTCCTCTACTATTTTGCCTGTCAATTGATCCTCTAAGTAAGCTTCTAAAGAACTACCAAGGTGCTTATAATCTAAGCTACAGCCGCCAAAGAGAATCCTCCAAGTTAATAAACCATTTATTTTTCATGGATGATCTTAAGCTTTATGCTAGCTCGGATAAGGATTTAGATAATCTACTGAAAATTGTCCACACTTTTTCTAATGACATCAAAATGAAGCTCGGACTGGATAAGTGTGCTATGTGTACTCTGAAAGCTGGCAAGAAGGCATCTACTGAAAATATACAGCACGATGAAAATAGTGTAATCAGAGAACTGGATGAACAGGAAACATACAAATACCTCGGCATTGATGAAAATGAGTCCATCCAGCATTCAAAGATGAGAGAGAAACTAAGCCAAGAATATTTACGCCGGGTAAGAAAAATCTGCAAAACTGAAATCACAAACAAGAACAAAATTACGGCAATTAACCAACTTGCCATGCCAGTACTAACATATAGTTTTGGCATTATTGACTGGCCTCAGAAAGACATAAATTGGCTTGACACAAAGACAAGGAAAATGCTAACCTTGTACCGAGTTATTTATCGAAATCAGTGCATGCCTCGTTTGTACCTACCCAGGCGAGAAGGAGGTATGGAGCTCTCGGAAGTCAATCATCAACACAGAGCCACAATCGTCAGCATAGGTGAGTACATAATAAGTTCCTGTAACCCCAAGCTTATGAAAATTAAAGACCATTATCAGAATCGAGCAAGTAGCACAACATCTATAACACAACTTGCCACTCATTTTGGAAAAGATTGCCTTACAAATGATACTGAGAACCCAAACAAGCCTGCCACTGACATAGCCCAGAAAAGTCGGAAAAAATACACTAGCCAGTTCCATAGTGTTAAAACAGAAGAATGGACCAACCATAAACGGGCAAAATACCTACCGACTGAACTATCCCAAGAATATATTGATAGGGATGGTTCCCTGGACTGGCTCAAAAGAGGATCCCTCCATTACGACCAAGAGAGGTTGATATTGGCTGCACAAGACCAGGGCCTCATGACAAACGCCTTCAAAAAGATGTGTGGTCTAAGCAACAATAATAAATGCAGGTTCTGTAGCACTGAGGTTGAGAGTGTGGGCCACCTGATTTCTGGTTGCAAAGTCCTACTTGGAGACGGTTATTTTACAGATCGCCATAACGGAGTTTGCAAATACCTTCACTGGAAGATATGTAAGAAACTCAACATTCAGTGTAGTAAAAACTCCTGGGAACATACACCCGAACGAACAGTTGGGAATGACAACTACACTATTCACTATGACTACATAATCCCTACCGCTACATATCTTGAAAATGCAGCTGTTAAACCAGATATAGTGATTTGGGACAGAGCAAACAAAAAAGCGACCGTAATAGAGGTCAGTGTACCCAATGATACAGGGCTTAACAGAGTTGAGAGGGAAAAGATTACAAAGTATCAAGGACTTATGTATGATATGAAACGAAATTGGAAATTAAAAGACGTTTCAATTATACCAGTCATCATAGGAGCAACTGGGCTTATGAAAAAGAACTTTAAAAAGTACATAGCAAGCATACCCGGTGAACCAAGTGCAAGTGAAATACAAACGATTGCACTGAAAGGGACGGCTAGAATCCTGAAAAGATCTCTTGGTTGGACTCACTAAAATAGGGGTAAATGTCAGACATCTGGTTGGATGTCCCATCCCCTAGAAGAAAAAGTTTAAGAAAAATGAAAAAAAAAAGGGAAAAGCCATATTCCTGTGAAGTCTGTGGGTATTCCTGTCCTACAAAATCAAATTTAGTACGACATACAAGAACCCACACTGGGGAAAAGCCATATTCTTGTGAGGTTTGTGGATATTCATGTTCTGTAAAATCATCTTTAGTAGCACATATTAGAACCCACACTGGAGAAAAGCCACATTCTTGTGAAGTGTGTGGGTTTTCTTTTTCTGAAAAATCCACGTTAGCGAGACATATGAGAACACACACTGGGGAAAAGCCACATTCCTGTGAAGTGTGTAGGCGTGCTTTTTCTCGAAAATTCCATTTAGTGACACATATGAAAATTCACACTCGTGAAAAGTATACAGCTCGATGAAAGTAGTGAAATCAGAGAACTAGATTAATAGGAAACATACAAATACTTTGGCATTGATGAAAATGAGTCCATCCAGCATGGCAAAATGAGAGAAAAGCTAAGCCAATAATATCTATGACGGGCGAGGAAAATTTGTAAAACTTAAATCACTAGCAACAATAAAGTTACGGCAATTAACCAATTTGTCATGCCAGTACTAACATATAGTTTTGACATTATTGACTGGACTCAGATATAAAATGGCTTGACACAAAAAAAGAAAAAATTTAACCTTGTGTACCGAGTTATTTATCGAAATCAGTGCATGTCTCAGCTGTACTTACCCAGGCGGGAAGGAGATATGGGATTCTCGGAAGTAAACCATCAGCATAGAGCCACAATTGTCAGCACAGGTCAGTACATAATAAGTTCCTGTAACCCAAAACTGATGAAACTTAAAGACCACCATGAGACCCGAGCAAGTTGTACAACATCTATAACACAACTTAACTTGCCACTAATTTTGGAAAGGACTGCCTCACAGATGATGTAGAGCACCCAAACAAGCCTGCCACTGACATAGCCCACAAAAGTCGGAAAATACACTAACCAGTTCCATAGTTTTAAAACAGAGTAATGGGCCAAGCATAAACGGGAAAATACCTATCGACTGAACTATCCCAAGAATATATCGATAAGGATGGTTCCCCGGACTGGCTGAAAAGAGGATCCCTCCATTACAACCAAGAGAGGTTGATATTGGCTGCACAAGATCAAGGCCTCATGACAAACGCCTTCGAAAAGATTACTGGTCTAAGCAATAATACAATAGGTTCTGCCACACTGAGGTTGAGAACGTGGGCCACTTGATTTCTAGTTTCAAAGTCTTACTTGTACATGGTTATGATACAGATCGCCATAACGGAATTTGAAAATACCTTCATATATATAGTTAGACAAAATTTAACAAAATTTTTGCAAAACTAAACTGTATCAAAACTTTTTGTAAATAAACTATATTATATGTTGTGTGTCTTTGCCTTTACAATTTTTAAACATTATTAAAAATTAGACAAAATTTCTGCAAAACCAAGGTGTATCAAAACATTTCGTAGATAAACTATATTATATGTTGTGCGTCTTTGCTTTTACAAATTATAAATATTGTTACAAATATTAAGAATTACATAAAATTTCTGCAAAACCAAACTATATCAAAACTTTTTGTAGATAAACTATATTATATGTTGTGCGTCTTTGCTTTTACTATTCATAAACATTATTAAAAATATAAAAAAATAGACGGAATTTATGTAAAACAAAACTGTATCCAAACTTTTTGTAGATAAACTATATTATATGTTGTGTGTCTTTGCTTTTACTATTTATGAATATTTTTTGTGTCAGGCTAAGAAAACGTTTAAAGCGTTTCGTGAAATTTATTTCCTTATTTCTGAGTTCAGTTTTCAGCTATTGTCAGTTTACTAACGTTCACAAATAAGTAAAATTATTTTTTTATTCACGTATACATTTATGTTTTTCATCCAACGTTAATAGTTATATACAAATAATTGATATTTTTCAAAGGACGTTTGTATATAAAGGGTGAATATAAAATATAGAGAAATTACTATTTTTTTTATATCGTATTCGCAGTTTTGTGTTAGGGGTGTCAAAAATGCCCCAAACATTCTGATACACTTGATGTGTGCATATAAACTAATATGACTTTTTAATTGTTGTATTTTCTTTGTATAAAAAATATTATGTAATTGTATTAGATTTGTAATAGCATAAGATTTAAAATGTCCAACCGACTAACTTATACGTTTTTGTATCAGATTAAGATTTGCAAATTTTATGGCTATGAAAATTGCTGTTTCGAGTATACATCCGACACAGACAGAGTTAATCAATCGAGGATATAAACGGATACACACTTGATAGTCAAAACAATGAAAAGAATATACTTTTTGGCATATCCCTAATTATTGCATAATAAAAAAACTATCACAATTATTAGAACATTTTATACATATCATATAATTAGAGTTTTTACACTGATTTTAATTTAATTTTTTTAATTTGCATGTGTTTTATTCTTTGTAAAAATTAAATTTATTCATTTATTTATTGCGGACAATCATCCTCATCTTTTAGTTGTTGATTCACCACGTTTACGTCAACTATTCCTCTGACCTTCGGCAGGTGGTTACTGTAGCAGGATAGGATCTCCTCTGACAAAATCCAGAGGAATAGTTGGACATCTCACGAAGGTCAGAGAAACAGTTGGCCGAAACATCGTGAAGCAACAACTAAAATAAGTTAATAAATAATATAAATTACTCATCTCAATAAGTAGTTGACATACTCGTTGAATCTCTATGGTTCCAGGTGAAAATTGTCTGAGGATAGCGGTTTCAATCCTACCCAAGCCGGCAAGAGTCTTAGTTGGTCAAAACGTGCTTAGACAAGAACAACTATGAAAGGCAGTAATTGCTGGGGATACAGTTAGGAGATTCGGAGTACCTATCCAGTCATGGTAACCAATAATATTTGGCCGAAACGATTCTTCAAGAATGTAGGAATTCCTTCAGCTCCTCTTACATGGACGCGGTTCCCATGTCGGAGGGTCCGACAGAAAGGGTTCGCAAAAATGGAAAATGTTTCTTTAGTGTGGCTGCCGATAAATCAGCAAAAAAGTAGACAAAAAGGAAACCGGAATATTCGTCAACCACAGTTTGTATGTAATTATTGCGGGTGTTGAAAGGTAGAGATCCTTTTAATTCCTACTTAATCTCTCAGATGTTTGGCTTGCTTTACTGAGTGGTCGAGGAGACATTTTATGAGCTGAATGTTCTACCAACAAATTTAAGGTTCTAGTAAACATTATCCGTATGTTCCCAATGTCAAGTTAATAAAATGTTTAAGGCGTTTCGTGAAATTTATTTCCTTATTTCTGAGTTCAGTTGTCAGCTATGGTCAGTTAAGTAACGTTCACAAATAAGTAAACTTATTTTTTATTCACGTATGCATTTATGTTTTACATCCAACGTTAATAGTTATTGACAAATAATTGTTATTTTTAAAACGACTTTAGTATATAAAGTGTGAATATAAAATATGTCATTTTTATAGTTGTATTTTTTGTATAATAAAAGTTATTGTATAAGTAATTATATTTTTCTAAAACATATTCGACACATTTTATCACACATTTTTCCGATACAACAATAAAATTTCTGACCATATTTTAAGTAATATTTTTAGTTGTAATTTAAAATATCGTAAAAATGAACCAATAGAAAACTTTTGATACATTTTAAAAGTTTATTATTGAAAAATATTAAACTCCTAAAATTCAGTTGATGTCATTACATAAAAATGGCTGCATTTTCTAAACACTTTTTAAAATTAAAAAAAAATATATTTCTATTATTTTTTAAACAACTTTAATAGTTTACTTTGGAAGTATATTCCATAAAGAAAATAAACAATTCACTTTAAAAAGAGAAATTACTAGTGTTTTTATATTTTATTCGCAGTTTTGTGTTAGGGGTGTCAAAAATTTCCCAAACATTCTGATACACCTAGATGTGTGCATATAAAATAATATGACTTTTTAATTGGTGTATCTTCTTTGTATAAACATATTATGAAAGTAATTGTATTAGATTTGTAATGTCATGAGATTTAAAATGTCCAATCGATTAACTTATATTTTTGTATCAGATTAAGATTTGCCAATTTTATGGCTATGTAAATTGCTGTCTCGAGTATACATCCGACACAGACAGAGTTAATCAATCGAGGACCACATTAGTCTATATAAAAGCATATAAGATATGAACGGATACACACTTGATAGTCAAAACAATGAAAAGAATATACTTTTGTCATATCCCTAATTATTACATAATAAAAAACTAACCGTCGAAATTATTAGAACATTTTATACATATCATATAATTAGAGTTTTTACACTGATTTTAATTTAAATTTTTTAATTTGCATGTGTTTTATTCTTAGTAAAAATAAAATTTATTCATTTATTGCGGACAATTATCCTCATCTTTTAGTTGTTGATTTACCACGTTTACGTCAACTATTCCTTGACCTTCGGCAGGTGGTTACTGTAACGGGATAGGATCTCCTCTGACAAAATCCAGAAAAACAGTTTTTTTTTTGTTTTTTTTACACAGTGATCACCACTTATCAAGGCCCGGAAGCCACTCAGGGATAAGGGTTATTGCAAGTACATTACGTTAGTGTGGAGATTTGATGGAGTGTTTACTTAAGGGGGGCGGTTCATTAGGAATTTGTTAACATTAGACTTGAAGACATCTAAGTTGTAGTCCGGAGAGAAGCAGGCAGACGGAACAGAGTTCCACAGGCGTACAGTTCTAAGAAAGAAGCTTTGTTCATGGAATCCGCGTTTTGATTTAGGCACAGATATAGAGTGGGGGAAATTTTTCACAGTGGATTCAGCTAGACGGGTGTTTTTCGTGAAAGATTGGCTAGGGGGGACCAGGGATTTGAGCTCAGACGAGCACCTGCCATGAAAATAATGATAAAACAAGGATAGGCTCGCAACGTCTCTTCTGTGGGAGAGGGGTTGCAGGGTAGAGAAAAGGGCATCCCCACTAAGCCACGAAGTCTATTTTGTACTCTGTCGAGTTGGCCGAAACATCGTGAAGCAACAACTAAAATAAGTTAATAAATAACATAAATTATTCATGAAAGGCAGTAATTGCTGGGGATGCAGTTAGGAGATTCGGAGTACCTATCCAGTTATGGTAACCAATAATATTTGGCCGAAACGATTCTTCAAGAATGTAGGAATTCCTTCAGCTCCTTTTACATGGACGCGGTTCCCATGTCGGAGGGTCCGACAGAAAGGGCTCGCAAAAATGGAAAATGTTTCTTTAGTGTGGCTGCCGATAAATCAGCAAAAAAGTAGGCAAAAAGGAAACCGGAATGTTCGTCAACCACAGTTTTTTGTATGTAATTATTGCGGGTGTTGGAAGGTAGAGATCCTTTTAAGTCCTACTTAATCTCTCAAATGTTTGGCTTGCTTTACTGAGTGGTCGAGGAGAGATTTTTACAAATCTTAGCTCACAACATCCATGGCATGACCTAGTTATTACCTTTATGCCTTTTACAGAGTAAGGCATGTTCTTACTCCTTACAAAATGCAGCATTCGGGTTACTCCAAAGTGACATAAATTCTTGTGCAAATAAGATAATTTTCATTAGAGGTGGGAGCTGAGCAAATCCAAGATAAATCATCTGCAGCAGCATTTTTTCCAGGGCGATACACTATGTCGTGTCTGAAACAGCAATTTCTCATTTCCATCTAACAATCTTTTCATTTTTGATTATACTTTTACCTTTGAGGTTTAGCATGAAGGAGACAGATTTTTTATCTGTGATAAGTTTGACCTGCTTGCCGAGTAATAAACTCGCTATTTTCAAATCGCTCTCTTTTCCACTACAGAATATTTTTGTTCTGTAGAAGTCAGAGCTCTTGAAAAGAAAGCTGCAGGTCGACAATTTTGCATTAGAAAGGCAACGATAACATATTCCAACGTATCAGTTTCAATTTCCAAAGAAGAATCAGAGTCTATACTTGCTAGAGACGATTTAACAATCTCCTTTTTTAGCAATGAAAAGCATCATACTGTTTATCGGTGAACAGAAAACACTTAACCATAGTTAGGGGATTTAATTTTCAGAAAAATTGGGAACACATTCTCATCGCTCGTCGAAGAGATATGAGGTTCTTAGGTATCGGAAGGTCTATCAATCTTTTAAATCTATCGGTGTCAGGTTCAACTTGCTTATGGTATAACCAGGCAAGTCTATGGAACTAAGTTAAAAATGGCGTTTACTTTTATTCAGAGTAAGGTCATACTTGGTCAGGTTATCAATGAAGCTCTGAAGTTTGCTGTCATTCTTTGCCTGATTATGACCACATATAGTTCCGTCGATATAGGCATCACTTGCTGGTAACTTTCCACCCCATTAGTCACTTTAAAAGGAATTTGACAGAATTGGTACATAGACCCAGCATCTTCAAATACTTCACATTGTCGCTCTCTTGGCTTTATGGTGATATGCATTAGTCAAACCAAGAGTACAAAAAGTTTGATAGCTGATGATCTCATTTACTGTGTCTCCTGTTTGATGAAGGGTTAAGTATTCAGTTAAGTAAAATGGTTTATAGTCTGGGAATAATCCACGACGAGTCTTTTCTTGGGATTTACTGCAGATATTATAGTGGGGATCGTGATGATTCTATAATTCCTTCCTTTAACATACGTGATATCTCATACTGAATGGATTTTATGTCAGATAAGCTGCGTCTTTTGGATTTCTCGTCCATCAGAAACTATAACCTTTTTACCATATGTTTATTTTTTATAGTCGATTAAACTGTATGAGTACTATATAATGCAATATTAGGTAATAAAAAAGAATTCATTCACTTATAAAATAAAATATAAAATAATATAAGGTAATAAAAAACATTCACTAAGTAATAAAATAAAATAATATTAGGTAAGAAATAAAAACATAAGTAATAAAAAATAATATAAAATAATATTAGGTAATAAAATATAAACATTCATTGGGTAATTAAAAAAATATAAAAAATATTAGGTTGTAAAATATAAACATTCATTAAGTAATAAAATAAAATCATACAAATAATATTAAGTAATAAAATAAAATCATTCATTAAGTAATAAAATAAAAAATAATATAAAAATATTAGGTAGTAAAATATAAACATTCATTAAGTAATAAAATAAAATCATACAAATAATATTAAGTAATAAAATATAAACATTCACTAAGTAATAAAATAAAGAATAATATAAAAATATTAGGTAGTAAAATATAAACATTCATTAAGTAATAAAATAAAATCATACAAATAATATTAAGTAATAAAATATAAACATTCATTAAGTAATAAAATAAAATCATACAAATAATATTAAGTAATAAAATAAAATCATACAAATAATATTAAGTAATAAAATAAAATCATTCATTAAGTAATAAAATAAAATAATACAAATAATATTAAGTAATAAAATATAAACATTCATTAAGTAATAAAATAAAATCATACAAATAATATTAAGTAATAAAATAAAATCATACAAATAATATTAAGTAATAAAAAAAATCATTCATTAAGTAATAAAATAAAAGCATACAAATAATATTAAGTAATAAAATATAAACATTCATTAAGTAATAAAATAAAAAATACAAAATAATATTAGGTAATAAAATATAAACATTCCTTAAGTAATAAAATATAAAATAATATTAGGTAATATAATAATATAAAATAATATTAGGTAATAAAATATTCTTTAAGTAATAAAATAAAACAATATAAAATAATATCAAGCAATAAAATATAAATATTCCTTAAGTAATAAAATAAAATAAAATAACATTAAGTAATAAAATAAAAGCATTAATTAAGTAATAAAATAAAATTATATAATATAATATTACATAATGAAATGTTTAAAAAAACACTCAGTAAATAAAAAACTAGCATAATATTAGGTAATACAATAAAAAAAACATTTATAAAGTGGTAAAATAATATAAAGTTAAGTAATAAAATATAAACATTAATTACGTAATAAAATATTTTAATATAATATTACTAGGAACGGACAAAATGAATGCCAATGCTCAAAATGTATAAATATTTTGACCTTTTGCTTAAAACTTCATCAGTATTTATCGCGGAATATTGTACGAGCCTTTTTCAAGTCTCACACAAAACACACATTCATATTTCAAGCTGTCATATACATACGCGCACACAAACATACGCGCCCACGTCCACACATGTACACATATTCACGTTCGCGTACATACACTCACATTCACGTATATATACACACACGCTTACATGTACACATGTACTCACACACGCGAACAGGAACACACACATGGACGACGTCACTTCCGCTTTCTAAGGAAATACACATGCGTAAAAGACACTTCAGAAGCGAGTATAAAACATGGAGACAAGTTGTTTCTAATCCTCTTTTTAGGACCAACTCTCAACTAGAGAGGTTGGGTGAACAAGCCGCCGCCGTTTCGGCGCGCGTGCATGCGCACCTCACGCCCACTTCCTACTATGTATGGGGCACGAGCTAATGACTGTATGTATACATTCTCCCTCTTTCTCTCTCCATCTACTACTGGCCACTAAGAACACCTTCGTGTAGCTGACTACTAACTGATGACAACTCTAATATCCTCTTCCTTGCCTACACGCTGGATTCTCATTTCCACTACAACACTCACTTCAATTCCCACGCGCGAACAAACAATAATGACCCAAACTTGAGATGAAAACACATTTCCTTTTCTTGCTACAACACCAGTCCTGCAACGGACATTGGTTACATACGCGCGGACATGTTATAACCAAAAATGTTCATTTCTTTCAACAGCAAATAAACGACGTTTATCTTATCCATTACTTGAGTCTTTGTTTCCTTCAATTCCATTCGTTTCATTATTCTTTTGTAACGGGATTGGGGTATTTATATATCCTAGTCCCCTACAATATAATGACCTAATTAATTTTATTTACATCCGTATGGAAATGTATTAGTTTGTTTAACCATAAATACCTTTACTAAAGTTATGGTTTTTAGTAGTAAATAAAACGCAAGAATTTATTTGTGCTTTTTTTTTTAAATAAAGCATCATAATTTGTAACAATAAAAAAGAAAAGAATTTTTACAGGAACATTACGAAAAAAGCCTTAAAGTCTGTATCAATGAATTCGATATAACTCGAAGAAAAATTAATTTCTCGAACTACCACTATTTAAATAAGCATTATTTATTTAATACTTTCACACCAAAAAATTATAATAGCAAAAATATTTATATATATTTTTTTAAATTACAGATTTCGCATAATTTTTATATGCAAGATTTTAATAATTTCCTTGCTCGCAAGAACTTGAAACTTTCGGCGTAACATAATTTTTAGATAATCTCGAACAATAATAATATTAAAATTAATTTAAAAGCAGAACGATAAAAAATAATTAAATTAAAAAATGATAAAAATTGATACAAACGTTCAGAATTGTGATGTTTGGATGACCGTCTGGAAGAAAAAAAAAAGAAAGAAATCTGACCCCCCCCCCTCCTTTTATTATCATGACTTCATTTTGAAACAGCGTTTTGATTCGCTGAAATTTTGGCCTTCAGTATATTCATGTTTACAACCTGTTATCGGTTATACGGCATAATTACTTGCTTTTTGAGGGCTAATTAAGCTGTATTTTGTATAAACAAGGTTTTTTTTTTATATATATATAGATATTTAAGTCAATATCTTAGGACTTTACTAATTATCTTTGAAACAGACCCAGAAAACTAATATTTATCTTTTAAAGAATTTTTACAATGAATTTATTTAACTTCCAAATTTAGCTGATTTCGTTAGCTCGCCGTGAAAACATTTTCATGACTTTTTTTTTCACGTGTACAAATATTTTTTTTTCCTTTAGAAAATTAACTTTAGTCTCTAATCGTTCAAATGCAATAAAAAAATATTCGGAAATCTACAAAAAAATTATGATAAATCGGCTTTCAAAACTAGGTCAATCTATTTTAGCCCGCATATTTTTGCCCGTACCTAAATATTACGAAATAAAATAAAAACATTCATTAAGTAGTAAAATAAAATAAAATAATGTAATATTAAATGTTCAAATGTTAACAATAGTTCTAATCAAACGTTCAGACTTTAAATATAAGCCTTATATTTATATCCTGAGATATTTTAGTTTTAATGAATTGGAGACAATAAAGAGAAATTTACAAAAAAAAAAAAATCCCAACAATCTGTAATAAATTAACTAATACAAACATCTAAACTTGATAGGAAAACAATTCGTTACTTAACTAATAAAAGGAATATTTTACACGAGGAACGAAATAATAATTACACCGTGTTACGATGACCTAGATTCTTGTTCTTTAGCAGTTGATTTTCTCTTTAAATAATTTCACGTTTAAAGCGTGTTTTTCATCTTTTAATTTTGATTCTTTTATATTTTCATATGTTTTATTCCTTAATGAATCGGACACACAAAACAAAAGTTGTATTAATTTACTAAAGAAATCTTAACAAACATTTTTTTTTGAACACAAAATAACAAAAGGAATTCATCCCGTTATATTTATTTTTGTTTTTGCTTTCGTATCGAATTCCTGGAATCGAAGGTAAGTTTTGTACACGTTTTTAAAAAATCCAATCAAAATAATCTTTAAAAATCTCCTAAAAATATAATCTGCAATCTGAGATTTATATTGTTGTCAATAATTTGATTTTAGTAAAACTTATGTGATTTCTATTAAAATAATAATGTGCTTACCAGCAGCACAAGAATAGAATTATTTTTTACTGTCATCAATAATTAATTTTTTTTATTGTTATCAATAATTGAATTTTTTTATTGTTATCAATAATTGAATTTTTTTATTGTCATCAATAATTGAATTTTTTTTATTGTCATCAATAATTGAATTTTTTTATTGTCATCAATAATTGGATTTTTTTATTGTCATCAATAATTGGATTTTTTTATTGTCATCAATAATTGAATTTTTTTTATTGTTATCAATAATTGAATTTTTTATCGTCATCAATAATTAATTTTTTTTTTATTGTCATCAATAATTGCATTTTTTTACGTAAGAAATCAATTGAATTTTACAAGTGAAATTATTTTCAATTTTTTAAATCTAAAAATCTATCAAAATTTTTCTATTGGTTAAACTTTTATGATATTTTTAGGGTCAATGTGAAATTTTGTGCTCTTTGCAATAAACTGAATATAATATTTTAGACAAACATGTGTGTTTTTTTTTAATTCGCCTCTCCATTTTGAAATGTCAATTAAAATTTAAATAATTATGTAACAAATTTTTATATATCACAAATTGAAGATAAAAGATCAATAAATAAAATATTCTAATTTAGAAAAAAAAGGTGTTTTTTTGAAAATTTACCAAGTCCAAAATGTAAAACCCCTTTTTATAAGCCACGGTGATTTATTTATTTATTTATTTATTTATTTATTTATTTTTTGAAAGCTCATATTATGCTTATATCGTCAAGCAAATACTGGACGCTGACGGCAATTTTTTCTATTTCATTTAATGTTTTTTTATATAGATATTTAAAAGAAATTCACTCGATAAAGTAGAAATAATACATAATAATCAAAAACTCGTGTATTTCATTAAGAGAATTTTAAAAAAATCGGTCAACTGGATTTTTTGTTTAACGGAAAAAAACTTATAAGTGAATGTGTGGTTTTTTTAACCTACGGAGGCCCCAAAATACTAATTTTGGTTAACAGCACGCAATAAAAAGATATATTAATTCTGGCGTTTATAAGTCACCGTAAGATAATCGCGAAAAAAAATCAGAGATTTCTCTCCCTTTATTTGAACAGTCAATAAATCTGAGTTCGTGTTTTTTTAATTCTTGTTTAAAAAAGTATTTTATTTAAAAAAGGACATGGAATATAAGTATTAATATGGATATATTCTTAACAATGAACAATGAAAGTACACATTAAATCGAATTTTTAATAGGTAAGTGATTTTTTGGAATTTTTATATATTTTTTATAATCGAATGGATTTTCTTTAAATCTTTTTTAAAGAAAACCGATTTAAAAAAACAAATATGTCATAATTTGATATTAAACTCGTTATTTTTTTAAAATTATGTCTTTGCTCCTTTAATTAAAAAAATAGGGTTAGAATGACATTTTTCAAGTAGTTATACGCTTCGAAAGATAGTAAGTTGATTTATTCAAGTTCATATACGGCATTTTTGATGGCTGATTCTGATACATCTAGCACGTTACTTATGGAAAAACTGTACAAGTTATTACGGAAAATAATTAATTAAACTGTGGAAGCTCCAGTTAAAAACCATACAAATTCTATACTAGCCCCCTCCCCCCCTAAAAAAAAATAACAAAAAAATATTTTTGCAATCCGCTCATAAAAACTTAATCTTTTAGATCAATTAAAAACTACGTAACAACACAAAAAAATGAAACACATTTTTTTTAAAACGTTCTTATTTCAAATGTCTGTTAAAGAATCAAACAGTCTTGTAGTTAAGCCCAGCAAAGTTAGATTACTCTAGAAGAGTCACATCATTATTTTACACCGTCAAATTACGTATATTATAAATTATTAGTTTAAAAAAAACAAAAACATTCTGACTGATTTGTATGGAATTGTCCTGTACATGGTCTTGCAAGTCCAAAGCCGCTGTACGAAAAGGGTCATTTTTTTAGAGAAGCTGTTTGCCACTGATAAAATTATTAAGGTTAATATTCTGGTGGAACATGGAAATGCCCCAGTGCCAAATGCAAAAGGAAATTGAAGTAGCAGGACACACTATAGTGGACTGAATAACTTTCGTCCATGAAGTATGTATCATTGAACAAATCCAGTATATATATATATATATATATATATATATATATATATATATATATATATATATATATATATATATATATATATATATATATATATATGCTTTATTGTTTTTTTGTAAATGTTTCTCACATGCTTTTCCCGTTAGGGGAATTTTTTCCATTTTTTTTTCTTTTTCTTTCTCTTCCAAAATGCTCTATTGTCAAAAGTGTGTTTATTCATAAAGTCTGAAGAAATGCTGGTTTTGAAAAATTCACAAATGACATAATGTTTGAAATTGTTCGACTGGACATGGAAACAATTGTAGCATAAAATGAAATACACTTTTGTTGCCATCAACACCCTTTTTGAAGTCTTGATTTTGCTTTCACAGTATATATATATATATATATATATATATATATATATATATATATATATATATATATATATATATATAACTTTAAAAAATTATTAAGTTGATTTTGAATTGTTATATTTATGAAAGCCAGTAAAGGTATTTTGTTTATTAAATTGTTTGATGAAAGCAGAGAGCAATTAACTAATCTACTAAAAAAAAGAAAATCGTGATAAAACCATAATTGATAGGAGTGGCTTTCTAGAAAACTGGAAATGATTACATGTCTCATTGAGCGCTAACTGGCGTTTTTATGTTCACTTTATATATACGTTAAATTAATATAGGAAAGTAATCCCCTATCAATATAAATAAATCATCTATTTCCAGACATGGACAACTTATTTCAGTTGTCTTTCATGTCGTTTATTTCGCTGTATGTTTTGTTTTGTATGCAATATCTTTTCATACTTTTTAGATCAATGAACCATATTCGTGTGCCAGTTTTTGTTGCAAGGGCAAACTAGTGGGTCCAGGGATCATTAAGGCAACATTTCTGGTGGTACTCTTATCTAGGATAGGTGGGCAAACACTTTGCCAGAGTGCTGTAATTCAGAGGACAGATTAATAGTAACAAATGAATATATCTAGTTAGTAAAAATAAAAATTTATAAATAAAAAAAACTGATCTATATAATTCTATATTAGGAATCTGAAAATAATAAATATGCACTTAAATAGCAGTCCAATAAATCCAAATAATATAAGAAAATAAATGTTGAATTTCATATATGATTATTTTACATGTAAACAAGTTTCAAATTAAATATGTGTCAATCATATTTTCATGAAATATTTAGTTTCGTGATATTTAAAGGTAAAACATTCAATATTTTATTTTCTTGTTTCATTCACTTCAAACAAAGCGCATTACCACATGAATGTAAGTGGCTACTATTTGGGATAATGACTAACAGGGGTTTGTCGGGAGTTGAGTAGAGAGATTTCTGTTTACATTACATTTAAATTTCTGCAATAAACAGGAAGTGAATTCCAAGTTCTAATGGTTCATGCTGACAACCATCAAAGTAGAAGGCTATTCAACTGAACACTAATTAATCTGTTTTAAGAAAATGTCGATATTTTTTGATAATCTAAATATATTTTTAAATGTGAACTTGTCTGTCTGTGTGTCTACATTTCCCTAACAAACTCCTCTGTCAATTTTTAGTCTGCAGACTCGGAATGTGACAAAAGGGTTATTGAGAAGTGGAAAAATATTTTTAATTCATTTTCGGACAGAAATTTGGTTGTCAAGGGGTCAAACTTACACAATTTGACATTTGAAAACTCCATCAAACTGCTCTGTCAATTTTTGGTCCAAGAACTTTAAATTAGATGATGGTTACTTCGGCACGAATCAAACTTTTTAATTTTAATTGAGCCCAAAACAAAAAAGGTTAAGGTGTCAAAATTCTAATTGAGCCCATAAACAAAAAAGGTTAAAGGGTCAAAATTCTAATTGAGGCCAAAACAAAAAAGGTTAAGGGGTCAAAATTCGGGTCAAAGTTTAAACAAAAATGAACTCTGCAATCTCTACCAAATTAGGCAGCCAATTTTTTGGATAAACATTTGAAATTATACATAAAGTGTATTCAGACAAAGATGAAGCTTTTTAATCGTTTTTGGCCGAAAATTTGCTGCCAAGAATTAAAAGTTTAAAAGATTTTACGTTTTCAGTCTCTAGAAAACTATTCAGCCAATTTTGGGTCTAAACATAATAGGGATGCAACGTCTAGCAAATATGACATTAAGAGGAAAATAATGATTGAGGTTGTTTGTGGGGAAGGGAGTTATTTGTAATATATAATGTAGATGTATAGCATGTCTATCATAGTGGGTTTAATATATATGGACAGTGTGAGTGTTTAAACTATCGAGTAGAATATAGGGTAAGTTACTTCAAGAAAGGTTTGCTTTTTAACCATACCTGTAGATGTGTCGTAGCTATGAAGGGGATTTACATGAGGTAGGGAGTTTATGCTAAGTCATTAGTTTTTGCAGAGGTATCTGAGACTCTAACAGAACATAGAAGAGATATAAGCTATTAACCATAATATTACAATAATTACAGTTGGGGGATGATTTATAGAGGATACAGTGTACTATGATTTTAATTGATACCCAGATGGTAAAATAAAAAGATAAATTAGCAAAATTATGGGGCAGATAGTTGTAAAAATATGAGAATAATAATAGAAAATTATAGTTGTGAGGGGCAGGGGGTTATTAAGTACAGGAGAGCGAAAAAATGTATGACAATAAAAACTAGGAAATAAGGAAATAAAGTGGATAAACATAGAAAAAAGAAGAAAATATAAGTAAAGAAATCGAAAAATAAAATAAATATAGAAAAATTTAGAAAATACATATATATATATATATATATATATATATATAGAGAGAGAGAGAGAGAGAGAGAGGGGGGAGATTTAATTCCTATTGTATGCAATGCAAGTGAAAATGTTTTTTATAAAAGGGTCAAAGTCGACAAACAAATATAAGTTTATTTGTCTTCGTCCAGTTTTGTTATTAGTGGTTGTAGAAAAATTGCAATTTTTGGCGTATTTGACCGTGGACCAAAATATAGGGAATAAAAAATAAATAATTTTCTCTTTTTATGCGCAAAAAGATTTGGAATATCTATTAATTCCAAGGTGTATATAAAGTTTTCAACATTTATTATTCCCAGGTTAAAAATGCTTTTTTCTTGATAGATGGTTTAAGGAATTTCCTGTGTATCTTTTGCATCTGATCCAATTGAAGAAATAGTTATTTGCATCTTAAATAAATCTTAGTTGTCGACAAATCGAGGCATCCAGTGGAAGATGAGAGGAACTGCCTTACATAGAGAATTATAAAAGTCATAAACTGATTAGGGATGAGCTTAATTTTCTCTCTTTTCAATATAAGCTCCAACATCATTTGTTGGGCTTTGTATTATGCCAATAACTCTCCTCTTAAATAATTGATTTTATTCTCCTCCTTTAACTCCACCATATATATATATATATATATATATATATATATATATATATATATATATATATATATATTCTTTTTTTATCGCCACAATTAAAATTATATAAAATTGTTTTTATGTATATATAGATTTATACATTTATATATATATATATATATATATATATTCTTTTTTATCGCCACAATTAAAATCATATATAATTGCTTTTATGTATATATAGATTTATATATATATATATATATATATATATATATATATATATATATATTCTTTCTTTATCGCCACAATTAAAATCATATAAAATTGTTTTTATGTATATATATATATTTATATATATATATACAGAGAGAGAGACAGACAGACAGAAAAGGAGAGAGCGACAGAGTTGAGTATCACTGTTCCTTGCTAACTTTGACACCATAATAAATATACACTCATGGGCAAAAAAAAAAAAAATGGGGCAAGCGGGAAAGAAAGAAGAAAGCGATTTTTCAATATTTTTGTATGAATTTTTTAAAAATTTTAACGGAAAATTTCTATTTTGCAGATCATTATTATTATAGCATATAATAAGTGAAAAAATTAAGCCTAAAAATGATAAGACCACATCTTGGTGAGGATATAACAAATCGAATTGCAGGGTTAAAGCAGTCGAAAATGATTTACAAGCAGATTTGTGATTTTTTAAGAAAAAATAATGTGAAAACATCTCTTTCTGTAGTGAAGCAAATTGATCGAAGGTTCGAAGTTGAACGCTTTGTAAAATGGAAATCTGGAAATGGTCGCCATAGAGCATCCACTTTGAAGGACGACCACAGGCTTTAAATAAACTGTTTTGAAGAATTGAAAGAAAACATGTTGACCATAGCAAAGAATTCAAAACAGGGGCTGGGAATTCTCTTTCTAGATATACAATATCTAAAGGAATGAAAGAAATGGGATTTTCTTCTAAAAGGCGTGCAAAGAAGCCATATTTATCTAAGAAGAACATCAAGGGTAGAAAAAGATTTTTCTTGTGTTTTGGCAAGAAAGGTACAGAGTGGTTCCGGAATGTTTTCTGGTTAGAGTTTTTCTTGTTAGTGATGCTCCTAAACGGTGCATTCGAAGAACTGGAAAAAGATTCTCACCAAGTTGCATAAAAACGACAGTTAAATACGGGAATGGGGGAATAATTGTGTGGGGAACTTTTACTGCAGCAGGGGTTGGGGAACTTATAGATGTGAGAATCAATCAATGCAAAGGAATTCATTCGAATATTTGAAACCGGACTTTTACCAAGTATGCAGAAGCTGGGAATATCCCAGAACATTATTTTTCAACATGATAATGCCTTTTCACACACTGCTAAAGTCACAAGAAAATGGTTTTCGCATAATTCAATTAATGTGATATTTTGGCCAGGTCAAAGCCCCGATTTTAACCCAATCTAGAATATTTGGTCCATAATGTGCATTGGTTGAGAGAACTTTTTCGAATATTGGCAAACTGTGGAAAGCTATGCAAATCAAATTGAATAACATCTCCTCTTCACAGTTTTCCACCTTCGTTGAGAACATATCTAAAAGGATTGATCTTTTCAAGAAATCAAAAAGAAATTCCGTACTAAGCATTTATTAAAGTAAATGTCTTGTCCTGTGTTATTAGTCTCGTTTCAGTTTTCTTGTTCAATAGTTCATTGTAGCTTTTAGTGGATTAAAATGTATAAAAATGTTCTCACGGGTGTAATATAATTATCTCTATTGTATCTAAATCATTACATCTATCGACTGTGGTAAGTAATAAAATTTTAAATAATTTTAATAAGTAATGAAATATTAAATAATTTGTCTAATTAACCTCACATGACTTCATGGATAAAATTTATCAAAGAGTTGTGTGTTCAATCCATTAATATTGACACACAAAATTAGTTAATTCAGATGAAAAAATGTAATTTCGTTTACTTTTTATTTTCAGATTTCCTGGATGGATCACTATTTTCGTTAAACATTATTCTATACACAACAATGGATTATCAATAAATTCATCTATAGACAACAATTGATCATCATCATCGTCATCATCATCATCAATAGACAACAGTTGACCATCATCAAGGATTTCTGTACAAATATTTATTTGTATTATTACTATTTAACAAATATTATTTAATATAACTCTTATATATATATATACACTAAAATAATCGAAAACCATATATAAAAATAATGTTTATATTTTTTTTACATAGGCATCACCATATTATCAAGGCAAAGAGGCCACTAAAGGATAAGGGTTAAAGAGTGTACAGTAGAAATTGGACATTATATAAATCATTTGTAATGAAAATTTGGTAACGTTAATAACTTATATGGAACGGCTCATCAAGAACTTATTTACGTTAGACTTGAACACAACCATATTGTAGTCAGCCGGAAAGTAGGAAAACGGAAGACAATTCCACAGGCGTGCAGTTCTAAGAAAGAAGCTCTGTTCATGGAATCTACGTTTAGGTTTAGGCACAGATAAAGAGTGGGGGGAATTATTGATAGTGTTTACAGCTAGACGAGTGTTTCTTGTGAAAGTTTGGCGAGGGGGGACCATAGATTGAAGCTCATTCGAACTCTTTCCATGAAAATAACGATACATCAGAGACAAACTCGCAACATCTCTTTTGTGAGATAAAGGTTGCAAGGAAGAGAAAAGGACATCTACGAGGCTACGAAGTCTATTTTGAACTCTTTTTTGTGCAATATGTGTTTAATGTTCAAATAAATGCTAATGTTTTAAGAGAAGTAATCACAAATTTCAAATATGTTTAAAACTTTAAAAAGACTAGCTAAATGATATATGTTTTCAAAGTATGTGTCGCTTTTTTATTTGGCTGGAACATTTGTGAATGAAGACTAAAACTGTGAACACAAAATTCTATAACTACGTTGATATTTTTGTAGGATCAATTGTATTAAAACATGCAGATGACTGGAGAAAAACCGCATTCTTGTAAAGTGTGTGAATATTCATTTTCTCACAAATCAGCCTTAGTGAGACATATGAGAAGTCACACTGGAGAAAAGCCACATTCTTGCGAAGTGTGTGGATTTTCTTGTTCTCGAAAATCATCGTTAGTAAGACATATGACAATACACACTGGAGAAAAACCACATTCTTGTAAAGTGTGTGGATATTCTTGTTCTCTAAAACATCATTTAGTGTCTCATATAAGAACTCACACTGGGGAAAAACCATATTCGTGTGAAGTCTGTGGATATTCTTTTTCTACAAAATCATACTTAGTTCACCATATGAGAACTCACACTGGGGAAAAGCCATATTCTTGTGAAGTTTGTGGATATTCTTGTGCTCAAAAATCATCGTTAGTAAGACATATGACAGCTCACACTGGGGAAAAAACACATTCTTGTAAAGTGTGTGGATATTCTTCTTCTCATAGATCATATTTAGTTTCACATATCAGAACTCACACTGGGGAAATGCCACATTCTTGTGAAATATGTGAATATTCCTGTTCTAGAAAATCATCGTTAGTAATACATATGAGAACTCACACTGGAGAAAAGCCACATTCATGTGAAGTGTGTGGATATTCTTTTTCTGATAAATCAAATTTAGTTAATCATATGAGAACTCATACTGGAAAAAAATCAAGAAAAAAGGCACATTCTTGTGAATTGTGTGGATATTCTTGTTATAAAAAATCAAGATTAATCATTCATATGAGAAATCACACTGAGGAAAAGCCGCAGTGTTGTTAATTGTGTGGATATTCTTGTTCTCACATATCACATTTAGAGTCACACATGAAAACTCACACTTAATGGAACAACGAGGATATTAAAAAGAGCTCTCGGTTGGTTTCAATAAAAAGCAATGTTAACAGCGTTACAATTTTAAAAGGATGAAAATTAATTTAAAAAAGGGGTCAATGGCAGCTTCATTTAAAATTTGGGATAAATCGGTAACAAAGAAAAGGTGAATGTGGAACATGATAAAATGAGATGCAGGGCAGAAGAGTACGTCTGAAAAAGATAATCAAATCTGAACCAAATATCAAAAACAAAATTACCGCTATAGATCAGCCTGCAATAGATATCATCACATACATGTTCAATATTATGGCCTCAATATAACTAAAATAGGCTCGGTACAAAGAGCAGGAAAGAGATACATAAGATAAGGTACTACTGTAGTAATCAGTAATTATAAGTTCAACTGACATGACGATAATCATCATAATCATCTTTTTCAACAAATCTCAATTGCAAAGTTTGCTGAGAACATTAGAAGAGTCATACCAGAGAACACTGTCGAATACATGATAAACCAGCGACACAGATTGCACAAATGAAAAGGAAAAATACACGGAAATGGAGATAGAAACAAGCAAACACGGATGGAAACAACATAAGGAGCCAAACAAGGAATACATAGACAAGGATGCTTCACACAATAAAACAAGGATGAGGAAAATATAAAAGAGTCAGATAGGTCCTGAGGGAGCTTAACCGGAAATATATAGACAGAAATGATATACTACAATGGCTCAAGAGTGTGAGACTTTCACGGCTTACTCACAGATGGATTTTTAAAAATGGCTGGTTGTGATTGAAAGCCCAAGCTATCTAATGTCGGGATGCCAAAGCCTGTTGTCAGATAGCCTTTATATTGCCCACCAAAAAAATCTATGTAAATACCTCCATTGGAAGATCTTTAGAGAGATGTAGCTCGACAGATCACCGAACATATGGAAGGATTAACCACCATAGATAACATCAAATTGAAAGGTGACCGTGTTCTTTGACAAAGATTTACAGGCGGGCAGATATATAAAAGACAACGCTATCAAGCCAGACATTACAATATGAAACAAGCCTGAAAAATCGCTGCTCATTATTGATCTCAGCATCCCAAATGACTATGGCCTCAATAGAGTTGAACGGGAAAAGATAACCAAGTATCAGAACCCCAAGAAGATGACAAGGTCTTTGAAAGAGAAATATATACCGTTTTTAATAGGAACAACTGACCTAGTGAAAAGAATACCTGCAAACAATCTCTGGAAGACGAAGATGTAATGAAATAAAGATTGCAACCATAAATGGAATAATATAAATTCTTAAAAGAACCATCGCATATAAATTCAAATTATAATAAAATCAAGTGTTAGCCCCAAGAGGAAGCCTCTTTATCTCTTAAAAATTAATCAAGTAAAATAAATGAAAAATAAAACATTATTGTGAAGTGTGTGGATATAATTGTTTTGATAAATAAATGTAAGTGGGGCATTAGAACTCACTTTGGATATTGTGAAGTGTTAGAATATTCTAATTCCGGTATACAAACGCTAGGAACATTATAAAAATCACATTTGAAATACTAAAATGGTGGAGAGAACTTGAATGCCTACTAGTCAAAGGTTTATTAGGACAACCTGGCATAAAAATATTGACCAAATATTAAAAATTATAAAATATTTGCAGCACAAAGCAGACCTTAGTATCGCCAACCCACACTTTTTTTTATGAGAAATGGTGCATCTTATTCAAGTGATGTTACCTTAAGTAGAAACAAAGAATTGGATATATCACCAGACTAAATGAATTCTTGCGGAAGTCAGTAGGACAAGGAAACCAAAAATAAAGACAAGCTATAACATAATAAAAATAAAGATAAACTATAACAAAAAGTACAATTGGAAGGAATAATATATGTTCTCAAATTCTTTACTCATCTTTTGCTTTTGAAATTACATCAGAAAAGTTTGTGGATATTCTTGTGTTCAAAATGCACGGATGAAAAAAACATTCTTGCACAAATATGTAAATATTCCTCTCATAAATCTGAGTGATACATTTAAAAAATCACAATAAAACTAATATTCTTGCGAAATCTGTAGTTTTGTTCATATACTAACAATGTATTCATGTGACAACTTCTAGCTGTAGAATATTACGTGGAATTAACATCAAATGATTATTGATTAAATGTTAACTTCACATGATTTCAATTAATTGATAACTTTTTTTAGATAATAACATTGTTAAAATTAAATTAGTTTTTATCTATCTATCTGTATATCTATCTATTTATCTATCCAGTGATATTGTTTAAATAGTTTCTGATTGGAGTTATTTATTGTTTATAGAATAAAGTGTAGTAATAGGTTTTAACTGTGGATGTTTACATAAATTAAACAAAATAACCTTGGGCAGGCATACATGGAAAGGTCGCACATTGAGATATGTGCGCTTTTTGAACGATGACGTAACAGAACTGATGTCAAAAAGTCGGGTCTGTAAGAGAAAGGAGTAGAGTTTGAGTTGGTCACGGAAGTGAACAGAATGATTACAGTCAGGAATCGAGGCTGTGAATAAAAAGCATGCAGACACAAAATGCAGATTCCTCGTGAAGACCATTTGAGAAAGCTGAAATAAATTTATATTGTAAAAATATAAAATGTTGTTCTTTGGTTGCACAAAAGAAGGAAGAACTAAGGTTTCAGTTATGGTATCGATCATTTCTATGTTTCATCACGGAACTCAGCAGTGAAGATAGAAGAACATTTGAAGAAAGCAGATATTATTCTTCTTATGAAAAATATCTTTATGTAAATATGAACTGTAATATATACTCGTGTGATATCTCTCTGATACAACATGACTCAGTTTATACGTTAATATCATATTTTCTGAGTAAACAAAAATGCATACAATTCACACGTTTGTAAAAGGTGCCGTTATAAGAACAATATCTCTCACTTAGCTATACAACATATGACTGTTTTGACTGGTGCCGTTTGGAGAACAATATATATAATCCTCCTAACCCTTATTGTGTAATATAATTGTTTTTGTGCCAATCCACCAACTATACAACAACTTTACTGATGTAACATACAAAAGAAGAAAGAAGTCGATATTCTTGCGCAGTGTTACAATATTCATGCTTGAATGAAGACAGCTGATCGATTACACATGTGAAAAAAGAACATTGTTTCATCCTGCATCAGAAAGAAAAATACCGCATTTGAGAAGCAATTACCATAAGAAATAATACCGAAAACAACAACCAACAAATTACTTTCGATTTCATTGCAAAGATTTATATATCTCCCAAATATGTGAGAGAACCCAAACAAAATCTGCCATTTTCCAAACTGGCAAATCTCATGAGATGTCTTTTGAGTTTTATCAATATTCTGCAATTACTGTAAAATTATGTGAATTGATTTTATTTTTACAAAACAAAAATACACATACATTGAAGCTTCTCGTGAGTATTCTTCTGAAATATTGTTTGGTATTAAATGTAATTTAAAGACGAATAAGCATTGTATAATGGTTTTATGGTTTGCTAACAATATGTTTTTTGAAAAGTAATATTAAATACATTCATAAATCTGTAACAAAATACATATTGTTGAAATAAAGTTCATATAAAAATTTATTTATAATGAAATATTAGTCCATTAAACGTTATTCGGCATATAATCATTTGTATAATTCAACATGTTGACAACAATTGAAATAAGCTAACAAGATGAAATGTTACCATTAAGAGAGTACATTATTTCGGCATATAATCATTTGTATGATTCAACATGTTGACAACAACTGAAATAAGCTAACAAGATAAAATCTTACCATTAAGAGAGTACATTATTTCGGCATATAATCATTTGTATGATTCAAGATGTTGACAACTATTGAAATAAGCTAACAAGATGAAATCTTACCATTAAGAGAGTACATTATTTCGACATATAATCATTTGTATAATTCAACATGTTGACAACAATTGAAATAAGCTAACAAGATATAATCTTACCATTAAGAGAGTACATTATTTCGGCATATAATCATTTGTATGATTCAACATGTTGACAACAATTGAAATAAGCTAACAAGATGAAATCTTACCATTAAGAGAGTACATTATTTCGACATATAATCATTTGTATAATTCAACATGTTGACAACTATTGAAATAAGCTAACAAGATGAAATCTTACCATTAAGAAAGTACATTATTTCGACATATAATCATTTGTATAATTCAACATGTTGACAACTATTGAAATAAGCTAACAAGATGAAATCTTACCATTAAGAGAGTACATTATTTCGACATATAATCATTTGTATGATTCAACATGTTGACAACTATTGAAATAAGCTAACAAGATGAAATCTTACCATTAAGAAAGTACATTATTTCGACATATAATCATTTGTATAATTCAACATGTTGACAACTATTGAAATAAGCTAACAAGATGAAATGTTACCATTAAGAGAGTACATTATTTCGGCATATAATCATTTGTATAATTAAACATGTTGACAACAATTGAAATAAGCTAACAAGATGAAATCTTACCATTAAGAGAGTACATTATTTCGACATATAATCATTTGTATGATTCAACATGTTGACAACTATTGAAATAAGCTAACAAGATGAAATCTTACCATTAAGAGAGTACATTATTTCGGCATATAATCATTTGTATAATTCAACATATTGACAACTATTGAAATAAGCTAACAAGATGAAATCTTACCATTAAGAGAGTACATTATTTCGACATATAATCATTTGTATGATTCAACATATTGACAACAATTGAAATAAGCTTACAAGATGAAATCTTACCATTAAGAGAGTACATTATTTCGGCATATAATCATTTGTATAATTCAACATGTTGACAACTATTTAAATAAGCTAACAAGATAGAATCTTACCATTAAGCGAGTACATTATTTTTTTATGAAGAAAGTATTAGTACTCAGTAAATTTTTGAGATTTTACTTAACATGAATGTCTTCCACTTTAGCCGAGCTAATCAATTACGACAGTTTTATTATCTTTGTTTGTTTAACTAATCCTAAATGAAATTATTTCATAAGCTGTGTTCTTTTCTTCCCGCATGATTTAAAGATTAAATGAAAAGCGGGAGAAAATATTGACAAAACTTGTATACCATGATTTCATCTCATCATCTCTTTGTTTATCTATGTTTTTTGCACACACACACACACACACACACACACACACACACACACACACACACACACACACACACACACACACACACATATATATATATATATAACTCCTTAATTTATTCACATAAAATAATATACGAAAGTATAGATTTATGCGTAAACTTTAAGTATTTAATTCAAAATTGCTCAATACGTACGTAGAGCTAGTTAGTAATTAATGAAATTATGGCGATTAAGCTACACTGAATATTCGGCGTTTCATCTACTCTATTACTCCTCAGGCTTATGCACGAATTCTGTGGTTGTTTATCGTTTTATATAAGTGTAGCTTAATCGCCATATATATTTTATAAATTACTATATATATATATATATATATATATATATGAGCACAAACATTTATTTACACTAATATATATATATATATATATATATATATATATATATATATAAATATATATATTGCGTCTACAAATTATACGCAAAAGAGGTATTGTCAAATATTTTATGTAAACTTAATAGATATGTTTTCCAATTACATTGTTTTTACTATTTCTGTCTAGCGAGAGAACATTAAACCAATTAAAACCCAATTCTCTATTTCATGTTTATATTTGGTATTGTCAATAAATATAGCAATTTATATTGTCAAAGATTATTATAACTTGTAAGGTCTCTAACAATGAATGAAAAGAACGATTGTTTTAATGAATTTGGCAAAATGGGATTCAACTGAATAGAAAAATCGCATGAATTCAGAAATTTAACATCTATTAATCCATTTAGAGAATGTATAACAACTATAATCGCGTTCATATTTGAAAGCGTTGGACCTAATATATTTTCAATGTAGATACGTTTCAAAGCCTTAAGGAAGTTTGCTGATGTAAAAATAATAAAATTTATGAATAAAGATGAAATACATTTACAGAAGAATCATGGATTACACGCGATAGATCAAATGGAAAGCATCAAGTAAGTTTTAAACAAAATAAGTAAACCCATCTAGGAAAACTGATATTCGTAAGCGCTTTTTTATATATGAATCGTACGCAAATGAATGATATCGAAGATGGGTTTACAGAAAACATAACTCAAGGTTAACAAGACCGAGGAAAGATTATATATATGTACAGATTCTGGATTTTTAATTTTTTTCCGCCAAAGAGCAAAATATCCTCATGTTGGCACGAAAAAAAGTATATGCTGGAATGTTGAAAGGTTTATTTATTATGGAACAATTCTGGTTTCTGATTGGCTGATAGCAGAACGTGAATTAATTTAGTTTGTCAGTTCCTATCCGTCAGTTCATAAATAGAATCTCCCCAATTTGATGTCAAAATGTTTCCACGCTTTCTATTTGTTATTGTTTATTCTGTTCAAGTTGGAGGCAGCTCAAAACAATATATTCAAATATGTGAAAGTAACGTTTCAATAAATAATAAAAACATAACTCTTTTAACTTTTACAATTTGAGCATGCGAAAAAATTCAAATGTCAGAATCTGCTAAAAGAAGAAATAAGAGAAATGCATTTTTATTTTTGAAAACGGTTTGGGAAACTAAAGCATTTTTTAATATTATTACATTTTCACCCCGAACAAGGCACATTGCCACTTTCATGTAGTAGGCTACTATCAGGGACAGAAGCTACAGGGGTACTATGCATGGAGTTGAGCAGCACGATGTCGGTTCATGTTAAACTTGAACTTCTGCATGTCAGTACAGTTTGGGAAGCAGGAACTCGGAAGGGAATTCCAAAGTCTTGCGGTTCTGGGGTGAAAACTACTCTTTACATCTAGGGGTTTCTACTGTGAAGGGGTGAGATTTAGCTGCTTGTCAGGTTTGTGAGAGTATTTAAGTCGAGGAGGTACGAGTGGTTGCAGTTCGTTGGAGTATTCACCGTTAATTACTTGTAGAACAGGCAGAGGAATGCAACATTTTCGTCGATGGGACAGAGGCTGAAGCATAGATGACAGTTCAGGACTTATCAGGTTGGAGACTCTCTTTGAATCTTGTCTAGGAGCGAGAGACTAGTAGCAGATGCATCAGCCCAAATATGACAACAATACTCCATACATGGGCGAATGGTGGCCTCATAGAGATACATGATACTTTCGGGCGTTAGTAGCTTTCTAGCACGGTAGAGTGAGAATCTACCTTCTTTGCAGCGGTCCTGGCTATGCTCCCAATGTAATTGTTCCAACTCATGTTTCCTGTGACGGTTAGATCGAGGAGTTTAAAAGATATACTTTCATATAAGGAGTCTTTGGTCATTGCTATTGGTGGTACAGAAGGTTTGTTGTAATTATTGAAGGAAACAAATTTAGTCTTGACAGCATTTTTGTCCTTTCTTTAGATATGTGTTCATTTGTTTTCCTGTCGTATCTGCTATAGAGCGTGATTTCATCAGCATATATACCCATCTCACAGACAATTTTGTCAAGGAGGTCATTTATGAATATTAGGAATAATAAAGGCTCAAGGATAGACCTCTGAGACACTCTCGCATTTATATCATATTGTTTAGATGTACGAGCGTCGAAGACAACCTGGATTTTTCTCTTATCTAAGAAGGAATTAATTATGTTTAGTATTCTTCAAGTGATACCGTATTATCTGATTTTCCTAAGAAGATACTCGTCCCATACCCTGTCAAAAGCCTTAAATATATCTAGAGCTACCGCTCTACCCTCCCCTGCTTTGTCCAGTGAATGGTATATCCGTTCAGAGATTACAGTTAAGATGTTAGCTGTGGAACGGGCTTACCTAAATCCGTATTGTTGGTCAGTTAGAAGTTTAGCATCTGTAAGGTGATGGACTAGAGTTTGATTAAGTATGGACTCAAATATTTTGGCGAAAACTGGGAGGATGCTAATGGGGCGATACTTTGCTGGGTCAGTTTTTTCGCCAGAATTCTTGAAAACTGATACCTCAGAAGCAGTTTTCCAGCAGGCAGGAAAGCAATGGAGCTACTTCGGCAGAGCACTTTTTTAATAGCACAGCCGGGATGAGATCAAGTCCACATACTTTTGAAGTGTTTTTATGATAACATGCACCTGAGTAGGGGTGATTTTCAGATCGTCTAGTGTGACGTCTGTCGACAAAGGAAAGTCAGGGAGGGGGTGATTAGCAGGGTCCAGTGTGGAGTTGAACGCAAACCGACTGGCAAGCGTGTTAGCCTTCTCAGTTGCTGAGCAAACAACCTAATGATTGTTGGATTGTGGGGAGATTGTTGTTTCCCCATTATTTACTACACTGTTATAGATTTTCCAGAAGTCACTGGATCCTAATTTCTGTGCCTCGGTGCGTTTTTTGGTGGTTTCAGTAAATTCGCTCCTACCTGTATCTATTTTTTTCTTACAGTTACTTCTGGCGTCTACATACTTATGTCTGTTTGAACTGGACTTATGTCGGTTAACTCTGCGGTACACATGCTGCCTTTGCGCTATGGCAGCTGCACAAGTAGAAGTAAACCATTGGGGAGAGTGTAGCTTGTTATAAAGTTTCCGTGTGTGACCATGTGTTTCAATTGCTGTTTTGAACCATTTGTAGAAATTTTATTTTTATTTTTATTTATTTAGCTCCCCTTCCTTTCCCCCCTCTAATTGTTCAGCAGCAATGAAAAGATTTTTTATAATATTTCGTTCTTTGGCTTTAGAGTTTAGGACGATTTCAACCATTATCACTGCATAATGCTTGGACTTTGGGTATTCGTTACACAATCATCGAGAACTGTGGTCAGAAACAGATCTAGAAGTTATGCGTGTTGTTCTTGCTGGTCTAGTGAACTGGTTGGAAACGTAACCATCTGTGATAGGGAATGAGATATATAGAAGCTATGTGTTGTGCTACCAGCTGAGTCTAAGTAGAAAATACAATCCAGTTGTTGTGGTGAAGATTGAATTCAACAAATACATGTACTTGTGCGCTAGTGTCGAGGGAAAGTGATGTATCTATGCTGTCAGAGACTTTGTTTATCAGGGTGAAGTCCTGGGTCGAGGGAGAGCGGTGGATAAAATAAAAGTAGCTAATGTTATGTTGCATGTTAAGTCTAAAGCACATAAAGGCTTGATCGTCCGATTCTAGTTTCCTTTCTCTAATCAAGGGGAGGGTGTTTCGAATATAGACTCTAAGCCCGTGCACATGTCTGTCAGAATCCTTACGGCAGATTGGGAGATATCCGGGCATGTTAAAGTAGTAAGAGGGGGTGGCGGAGTGTAGGTTAGGCTCACTTAGTGCTAAGATATCCGTTAGGATATTTGTTAGGAGAAATGCTTCAACATCATTTAAATTAGTTTTAAGCACACGGAGGTTCGTAAATGCAAACCACAAATATTCCCAATCAAATTTTAGAAAATGTTTTCTAAAATGTGTAACTTTCCATTTCTTTAATTTTGCGCTTTAATCAAGCTATTATACACAAGGATTTCAAAAGGCGCCGATATAAGACGTTTTTTCTCTTCAAGATGCTTGATCTCTTAAAATAATATTATGAAGAAAAAGAAAAGAAAACTACATCGTACCCATTTTTTGTGGAAATTTGGATTTTACAAAAACAAAAAATAAATAAAAAGGATTTTATCATTTCATAACATTTTCAGGTGTTTAAATTTTCTCATTTAAATTTAATATTATATTTGTGTATCCAATTAATTTAATTGAACAGTTTTGTTATAATTTGAATTATATTTTATCTACTGTACTTATCATATGTAGATTATTTTTAGAAATTAAATTTTTGATATTTCATCTAGTGAACGAATCATATGTAGATTATTGAATTTAATTTTATTATTTGATTTTGTCTACCTGTCACGTGAAACTATTTTTATAAATTCAATTTTTATGATTTTATCTGGTGTAGCCATCATATGTAGATCATATTTATGAATTTAATTTTTTTTATAAGTTTACCTAGTGTACTTATAATATCTACATTAAGACTATTTTTTATAAATTTGATTTTACAATTTTATTTAGTTTTTATCGTTAAATCCCGTACCTATATGTAGACTCTTTTTATAAATTCAATTTTTATAATCTCATCTAGTGCACCTATCATCTGTAGATTATTTTTATAAATTTAATTATTAACATTTTATCTAGTGTACCTATCATCTGTGGATTATTTCTATAAATTCAATTTTTGATATTTTATCAAGTGTACATATCAATGTTTGATATTTTATTATATACAACTATTATATGTAGATTATTTCTATTAATTTAATTTTTTATATTTTATCTAGTGTGCCTATCATATGTAGATTATTTTTTTAAAAATTCAATTTTTGATATTTTATCAAGTGTTCATATCAATGTTTGATATTTTATTATGTACAACTATTATATGTAGATTATTTTTATGAATTTAATTTTTAATATTTTATCTAGTGTACCTATCATATGAAGATTATTCTTAGAAATTCAATTTTTATTTTTATCTCGTTCACCTATAAAACATAGATTACTTTATGAACTATATTTTATCTAGTGTACCTATCATCGTAGTTTTTTATGAATTCAGATTTATTATATTATCTAGTTTACCTTTCATATATAGATTATTTTTATAAATTCAATCTTTATGATTTCATCTAGTGTAACTATATGTAGATTATTTTATAATAAAATATTTGATGTTTTTTCTATCGTATATAAATAATATTTTATTAACTCAATTTTCATTATCGTATCTAGAATACCTGTCATATGTAGATTTTTTATGAATTTAATTTTTAAAATCATATCTAGTGTACTTATCATATGTAGATTTTTTATTTTAATTTTATATCTAGTGTTCCTATCATATGTATATGATCTTTATGAATTTAATTTTTGATATTTTATATAGTGTACCTATCATATGTAGATTATTTTTATGAATTCATTTTTTATATTTTATCTAGTGTACCTATCATATATCATATGTGTAGATTTTTTATGAATTTAATTTTTAAAATCATATCTAGTGTACTTATCATATGTCGATTTTTTAAATTTAATTTTTATATCATATATGATCTTTATGAATGTATATTATTTTATGAATTAAATTTTTATATTTCAGCTAGTGTACTTATCATATGTAGATGATTTTTATAAATTCAATTTTTGATATTTTATCTAGTGTACCTATCATATGTAGATAATTTTTATAAATTTAATTTTTGATATTTCATCTAGTGTACCTATCATATGTAGATTATTTTTATAAATTCAATTTTTGATATTTTATCAAGTGTACATATCATAAAAGATCTTTCGTAATCGCTGAACACGTATGTCTTACAAGTTTGTCTCTAGCAGATCAAACGAAAACTAAAAATATAAAAAGACAACAGATTTATTCAGTCCCTGTTTACATTTGCTAACTTAATCCAAAGTTAGAAACAAATAAGCGAAACAAATGTTGGACCATTTACATCTATCTGGTTGATAAGAATATTAATAAAATATTAAAAGTCTATATATTTCATGAGAGAACGAAAATGTTATTCATCAACTGTAAAAAAACACTATAATCATCTTGCGTGTGATTTTCACGTTTTGACCTTCTTCGGGTGTATCTTGTTGAACTCGTGAATGTTTCTGTCAAAAGAAAAAAAAATTCGGTATGTAAAATAAAAAAAAATGTTTTTCTTAACTAGTTTCTTTCCAACAAGATTTTTTAATTTTACACATCGAAATATATTACATATCGATTTTTTTCTTTTTTGAAATCAAATTAAAAATTGAAACAAGAAGTTTCGACAAATAAGACCCCTATCCAGTCATGGCTGATGGAACAAGAGCATGCTATTCCCGTGAAGTAAATAAAGGGTTCCGCTCGAAATTCGGTCCAAATTCCAATTCGACAGAAACATTCATGAGTTCGATATGATACACCTGAAGGTCAGAGGTTACATCGACTGAAACGTTGTTACAATCTTTTTTTTATTATTCAATTTTCACCCCAAACAAGGCACAGTGCCACTTTGAAGCAGGGAGCTACTATCAGGGACTTAATTAGCGGGGTCATTATGAAGGGGGATGAGTAGAAAGATGTTTGTTTACATTACACTTGAACTTCTGCATATCGTTGCAGTTGGGAAAGCAGAATCCCGGAAGGGAGTTCCAAAGACCCGCAGTTCTGGGGAAGAAACTATTGGAGTAAAAGGCTTTCTTGCACCTAGGGATCTCTACTGTAAAGGGATGAGACTTAGTAGCTTGTCGGGTTTGTTGGGGGTAGTTACGTCGGGGAGGTACAAGTGTTTGCAGTTCGTCAGAGCATTCACCATTGAAGTATTTGTAGAACAGGCAGAGGGATGCAACATCTCGTCGATGGGACAGAGGCTGAAGCCTAGATGACAGTTCAGGACCTATCAGGTTGGCGTCTCTTTTTTGAACCCTGTCCAGGAGCGAGAGACAAGAAGCAGATGCACCAGCCCAGATGTGACAACAGTACTCCATACATGGGCGAATGGTTGCCTTATAGAGGTATAGGATACTGTCAGGCGTAAGTAGTTTTCTAGCATGGTAGAGGGAGCCAACCTTCCTTGCAGCAGCCTTGGCAATAATCTCAATGTATCTATTCCAGTTCATATTCCCTGTAAACGTTAGGCCGAGGAGTTTAAAAGAAGTACTTTCAGGTAATGTGTTCTTGGCCATTGCTATTGGTGGCAGAGAAGGTTTCTTGTAGTTATTGAAGGAAACAAGCTTAGTCTTAGCAGCATTGAATGAGACCAACCATTTTTGTCCCCATTTCACTACGGATTGGAGGTCATCTTCCAGCATTTCTGTCATTTCCTTGGATATGTGTTCATTTGTTTTCCCCTCATCTGTTATAGAGAGTGGTGTCATCGGCAAATATACCCATCTCCGAAACAATTTTATCAGGGAGGTCGTTTATGAATATCAGGAATAATAGAGGTCCAAGGATAGACCCCTGAGGTACTCCCGCATTTATGTCGTATTGTTTGGATGTACGACCGTCGAGGACAACTTTGATTTTTCTATTACTTAAGGATTTAATTACATTATGAATTCTTCCAGTGATTCCATATGATCTAATTTTCCTTAGAAGACCATCGTGCCATACCCTGTCAAAAGCCTTAGATATATCGAGGGCCACCGCTCTACCCTCCCCTGTTTTATCCAATGAACGGCATATACGTTCAGAAACTACAGTTAAGATATCTGCTGTTGAACGGGCTTGCCTGAATCCATATTGTTTGTCAGTCAGGAGTTTAGCAGCTGTTAGTTGCTGGACTAGGGCTTGATTAACTAAGGACTCAAATATTTTGGCGAAAAGCGGGAGGAGGCTAAATAACCAATCCTCATCTCAAAAATTCAGAAAAATCACACTATAATTTATCTTAAAAATATTTTCTGTTAAGATAGACGTTGTTGCTTTTATAGCTGCTGCATGCTTTTTGCAAAAGCTTAGTCGTCCAGTGTTTGTGTCTAAGTATTTTTCTTAGCGATTTGCTCCTTCAACAATGTTTATATCTTTCAGAGACAATGGCGTTTTTAAACCAGTCTTTACTTCTTCACAATTTGATGTATTCTAGGCACCGCCAAAACTGAGGGGGGGGGCAGGGACGTACATTTTGACGGGCCGTCTTTTTAAAAATCTCCCAAAAATAAGGTAATTATCCAATCAATACGAAATTTTCAGCGATTATTAAGAGAAGAATGAACTTTATAACAGTGTACTTATTTTTCATAAACGATATGTATATATACACTTTTTTCCTTACAACCCCCCTTGTTTGGGGGGGGTACCAAATATGCTTAAAATAGTCATCTGAAACTGAACAAAACATATTCCGTTGTTGTAAGGAACAGGATTATAGATTAAAAAAATTGTTTGCATACCTTATTTTGACGTCTGAATATCAGAATTTTGATTGTGTTTAATTATTCCGCTTTTGACTTTTGGAGTGTGAAATTCAGTGAATATGTTAAGTAAAATAATTAATTTAAGTTAAGCAAAAAAAATTTTTTTTAATATTTATACGAAAAAAGCCATTTTAAAATCTTTGATAAATAAATTAATATTTTTTTTAGCGAGCCGAATAATACATGACCATTATTAAACAGGGAATGCTTTGAAGAATCGATACAAAAAAATCGATAAATATTGTGCCCTTTGTGTTAAAAATATCATCAGTTTTTTTATAACGTTTGCCGCCTTTCGACTACGGTGGACCATACGCGCTGAAATAATTTTGTGGGATCTCCATGACTGCCAAAACCGGTGGCAGCGTGAATCAGTACACTAGTACCAAATTTTGGTTGGTGACACTCACATAGAAACGAGACGCTTCTCTTTTCATTGCGAGACAAAATTATGGATGGTAAATAAAAATATATTATTATTTTTATTATTACACGTGTTTATTTTTATTTTACCGAAACTATAGCAGACATTTGTTCGTCCGTCTGCCATAAACAGAACTTTACAATGAAAAATTAATTTTAAACTAGAAACAGTACTTTTTTATACTGCGAAAAATATGCACCGTAAAAAATGGTTAAACCTTCATTGAATTATTAGGTGAAAGTGCAGAATAGTTGAACACTCCCATGTTAAGAATGGCTTTCTAAATAAAGTTATTATTTTAGTATGGCCCGTACACTTGCAGCCTCAGGGTTGCTGATGTAGTTTAGTTTAATTTTTATTCTGCTTTAAATCCCCCCCCATTTGGGGGAGCCATATCCCCACACACATACACATTAAAAACCAAACTCATCAAAATGGTCACCCATCTGGTACTGGCCAGCCTCGGGGTTGCTTATGTAGTAAAAAAAACCTACAGTTCTTCCTATTTCAATGGAGGAGAAATCTTTCTAGACTGGGTCAATTTTAATTTTTATTCTGCTTTAACCCCCCCCTCCATTTTCGGAGCCTAACCCCCACACATACACATTAAAAACCAAACTCATCAAAATGGTCACCCATCTGGTGCTGGCCAGCCTCAGCGTTAATAATACATTGAAATTTCCCTCAGTGAAAAATAAGTTTTGTTGTGCAAGTTTGATCTTCCGTAGTTTGTTTTTATCAACTACAAACATAAATAGGAACGTAAAGACTATGAATTCGATGCGAAGTAATTGGTTGCCTATATGAATAAGTGGAATTATTTGAAATCCAGGTAATATTTTTGCATATTCTCATAGAAAATAAACCTAAATCTTAGTTAGACTAAAAATAAACAACTTAATTCTTTCAAAAACCTTTTTTTTTTAATATTTATATACACTTTTTGTGCAAGACAAAAAATGTCAATTGTTAACTTTTGGGGAAATTTTAACATTTAAAATTTAATTAAAAATAGTAGAAAAAGTTTTACATTATTCAGCTTTCTATATGATAAAATTCAGGATTTTATCTTTCTGGAAAAAAAAAGTTACTCAGAAATCATGTAATGTAATTTCGTTTAAAAAAACAACAACTTGATTTTTCGGCCATTTTTGGCGGTGCCTAATGTATTCTCTTCATTCGCTTTATGGCAATAGTAATTTAGAAAATTGAGTCGATTATGAATCCTTGCTAGTGTGTTCCACGTCACACTATCAATCTTGAAATGATAATATAAATTAATCGTATATACATATTTTGCATAAATGTGGATTTTTCCTCTGAAGATTGTAATACTGGGTATAGGGCAGCCAAACCAGCTGCCAACATTGCCTCGCTTTTTATTGAAACCAACCGAAAACTCTTTTTAGTATACTCGCTCTTCCCTTAAGTGCAATTGTCTGGATCTCTTTTGCACTTGGTTCACCAGGAATATTAGTTAGGTAAGACTTTAGGTTCTTCTTCATAAACCCTGTGGCAGCTATGATAACTGGTATGATTGATATCTTCCTAAGATTCCAGTTTCTTTTCAGATGATACATGAGACGTTGGTATTTGGTCTGTTGTATGTTTTTCCTTAATTTGATTTTTGAGAAAAAGAATATTACATTCTGTGCAAGAATATGGCTTTTCATCGGTGTGAGTTCTAATATGAGTCTGTAAATATTCTAGAACAAGAATATTCACACATTTCACAAGAATGTGGCTTTTCTTTTATCTAATTTTCTTCCTTTGAAGATTATAACGTTGTTATAGGGCAGCCAAACCAACTGCCAACATTGTCCAGCTTTTTATTGAAACCAACCGAGTGTTCTTTTTATTATCCTCATTGTTCCTTTAAGTGCTGTCACTGGATATCTTTTGCACTTGGTTCACCAGGAATATTACTTGGGTAGGACTTCAGGTTTTCTTCATATGTCTGTAGCACCTATAATAACTGGTATGATTGATATCTCCCTTCCATAAAGATTCCAGTTTCTTTTCATATCATACAGGAGACTTTGGTATTTGGTTTGTTTCTCCTTTTCATTTCTGTTCAACCCTCCATCATTATAGACACTCACTTCAACGAATATTGCAACTCTGACTTATTCCATATAACTATGGCCAGTGTGAGTTCTCATATGTCGGACTAACTTAGATTTTTCAGGAAAAGAATGCCCACACACTTCACACGAATGTGGATTTTCTCCAGTGTGAGTTCTTATATGTGTCAATAAATTTGATTTTCGAGAAGAAGAATATCCACACACTTCACAAGAATGGGGCCTCTCCCCAGTGTGATATCTCATATGAGCCAGTAATGATGATTTGTTAGAACAAGTATATGCACACACTTTACAAGAATGTGTCTGCTCCCCAGTGTGAGTTCTCATATGTCTTACGAAATCACATTTTTCTGAAAAAGAATATCCGCAAACTTCACAAGAATGAGGCTTTTCCCCAGTGTGAGTTTTTATATGCCTCACTAATGATGATTTATGGGAACACGTATATCCACACACTTCACATGAATGTGGCTTTTCCCCAGTGTGAGTCCTCATATGTTTTAGTAAATCTGATGTTAGAGAACAAGAATATCCACACACTTCACAGGAATGTGGCTTTTCCCCAGTGTGAGTTCTCATATGTCTCACTAACGTTGATTTTTGAGAAAAAGAATATCCACACACTTCACAAGAATGTGGCTTTTCTCCCGTGTGAGTTCTCATATGCCTCACTAACGTTGATTTTTCAGAAAAAGACCATCCACACACTTCACATGAATGTGGCTTTTCCCCCGTGTGAGTTCTCATATGTCTCACTAACGTTGATTTTTCAGAAAAAGAACATCCACATACTTCACATGAATGTGGCTTTTCCTCAGTGGGAGTTCTCATGTTATACTAATGAGTAATTTGTAAAACAAGAATATCAACACACATAAAAAGAATAGGATATTTCTGCAATATAAGATTTCAAAATTGTAATAAACTGGATTTTTTCAGAACAAAAATATCAAGGCTTTACAAGAATGCAGTTTTCGCCTATGTGAATTCCACTAACTTGCATTTTTCAGAATATTTACACGTTTACTTTTTTATTCAATTTACATTTCAGTTTTATAAGATAATCCTTCAGATGCCAAACATTTACCCGCTATTTAATATATTCCAAATGAGAATTCTTTTTTTTAATTCTGACCTGTCTTTTACGTGTAATTGTTTTTCTTAGAGTGTATGTTTTCATATGATTAAGCTAACCTGTTTTTGCAGAAATCTTTGGGTTTTTTTTTCAGTGAGAGTTCTCATGTGTCACTCAATATAATTGTCTACATATAAAATTAAATCAGTTAAATTTCTTATATATCTTAATTTGTGATTCAATCTCTTATTATTTAAAAATTAAACACATATTCCCTAAAATAACTTGAAGATTTGTTTTCACAACTATTTCATAGAATAGTCCAGTGTAATCTTTCCATGACTGTCAGAGAATAATGTTTCAAGAAAACGATACTTGATAAAAATTCAATAATAGGGTTCAATCAGGAGCACCTGCAAAAAAGAAATAAAATAAAATATTTTAGGATTTGAATTCACATATTTGTATTCTACTTATTTTTGCCAATATTATAAGATTTAACTACAAAACCTTTAGAGTAATTTAATCCAAAACAGAATGAGATACAAATTAAAGTCACCCAAATATTTTCTAATTTTACACGGATACGCTTGTTAATTAGTATATCTTAGTTGAAATTGTATATAGAGTATTTTATGCTTTAAAATAAACACACACACACACACACATATATATATATATATATATATATATATATATATATATATATATATATATATATATATATATATATATATATATAAGTAAATATTTATATCTACCTAAGTTGAAATACACAATTTATATATATGTAAATGCTTATAATATTATAAGGATAATTGTTAATTAGTATATCTAAGTTGAAATTGTATATAGAGTATTTTATGCTTTAAACTAAACACACATACACACACACACACACATATATATATATATATATATATATATATATATATATATATATATATATAAGTTAATATTTATATCTATCTAAGATGAAATACACAATTTATATATATGTAAACCCTTATAATGTTATAATAAGGATAAATTTCAAAATGTTGCTTTTTTCAAGCATATAGATATATTTCATATATATGTAAAGTTGTTTGGTTGGTTGTTTTTGTTTTACAGCATATCAACCCTTTTCGGGCTATTTAATGCCGAATCAAACGATTTTGAAGAAAACTTTTTTAATAGAACATATTTGTTGTTTTCACTTCAGTTTCTATTTAACCCATAGTTGGGACCCTAAAAGGGGTCAGAGTGGACCTGGGAGCAATGGTAATTAAAGGGTGGCTCCACACTCCCAAAAGCCCACAAGCTGGGGCCTCACCACTGGATATAGTTCAAGGTCATATCCAGGACCCCCATTGAGGGACTTTTACCTTCTGCAGGGGGGGCAGTCGGCGTAGTATAATGCCCCACCGACAGGGCCTATATGTAAAGTAGATATAATTCATATATATGTAAAGTAGATATAATTCATATATATGTAAAGTAGATATATTTCATATATATGTCAAGTAGATATAATTCATATATATGTAAAATAGATATAATTCATATATATGTAAAATAGATATAATTCATATATATGTAAAGTAGATATAATTCATATATATGTAAAGTAGATATAATTCATATATATGTAAAGTAGATATATTTCATATATATGAAAAGTAGATATAATTCATATATATGTCAAGTAGATATAATTCATATATATGTCAAGTAGATATAATTCATATATATGTCAAGTAGATATAATTCATATATATGTCAAGTAGATATATTTCATATATATGTAAAGTAGATATATTTCATATATATGCAAAGTAGATATAATTCATATATATGTAAAGTAGATATAATTCATATATATGTAAAGTATATATAATTCATATATATGTAAAATAGATATAATTCATATATATGTAAAATAGATATAATTCATATATATGTAAAGTATATATAAGTCATATATATGTAAAGTAGATATAATTAATATATATATAAAGTAGATATATTTCATATACGAATATATAAAATTATCAGAAAAACATCGACACTTTCTAAACATGTGTTTGTTTTACACCCAAAATTCATCCTTGTATATTTGTCTTATATATTTGTCATTTTGACAATCCAGTAAATCAAGGGTGTTTTTAACAAAATATATCCGTTCACCCCTAATTCATCTGAATATAAACATTATTTACAGACTTAACTAATGAGCATTACATTTCCTCCGCCTGTCTTTAAATATTGGTATGACCAAATTTTTAGTTTCCTAATAATCAAGTACATTAGCAAATTAGTTGAAAACACTTTTGACAACTACATGTTCTATTTCTTCCCATGTATTTATGTATTGATGTTGGTATAAACTTTTGACAACTAAATGTTCTATTTCTTCCCATGAAGTTATGTATTGATGTTGTCACAAACTTTTGACAACTACATGTTCTATTTCTTCCAATATATCTATGTATTGATGTTGGTATAAAGTTTTAACAACTACATGTTCTATTTCTTCCCAGGAATTAGTGTATTGATGTTGGCAGAAACTTTTGACAACTACATGGTCTATTTCTTCCCATGTATCTATGTATTGACGTTGGTATAAAGTTTAAGCAACAAAATGTTCTATTTCTTCCCATGTATTTATGTACTGATGTGGGCATAAACTTTTGACAACTACATGTTCTATTTCTTCCCAAGTATTTTTGTATTGATGTTGGCATAAACTTTTGACAACTACATGTTCTATTTCTTCCCATGTATTTATGTTTGATGTTGGCATAAACTTTTGACCAATACATGTTCTATTTCTTTCCATATATTTATGAATAGATGTTGGCATACACCTTTGGCAAGAACATGTTCTATTTCTTCCCATGTATTTATGTATTAATGTTGGTATAAACTTTTGACAACTACATGTTCTATTTCTTCCCATGTATTTATGTATTGATGTTCGCATGAACTTTTGACAACTACATGTTCTATTTCTTTCCATGTATTTATGTATTGATGTTAGCATAAACTTTTGTCAAGTACATACAATATTTCTTCCCATGTATTTATGTATTGATGTTGGCATAAACTTTTGAAAACTACATGTTCTATTTCTTCCCATGTATTTATGTATTGATGATGTCATACACTTTTGAAAACTACATGTTCTATTTCTTCCCATGTATTTATGAATTGATGTTGGCATAAAGTTTTGACAACTAAATGTTCTATTTCTTCCCATGAAGTTATGTATTGATGTTGTCATAAACTTTTGACAACTACATGTTCTATTTCTTCCAATATATCTATGTATTGATGTTGGTATAAAGTTTTAACAACTACATGTTCTATTTCTTCCCAGGAATTAGTGTATTGATGTTGGCAGAAACTTTTGACAACTACATGGTCTATTTCTTCCCATGTATCTATGTATTGACGTTGGTATAAAGTTTAAGCAACAAAATGTTCTATTTCTTCCCATGTATTTATGTACTGATGTGGGCATAAACTTTTGACAACTACATGTTCTATTTCTTCCCAAGTATTTTTGTATTGATGTTGGCATAAACTTTTGACAACTACATGTTCTATTTCTTCCCATGTATGTATGCATTTATGTTGTCATAAACTTTTGACAACTACATGTTCTATTTCTTCCTATGTATTTATGTATTGATGTTTTCATAAACCTTTGACAACTACATGTTCTATTTCTTCCCATGTATTTATGTTTGATGTTGACATAAGCATTTGACAACTACATGTTCTGTTTCTCTTCCATATATTTATGAATTGATGTTGGCATACCCTTTTGTCAAGTACATGTTCTATTTCTTCCCATGTATTTATGTATTGATGTTGGTATAAACTTTTGACAACTACATGTTCTATATCTTCCCATGTATTTATGTATTGATGCTGGCATGAACTTTTGACAACTACATGTTCTGTTTCTTCCTATATATTGATGAATTGATGTTGGCATAAACTTTTGTCAAATACATGTTCTATTTCTTCCCATGTATTTATGTATTGATGTTGGCATAAACTTTTGACAACTACATGTTCTATTTCTTCCCATGTATTTATGTATTGATGTCGGCATAAACTTTTGTCAAGTACATGTTCTATTTCTTCCCATTTATTATGTATTTATGTTGGCATAAACTTTTGAAAAATACATTCAATATTTCTTCCCATGTATTTATGTATTGATGTTGGTATAAACTTTTGACAACTACATGTTCTATTTCTTCCCATGTATTTATGTATTGATGTTGGCATAAACTTTTGACAACTACACGTTCTATTTCTTCCCATGTATTTATATATTGATGTCGGCATAAACTTTTAACAACTACATGTTCTATTTCTTCCCATGTATTTATGTATTGATGTCGGCATAAACTTTTAACAACTACATATTCTATTTCTTCCCATGTATTTATGTATTGATGTTGTCATACACTTTTGACAACTACATGTTCTATTTCTTCCCATGTATTTATGAATTGATGTTGGAATAAAGTTTGGACAACTAAATGTTCTATTTCTTCCCAGGAATTAGTGTATTGATGTTGGCATAAACTTTTGACAACTACATGTTCTTTTTCTTTCCATGTATTTATTTATTGATGTTGGTATAAACTTTTGTCAAGTACATATTCTATTTCTTACCATGTATTTATGTTTGATGTTGGTATAAACTTTTTACAACTACATGTTCTATTTCTTCCCATGTATTTATGTATTGATGTTGGTATGAACTTTCTACAACTACATGTTTTATTTCTTCCCATGTATTTATGTATTTATGTTGGCATAAACTTTTGACAACTACATGTTCTTTTTCTTTCCATGTATTTATGTATTTATGTTGGCATAAACTTTTGACAACTACATGTTCTATTTCTTCCCATGTATTTATGTATTGATGTTGGCATAAACTTTTGACAACTACATGTTCTATTTCTTCCCATGTATTTATGTATTGATGTTTTCATAAACTTTTGACAACTACATGTTCTATTTCTTCCCATGTATTTATGTTTGATGTTGGCATAAACTTTTGTCAAGTACATGTTTTTTTCTTCCCATGTATTTATGTATTGATGTTGGTATAAACTTTTGACAACTACATGTTCTATTTCTTCCCATTTATTTATGTATTGATGTTAGCATAAACTTTTTACAACTACATGTTCTATTTCTTCCCATGTATTTATGTATTGATGTTGGCATACACTTTTTGCAACTAACTGTTCTATTTCTTCCCATGTATTTATCAATTTGTTCATCCTATTATTCCAAACTAATGCCTTTTAATAGAAATATCCGTTTCCATCCAATTCAGCTTAAAAGTTAATTATTTGCAACGTTTACCTTATTAGCGTTTTAATATTTATTTTTAAATATTGATAAAATTTCGAATGTTTTAATTACTATAAACGAAGAGTAAACACGTATTTATTTGCATTTTCCTCTTTATTTCTGTGACTAACACATTCATATTTATTCATACTATGTAAGATAAGCATTTTCCATGAAAAAATATGAATTGAAAAAGGTTCAATGTCTTATTTTCTATTATTTAAACACTTTTTTTCAAATATTTCTTAATGGATTGATACAATGTATTCTCTTTAATCTAAACGTCACAGCATGATTTTTTTTTATTATTCGATTCAATCAAATTGAGTAATTGAAGAATCATTTAGCAATTTATATAAAAGTCGTTACAGACAAGATATGAAGTCACTTGAAATAAGAAGTATTGAAAAGAACTAAAAATTATAAACACAAAAATAACTATTTTCTGCAAAACTCCACGATGATAAGTAAGAAAAGAACACATTATGAATAAACTTCCACAAGCCTGACATTTGGGGATAAAGGGTTTCCTCATATAAGATGTATTGTAACGAGATACCTGAACAGCAAATTGATGAAGAACACTAGATCAACAAGTCGTGGTGGGAGCACCCATAATGAATACCACTCAAGTTTCGAAGATGAACTACTCTTGTTAAAAGGCGAACCAATTAGGGGAGAGCCTACCCACAGTTGACACCTCTCTCAATAGGTATATGTATCTTGGATCCAACAAAGTAAAAAAAATATTGATTAAAATTGGTGGATTCAATGATTTAATTTTTTGTGACTCCTTTTCTGACGGAGGACATGGGTTCAGACGATTAAATACATAATGTTTATAAAGCATGTACATGTTTGAGCTGCTGCTAACAATTCTCCATGTTAAATGCCAATTGAGATGGTATTATGTGATAATATTATCAGTTAAACACGAGTTATTTAGTATCATAGATAACTTAATGTATAAAGAGTGTGTAACAACTCACCTGCTAAATCGACTGGCCCTTAAAATGGGGTGATGAACGGATACTAGATAATCATCATTTTACAGTTAACCCATCTGACTCATCAATAAACAGTTTCGGACCAAGTAAAGAATAGATACCCTGTAGCTGACGACGACGACGCCTGGCGGTGCCTGGCGCACATTTCAGCTAACACCGGTGATTCGACCTTGACATTGACACAAGCACATGGCGTCGGTTGTTTGTAAACACGTCAAATATGCGCGAATATTCGCCAGCAATTTTTTAAAAAATACATTTACAAAACTTTTGAAGATTTAAAAGAAAAAGTATATATTTACAAAATTTTTTTTAAATAAGTAACAAAACGAACGTATTAAAATAAAAGATATTTAAATAAAAGGGTGTCTCTTTCTGTTTCGGATTTTTGCGACCAAGATTGATTTTTATGTACAGTGTTTTTTTTTGGGGGGGGGTCTGCGTGCGTTTTTAAGACAATTCAATATTTATTAAATTATTCTTTAAAACATTAACTTTTTTATTTTATTTTATTTTTTTTAATAAAACTAACTTTAATTTTAAAATTTCGATGTTTGAAAAACATATATATATATATCATTATAAAAGTTCTATTTTTTGTTTAATAAAAAGAATAAAACAGTTATGAAAAAGTTCTGTAAATATATTAAAAACGCTACCCATGCTATAATAATAATGTTATTATTTAGAAAGCCATTTTAACATGAGGAAAGGAAGGATGTTTTGTAACTATTCTGTACTTTAACCTTACAATTTAATAAAAACAGATATCATAAAACTTTAATTAAACTTAAAAATAGCGCGGATCAATAAGTTCATTAGCACGTTTTTTTTTGTTCTCTTTGTGTAACAATTAACCCAACGTTTAATTAAATCATGTTTATATTAAATTATGTTTATAGTAAATATTATTATTTTTTTTATAGCACATAAATTTTAGTTAATTAAACACATTTTGTACGGAATTCAGATTGAAAATATGTTTCTAAATGATTTTTTTTTTATTAGAAGATTCGTACTTTTTTTATTTACGTCTGTCATAAATCATGACGAAATCATTTTTTTTATAAGATTGCAATAAAAATAAACGTTTTTCTTAAATTATACAAAAAGTCATTGGATGTAAATTCTTTTAAAAGTGTATAAAATCATAAAAAAAAATTAATAACTTACCTTTTATTGCTGAATGCAATACGAACAAAAAACGAGATGAATTCGTTTTTCTTTTGTGTTCCAAACAGAAAATTTGTTTTGTTAAGATTCTTCAGTAAATTGATACAACTTTTTGTTTTGCGTTCAATTCGTTAAGAAATAAAATATATAAAAACATAATAGAATCGAAATTAAAACATGAAAAACACAATTTAAACGTGAAATTTTTTCAAAAGAAAATCAACTGCGAAAGAACAACGAATTCAGGTCATCGTAAAACGGTGTAATCCTTATTTTGTTTCTCGTGTAAAAATGTTCCTTCATTTGTTAAAGCGACATTTAATTCTCCCCCACTGCAAGATCTATGACACCAAGGTTGGAAAGTGGGATTGAGAAATCAGCGCTCAAGAGGAAGGCCAGCATTCTTACCTGTAAAAAGTGCCAGGCCAGTGCCGTCGGGGTTCCCCCGCGAAGGCGCCTCAGGCGATTAACAGTAAATTAACCCCTTCTCAAAGAGAGAACGCAAAGCTTGGGATGGTGGTCCTCCTTGAACTGTAATCAACTTTACTCTCAGTGAAAAACATCAACAGAGACTAGATCATTAAAGGAATGGTGTAATAATCTCTATTGATTTGGCTGGAATGTCGAATTAATTTCCTATCAAGTTTACATTATATTTGTCAATGCTTAAAGTGTGTGGAGAGTTCTATCGTAAATTTCTCTCTTGTGTGTCCAATTTATTAAAAAAATAAAATATATGATGTTTATTTTTTAAGACTGAATATTTCATTATTATTAAATACAAAGGGGCATAACTCCGATCACAGTTACCTACCTTTAAACGATATTATTTGTATTAGTTTTCTCGCATGCTTGCATATTTACAACATTTCAAACAACAGTTACAATCCAAGATGAGATCAGTATATCAATCAAAGGGACATAACTCCGAATAGAGTTACCTGCCCTTAAACGATTTTTTTACAAGGTGGTCACCACTTATCAAGGCCCGGAAGCCACTCAGGGATAAGGGTTATTGCGTGTACTGTACAGTACGTTAGTATTGAGATTTGATAAAGTGTCAACTTAAGGGGCGGTTCATCAGGAATTTGTTTATGTTGGACTTGAAGACATCCAGGTTGTAGTCAGGTGGGAAATAAGCAGACGGAACAGAGTTCCACAGGCGTGCACTTCTAAGAAAGAAGCTATGTTCATGGAATCTACGTTTTGGTTTTGGCACAGATAACGAGTGGGGAAATTTACTGACAGTGGTTTCAGCTAGACGAGTGTTTTTCGTGAAAGATCGGCGAGGGGGGATCAGAGATTGGAGTGCAGACGAGCACCTGCTATGGAAGTAACGATAAAACAAAGTCTCTCCTGTGGGAGAGAGGTTGCAGGAAAGAGAAAATGGCATCCCCCACTAAGCCACGAAGCCTATTTTGTACTCTGTCAAGGCAGCTCCTGCCCAGATGTGGCAACAGTACTCCATCCTTGGACGTACTTGGCTTTTATATAAGTAGAGAATTGCGTCAGCAGTGAGATATCTTCTGGAGCGGTAGAAGGATCCCAACAATTTTTCAGCGACCTTGGCAATAGATTTGATGTAGTGTCCAATTTCAGGTCAGGAGTAAAGGTCAAGCCCAGAAGCTTATCAAAGCATGGAACTCCCCTAAGTCGAGAGCCGTCCATTTCAATTGATGCCAGATGGGGATCAGAGCGTTGATGATGTAAGGATTGGAGCTTGGTTTTAGATGCATTAAAAGTAACCAGCCACCTCTTTCCGCACTGTACGACGCGCTCAAGATCAGAGGAGAGAGAATTAGAGAGGACTTTGTCATTTATGGCCTTAGATGTGCTGCCATAGATGGTCGTGTCATCAGCATAGATGTCAACAATACTCTGTGTTAATTTTCTCGCATCCTTGCATATTTACAACATTTCAAACAACAAACAAAATGTGCGCGCGCGTAGTAAAGTGACTGGTCACATTGCGGAGGAATTTTTAGCGAAATATTGAAATAAAGTTTTTTTAAAAAATGTGGTTCATTTTTAGTGTTTTTACATAGTTTTAATGCTTTTTAATTGATCTAAAAGATTTTCACGAGTGGTTTACAAAGATATTTTTATGTTTTCCGTTCTCTTTTTTTAGGGGGGTATTCAACTATATAACGTGCATAGTTTTTAACAGGTGCTTCTGCAGTATAATTAACCGTTTTCTGTAAGAAGTTGTAACTTTTTTTAACATGTTCTACTGCAGTTTAATTAACCGTTTTTCAATATGTAACCCGCCGACATTAACCGAGCAGAAGAACCGTTTAATATTTCACACAAATTCTGTTTAAATAGGGGTGGGGGAGTGTGAAGGAGGGGCGGGATATTGGGGCACCACACGTCGCCCACGTTCATCCCCCACCCTAAAGTGTATCAACATTAACACTACACATGAATAAAAACGCACAAGACAAAATTAACATTATAGCTGTTAGCACGTGCCAAAACAAAATGGCCGTTTCACACTCGCTTTATTTACAAATGCACCGTAAAAGACTGTTACGCCTTCTAGAGATAAAAGGCATCAATAGTTTCATTGGAGTGTAAGGGGGATAACCCTGTCCAATATATTACATCCCTTCAATCTTACTCTGGATCACAAACGTAGTCTTCACTTTTTTTTTGGTGGTCTCCGCATATGGCCTGACTTGCGAGATGGTGGCGATGCCGATTTTCCTTCCACTGCTGGAGTCCTTGCAACTTCTTCCATATGCCTGCTCTCAATTTCTTCAGTAACTTCAGGTGTGCCGGAAACTTCAGATGTTCCAAAATTCTCAAGATTCTCTACAGCGTTATTTGCTTGTATCTCAGGCGTAATTTCCATTTCCACTGCTGCCAGTGATGGGAGTTTGACAAGCTGGTCCGCATGTCTCCTTACTAGCCCTCTACCGGATTCCACTTCGAAATTCACTGCTCCCAACTGTCTGGTAATGGTACCTTCAATCATCGTTGAGTAGATCCATAGTTACGCACAAGTACAGGATCGGCTATTTTAGATTCACAGAGCTTTGTTCCCCCTTTCTATCTTATTTTTCATATCAAGAGCCCTGTGCGTGTCTGGCTTTGCCAAATGAAACGCCGTTCTTAACTGTCGTTTGAACATCAGCTCGGCAGGAAAAACCCCAGTTGATGATTTTGGAGTTACCCTATAATTGAAAAAAAGATCTGTTCGTTTCAAGTGTTGTCTGGCAGTCTGTTTCCATCCTCTTAAACATTTCCTTGAAGGTGCGCACACTGCGTTCGGCTTATTTATTTGAGGAAGCATAGTAAGGAGCTGTGAAATGTGTCGAATTCCATTGGCCTTCATGAATCCTTTGAATTATTCACTTGTAAAACAGAGACCGTTGCCACTCACGATTAATACAGGCAGTTCATATATTGCGAAGAACCCTCTCACTTTCTCAATTGTGGTCATAGCAGAAGATGATTTCGTTATACATATTTCAGTCCACTTCCAATGAGCATCCACTACTATCTAAAACATATGCCCCAAAAATGGACCTGCATAATCTAAGTGGACTCTCTCCAATGATGAACTTGGATATTCTCAGCAATGAATGGGAGCGTTGCCAGGGTTGCTTTGATTAAGCATGCAGGTTCCACAAGCCTTACCGGCTCTCTCAATATCTGCATCCAGATTTGGCCACCACGCATAGCTGGGATCAAGGTTCTTCATCCGCACGATCCCTATGTGTGTCTGATGCAATTACTGCAACACTTACGTTCTAAGTCCAGCCGGAATTGCAACTCTACTTTCCCATAATACTGCACCATCTTATCATGTGAACTCTGTCCGCTTGTTGAAATAGGGCTTCATTGCTATGTCTGGAATGCACCTGCTCCAACCACTCAGGGTGTATTCGTACACGCAACTCAAAGTAGGGTCTCTTTTCGTCTCCATTCTCACTGCCGCCACAGTTAATGGAGCGTCAATCAAGTTCATCATGTGTATCCTGTTAGTATTTGCTGTGGCATCTTGTTCCTGCGCACTGATTTGAAGACGACTGAGGCAATCTGCATTTCCATTAAGAGACTCGGCAAAATATTCCAACCTATAATTGTAGGCAGTCAGAAATATGGCTCAGCATTGAACTCTGGCAGCAGCAAGAGAAGGGATCAGCTTGTGTTCAGCAAACAACCCCAATAACGGTTTGTGGTCGGTGAACAAGGTATAATTATTCCCATAGAGATACTGGTGTAACTTTTTCACTGCAAAAATTAGGGCCAGCCCTTCCTTTTTAATTTGCGCATAATTTCGTTCTGCTTCAGGCAGCGGTCGTGATATGTAGCGTACTGGTTTCTCCCTTCCATTTTGTGAGGCATTACAGTTCCCAGTCCATAGGGAGAAGCGTCTATTGCACTGGAATAGGTCTAAATGGGTCAAAATTAGTTAAAAGAGGTGCAGAACACAGCATCTTCTTTGTTTCCTCAAACGACCGTGTTTGTCCAGCACCCCATGCCCAGGGAGTACCCTTCCTCATCAAGCTATGAAGCGGTTCCATTATTCTTGATAAATTCGGCAAATGACTATGATAATAGTTAAGTGCCCCGAGGTAGGCTCTTAATTGTGTGATGTTTTGTTGGAGAAGTGCCTCTGTCATCTGGATGAGACGCTGTGCCTTCCTTACTAATTCTGAAACGCAAATATGTTACTTCATGAAGGAGAAACTTGCACTTACTTTTCTATAATTTTAATCTGGCCTTATTCAGGGCAGCAAATACTCTCTGCAAATTCTTCAGATAACTAGTCATCACTACCTGAAACCAAGATGTCATCCACACATACCTTTCAAAAAGGGATGCTCTTCAACCTTTTGTCCATCTTCCTACCCCAAATTGTAGTCTGGTGGGTGTTTACTGTTAGCAGTTCCTGGGTTTCTTCATCCAATTCCAGTTGCTGATAGGGATGGCTCAAGTCGAGCTTGCTAAATTTCTGACCCCTTTTCAAAGTAGTAAATATATCTTCTGTCCGAGAAATGGGGTAGTTGTCACATGGTGATGCCCGATTTACTGTTTGCTTGTAATCTCCACAGTTCCGGATACCCACATTATCATTTTTGGCAACTGTTACAATGGGGGCAGCCCACCCAGAGTACTCCCCTCTTTTGAAAATTTCCTGGGGTTCCCGGCGATCTAGCTCTTTCTCCACATCTACTTTTAAGGCATAAGGCACTACTCTTGCCCGACAAAATTTGGGACTCACCGTCTTATCAATGGGTATTTTCACCTTAAAATCTTTTAAACACCTAATTTCTTCACTGAACAGCGACTCAAATTCTTTAAGAAGCTTTTCCAACCTCGAAGGGGAATCTTCCTAGTAAAGGAAACATGGCTCTCCAATCTAGCTTTACCCTATTTAACCAAGAAGTACATTTCCTTTCACCACCAGCAAAGGTAGTCGATGCTTTAACCCAACCTGGATTACTTCCACGTCTGTGGTCCTATGTTGTTTAACTTACTCGACAGTGTATGTTCTTAAATTTCGAAAAGAATTTGGTAATGATCTACAAGAATGAATTATCTTTAATAATAAATTAATTTAAAAATTTGAAATATATTTTGAATTTTAAGAGGAAACTAATTATGAAATAAAAATAAAATTTGGCATGTTTCTGAATTTCATTGCAAAAAGTTGGTTAAATCGAAATGAATTGATGATCTTTTGCGAATAAAATTATTGTAATGATAAATCGAATTCTCTTAAGTGTTTTTAATATTGAAAAAAAAGTTGATAATAAACGAAAAAAAAACATGTTTTTACTAATGATACCTCACAAATGACAAAACAGTTCTTCTTTTTGTCAGTGTGAAATAAGGTATAATCAGATAATTGTTAAACCTTTAATCTGAACCCAAGAATAAAATGTAGTTTACTGGTTTTTTAAAGCTAAACATTTTTCACACGTGATGACGTCAATAATGTTTTTATGCAAAGGAAAATAACTGTGACATTCTTATTATCGACTTATATGAATACTTAAAAAAATAACCAAATTTTAAATAGAAAAGCATAAATGAATAACACAGTTATATGCTGAGAAAATGATTATATTTTGAATTTGAAAAATAAATAAAAATAAAAAAGCAAAATTTCACAAAATATTTGAAGCATTCAATTAGTTTGACGTTGCTAAATTTCGTTGATGATAGGAGATGGTTCTTTTAGTTAACTCCGAATGGTCTATTATTACTTTCTTTGAATACTTAATAAACTAATGTGATTTTCCAGGAAAATAATGATTTAAACGTGTTCTAAAAGTTTATTCCACAACAATATATGTAACATTTACTGTAGTGACCACTTAATTTGGCCGGAACAAATCTCTGGAAGAGACATTCTAATGGCAATAACCGTTTTCAACACGTACACGTTTAGAAGAGCGCGTAAAGAGACAATATCGTAATCTTGTCTTTGGTTATTTTACAAATACAAAAATATTGACGAAATGTGTAAGAAATTTGGTCTTTGCCGTCATTTTGTCCTAATGTTTTTAATGGTATAATGTTTTTAATGGTACAATATTTTTAATGGTACAATATTTTTAATTGTAATTGTTAATTGTACAATATATATAATTGTACAATATTTTTAATGGTACAATATTTTTAATTGTACAATATTGTTAATTGTACAATATTGTTAATTGTACAATATTGTTAATTGTACTATATGTTTAATTGTACATTTTTAATTGTACAATATCTTTAATTGTACAATATTTTTAATAGTACAATATTGTTAACTGTACAATATTTTTAATTGTACAATATTGTTAATGGTATATTTTTAATGGTACAATATTGTTAATTGTACAATATTGTTAATTGAACAATATTTTTAATTGTACAATATTGCTAATTGAACAATATTGTTAATTGTACAATATTGTTAATTGTACAATAATTTTAACTGTACAATATTATTAATTGTACAATATTTTTAATTGTACGATATTGTTAATTGTACAATATTGTTAATAGAACAATATTTTTAATAGTACAATATTTTTAATTGTACAATATTTTTAATGATACAATATTTTTAATGATACAATATTTTTAATTGTACAATATTTTTAATTGTACAATATTTTTAATGGTACAATATTGTTAATTGTACAATATTGTTAATTGTACAATATTGTTAATGGTACAATATTTTTAATTGTGCAATATTGTTAATTGTACAATATTGTTAATTGTACAATATTCTTAATAGTACAATATTTTTAATTGTACAATATTGTTAATTGTACAATATTGTTAATTGTACAATATTGTTAATAGTACAATATTTTTAATTGTACAATATATTTAATTGTACAATATTTTAATTGTACAATATTTTAATTGTACAATATTTTTAATTGTACAATATTGTTAATTGTACAATATTTTTAATTGTACAATATTTTTAATTGTACAATATTTTTAATTTTACAATATAGATATTTTTAATTGTGTTTTCATAACACTTTCATCACAACGCATGAATATTCATTGTGAGCAAGAATATGCTTTTTGTAAATTGGCTGATTTTACAGGAAAAACATCAATATTGACAAAGTGTATAATTTTAGTTTCTTTTTATTAGACCATTCGTTTCTACAATACCAAGAATTATGTTTTTTTAAATCTTTTTCAGTCGTTTTTAACCATTCTTGTGTTCATTATAATCTGAGAGTTTCCGTTGTCCATTCAGCAATAGTATTTTGGAATAGATTCCTCAATATTGATTTTCAATATAAGTCTGTCGTATAATTAAAATTCTTAGCTTTTATTTTACTTCAGTATGTTTTAAGAGATCAAGGGCTCCTTCCTGAGGCTAACAGTTGATTCTATTAGTTTAAATTTATGTCCGAGGGTTCTTTTAAGAATAGACACTTGTTTTTAGATCATTTTTTAGGTCCTGCTATTTTGTTATCTTTTCCCGTTCTGCTCTATTAAAATCAAAGTCGTTTGGAACTGTGACGTAGATAATGAGTGCAGCTTTTTCGGGCTTGTTCCATATTACTATATCTGGCTTGATGGCGTTGTCATTTATGTATCTGCCCGCCTGTATGCCTTTGTCATAGAACACTGTCACTTTTTCCGTTTGATGTTATCAGTGGTGGTTCATGTTCCCAGATGTTCGATGACCTATCTAGTTGCACAGATCTTCCAGTGTAAGTATCTACATACATTGTTGTGGCGGGCAGTGTAATGACCATCGGCTAGAAAGATCTAGCCATTTTCTTAAATCCATTTGTGAGCAAGCTTTGGTCTTGTGCAGCTATAATTAATCATTCTTCATCAAATGGAAATTTGTAACTTTTAAGCCATTATAGTGAAACCTCCTCGTCAATGTAATTCTTGTTCAGTTCTTCCATGATCCTGCCTGCTCTGTATATTGTTGCCATCTTGTCTTGTCTTCTGTTCCCTTTTTGAATACTCCGTTCTCTTCCTTCGGGCGATTAGGGTTGCTAGGTTATCATATTTTTCTATTGTGTTATCCAATGTATTACCAATGAAATTTTCGCCAAGCTTTGTTGTTGACGTTTGCTGGGGCAAACATTTGATGTGGTGTTCATTCACTATTTTTATTTTGGGGTAAGAAGAACATTTGATGTATTGGTCCATGCTTACCACTGAAGCTCGGTATGCGTGGTTTATTTCAGTGAGGCGCAAACCACCTTCTCTACGTGGTAAGTACAGCCTGTTCATGCACTGATGTTTGTAAATGACTTCATGAAGGGCCAGCATTTTCCGAGTTTTTACGTCAAGGCTATTGATGCAGTTTTGTGGCCAATTGATTATGCCAAATCCATAAGAGACAATGAGTATTGCCAATTGATTGATGGCAGTAATTTTGTTTTTTGGTAATAGTGCTGAGGAGAGAATTTTTTAAATTCGCTTGAAGTATTCTTCCTGCACTTTGTCTCTTATCTTTTCATGCTCAAGTGTCTCATTCTCCTCTACTTCAAGGTATTTATAGACAGCATCCTCTACAAAGTCTTTAATAGAGCCATTGTCAAGATTAAGATGTTCTGATGCTGTCTTTCTTCCTTTCTTTATTGTGCACTTAGCGCATTTGTTTAATCCAAACTCCATGCAAGTGTCCTCTGCACAATTATTAACGATGCCTATCAGAGAGACAAGTTGTTTCTCGGATTCTGCATAGAGTTTCAAGTCGTCCATAAAGAATAGATATACTGTCAAAGGCCTTTTTGTAATCAATCCAGGCCATTGACGGATTTCTACGTCGTCTCTTGCAGTCTTCTAATATGTTTCTGTTCACAAGGAGTTGGTCTTTTGTGCCTAGCTTTTTCCTCGTACACCCCCTCTGCTCACATTCAAGGTAATCACCAACAATCAGATGGTCGTATGTTGCATCAGCAATTATCCCTGTTAGGAGCTTGTAGGTTGTTGTGAGGCATCAGATTGGTCTATATTTGCTAGCCATGTGGGTGTCCTCATTTTGGGGAATAAGCGATGTACTGCCTACAGTAAGCCACTCAGGCGGCTCTTCATCTCCACTGATGATTCTATTGAATGCCTATGCATAGTGATGATGAAGTGCGCTCATTTTTTCAATCAGAAATTTGGTATTTAACCAGTGTGACTTCTCGTAAATTTAACTAAACTTGTTTTTGCAGTACAAGAATATTCACAGATTTTACAATGCTATGGTTGTTCCTTTTTTTGCATTTTACTTAAGTCGAAATTCTCAAAAATTTAGGGGTCCACAACCTGGGGCTAACACTTGAACTCTATATGAGATACATAGATATTCGAATTTTCCATTTAAGTTCTTTATCTCTCAAACACTGAGTTAGTAAAAAAATTAAGAACATAATTTTCCTCTCCCCAATTTTATACATTGTAGTATATCTTTCATTTTTGGTGTCTTGTTCTTACTGGATTCCAAAACAATAATTTATCTAGTCTGATGAAGTATCCAGCTTCGTGCTGTTACTTGAGGTAACATCAATTGGAGAAGGTGCCCTATTCCCCGAAAAAGCTAATGTGGGTAAGCGATAGTGATGATACCTTATTTGGGCAGTGAATACAAAATGTGATTTTGAATATTTGGTCAAGGTTTACTTCTATGGAAAAAGTATCCTCATGCCAGCATTTAAGTTATATGTCATTGCGGTAGAACACTTTTCCCTTTTCGGTGGGTCATGTTCCCAGATGTTCGCCAACCTGTTTAGTTGCATCTCTCCACAGATATTCCAGTATTAATATCTACATACTTTCTTGTTGCAAGCAGAGTAATGACCATCGGCAAGAAGGATCCTGAATCCAAACATTAGGTGGCTTGTGCTTTTAATAGCCGAGTGACAGAATCTGCATAGGTCAGTTTTTTTTATAGACCAGCCATTTTCTTAAATCCATTTGTGAGTAAGCTTTGGTCTTGTACAGCTATAATTAATTGTTTTTCATCAAATTGAAATTTGTCATTTAAAGCATTCTTGTTAATGTAGTTCTGATTTAGTTCATGAGAACAAAAAAATTCAAACACTTTACAAGAATATACAGTGTACAATAATTCCCAGTGTGATTTCGCATATGTTTCACCAAATCTGATTTTTCAAAACAAGCATATTTACATATTTCACAAGAATTTCGCTTCTCCCTTTTTTGTTTTATTTTACTTCAGTTGAAGTTCTCAGAAATCAAGGTTAACACTTGAACTCTATATGAGATACATAGATATTCGAATGTTCCATTTAAGTTCTTTATCTCTCAAACACTGAGTTCGTAAAGAAATTGAGAACATAATTTCCCTCTCCCCAATTAACAATTTTTATATGCTGTAGTATATCTTTCACCCAATGTGAATTCTCATATGCCTTATTAAATGTGATTTTTGAGAACATGAATATCCACATACTTCACAAGAATGCAGTTTTTCCCCTGTGTGAATACTCATATGTGTCACTAACGATGATTTTTGAGAAGCCGAATATCCACACATTTCACAAGAATATGGCTTTTCCCCAGTGTGAATTCTCACATGTCTCACTAAAGTTGATTTTTGATAAGTAGAATATCCACACACTTCGCAAGAATGCGGTTTTTCCCCAGTGTGAGTTCTCATATGTATCACTAACGATGATTTATCAGAACAAGAATATCCACATACTTCACAAGAATATGGTTTTTCCCCAGTGTGAATTCTCATATGTGTCACTAAATTGGATTTTTTAGAAAAAGAATATCCACACACTTCACAAGAATGTGTCTTTTCCCCAGTGTGAATTCTCATATGAGTCACTAACCATGATTTTTGAGAAAAAGAATATCCACAAACTTCACAAGAATGTGGCTTTTCCCCAGTGTGAGTTCTCATATGTGCCACTAAATTTGATTTTCCAGAAAAAGAATGTCCGCAAACGTCACAAGAATATGGCTTTTCCCCAGTGTGAGTTCTCATATGTCTAGCTAAAGATGATTTTACAGAAAAAGAATACTCACAAACTTCACAAGAATATGGCCTTTCCCCAGTGTGAGTTCTCATATGTATCATTAACGATGATTTTTTAGAACAGGAAAATCCACACACTTCACAAGAATGCGGCTTTTCCCCAGTATGTGTTCTCATATGTCGCACTAATTCGTATTTTCGAAAAAAAGAATATCCACACATTTCACATGAATGTTGTTTTAACCCAGTATGAGTTCTCATATTTTTAACTAAGGATTTCTTCAGAAGAAGAATGTTCACAAATTCTACAGGAACATTGCCTTTCTTTTGACTTTATTTGTTGTTAAGATTGGCATTGAGCATTCATGTATTATTTATAAGATATCTTTTATAACATACTTTAACTGCAGTTGTTTTCGATTAAGTAATATTTTTTTTCATAGTGTTCAAATGTTTCTCAGTAAACCAAATTTTGTAGAAAAAGAATATTAACACATTTCATCAAATGTCTGTTTTTTTCATGGTGAGTTCTCAGGTGTGTCATTCATATCTGTCCATACATATGCTAATGTATGTTTGTATGCTTGTACTACAACTCCAGGTCTGAATAGACCTGGGAGCAATGGCAATTAAGGTATGTCATTCATATCTTGCCATACAGATTATCTTTTTGATTTATTTTAAACACAAAAAAATTTAACACTAAAATTACCTTAAAGATGTACGTTGTCACACATATGTCGTTACATAAATAAGTGTATTTGCATTGATACATATTATGCATTAAAATCCAATAATCACGAACATCTGAAAAAATAAAAATAAAATATGTTTAGTATTTGCATTTATACATATTATGTATTCTGTTTATTGTTGTCAATATTATTGCATTGAACACATAAATTAATTTTATCCAAATCATAAGTGTCACATAAAATATAACTATTTTCTAACTTTACATGGTACCAGTCGATACAAACATGTTACATAAAACATAACTATTTTCTAACTTTACATAGTACCAGTCGATACAAACATGTTACATAAAACATAACTATTTTCTAACTTTACATAGTACCAGTCGATACAAACATGTTACATAAAACATAACTATTTTCTAACTTTACATAGTACCAGTCGATACAAACATGTCACATAAAACATAACTATTTTCTAACTTTACATAGTACCAGTCGATACAAACATGTCACATAAAACATAACTATTTTCTAACTTTACATAGTACCAGTCGATACAAACATGTCACATATAACATAACTATTTTCTAACTTTACATACTACCAGTCGATACAAACATGTCACATAAAACATAACTACATTCTAACTTTACATAGTACCAGTCGATACGAACATGTCACATAAAACATAACTATTTTCTAACTTTACATAGTACCAGTCGATACAAACATGTCACATAAAACATAACTATTTTCTAACTTTACATACTACCAGTCGATACAAACATGTCACATAAAACATAACTATTTTCTAACTTTACATAGTACCAGTCGATACAAACATGTCACATACAACATCACTATTTTCTAACTTTACATAGTACCAGTCGATACAAACATGTCACATACAACATCACTATTTTCTAACTTCGCATAGTACCGGTCGATACAAACATGTCACATAAAACATAACTATTTTCTAACTTTACATAGTACCGGTCGATACAAATATTGTGCAATTTTATACAGTTTAATGCTTTATTAATATTTTTGTTCTTTCTTATATATTTTTTAAATGTCTATTTATATTTGTCAATCATATTATTACATCTATGATAAGGGTGTAAATGTTTCACCTCTCTTTATATATTGGTACAAACATTTTTTTTAATTTACTGAGATGACTGATCTGGAGTGGATTCGTTTTAGACAAGGTAAAAAAAAGTCTCGAATCTAATAAGTCTCTTCCCTAGATCCAAGCTGAACTCTGCCCTTCATAACTTTGAATTCTTATACCAATTTTCAAGTAATTTAATGGAATATGCTCTGATGAATATATAGCAATTGTACCTCATCCACGTACATACTACTCCTTAATCCGACAAACAGCAAAATCCCACATCTTTCTTGTTGATATCTTTATATGCCAGAAAGCTACAATATTATTAAGAATAAATATTCATATTACTATAAACCAATATCCCATATTTCATATAACCATATTATTATATAACATAACCGTATTATTATATAATAGCCATGTATTGTAGATCCTAAATAATAAACCCTTACATCTGAGTGGCAAAATATTCAAATTACTATAAACAAATAATAAACATTAAACTTTTATGACAAAACAACGAATGTAGATGTTGGTGTTTTATTTGCTTTTGCCAACAACATGTTCTATTATAATGTATTTCACAATTTCCAGGTTTTTTCAACGTCTTTTACTTTTATTTCGATATTTTCAATAACAGTGACGGAAGACAGAAGGAAAAACAAAGTTTGTTTATTATTTTCTTCGTTTCAATATTGGAGTCTTAAACTTTTTCTTAACTTTACTGTTTACCGTCAGTTACATGTAAACCAGTACCACTTGCTTGATGAGGAGGGCAACTAGACACCCATCAGGACCTAAAAACAAAACTATTTATGTGCGGCTGAGGTCATCTAGCAAACTCCGCCAGATGCAGGAAACATAACAAACTTGGTGGAGATAGTCTATGAAGATGTTGATAAACTTCTTTTTACCAGCAACGCAGATCACACCATGCTAAAAGGGGATTTCAATGCAACTGTTGGAATAGAAAATACGTTTGAATCAAGTACTTGTCATACGATCATGGAAAATGGGACAGCCGAGGTGACACCTTTGGTAACTTTGCAGAACACCACCAGTCAAAGATCATGAACAAGTTTCTCACGAAAAAGACCAAATAGCCGCTGGACGTGGTTATCTCCTAATGCCACCAAAAAGAATTAAATTGGCTTCCTCCTTACCAGCAGGCAATAAACTGTGACTGATGTTTCTGCCATCAACAGGTTAAACAAAGGAAGTAACCATCAAATGATCAGAATGTCTATTACTAAGTTAGTGAGGACAAAGCGTATCAAGCGACACAGGAAACGAAACAGCCAAAGTCTAGCAGGCAAGTCATCACAATTCCAACTGCTACAATTCAACAGATTGGAGGCGATAACAACACCAGAAGATCCAAACACTGACTACAAAAAAGTGATATCAGAGATCAGCTAGGCCATACTGGAAACAAATGGTCAATACAAACCACAGAAACCAGACAAATTGTGAACAATTACAAAACAGTTCAGTTGAGAGAAACAACAACAAATGTACATTACATCGAGTACATTAAGATATGCAAGACTCTAAGACACAGAATGGCAAAAGAAATTTCAATCTTCAATGAACAACAAATACTTCAAACCCTAAAAGTAAACAAAGGCAAAAGGTGTTCTATGCTAACTTCTATGCCACCAGACAACCAAGAGGCACTCTAACCCTTCAAGCACTGAGCACATCTAAAGAACATTTTCCACCCATCCTTTCATTCGGAAGTGAGAGCAGTTATTAAGAGACTGAAGTCAAGCAAAGCTGCAGGAGAATATGGTGTTACTGCAGAAGTACTACAGAGAAGTGGATAACTTATTGTTGAGCTGTCTACAAGACTTTAATAAGTATCTCTCCAGTTGAAAAGTTTCAGATAAATATAGGAATGCATCAGTGATCATCACACATAAAAAAGACACTAAAGAGACTAAGCATTACTGGCCAATCAGTCTTCTGCCAGTGACATACAAAGTATTCTCTCGGGTCTTGCTAAGACGTATGCTAGGGACACTACATAGTCATCAACTACGAGAACAAGTAGATTTCAGAGCAGGTTACTCCCCCATCGACCATATCCAGGCTGTCAGTCAACTGCAAGAGAAAGCCAATGAATACAATATTAATCTATGCTTTGTGGATAACAAAAACGCGTTCGACTCTATAGAGTTTGATCCACTGTTCACTGGCCTTGAGTGCAAAGTTGAGTCTACATACATCACCTTGCTGAAAGACCTGTAAAGTGGGGCTACCTCTACTTTAAAGCTCCATCATGACAACAAAAAGATGGAGATCTCCTCCCTGAGATAAAGAGAAGCATAGCATTGAGAGAGGCAGCTTTTGGGAAAGTGGAAAATATCACGAGAAGCCGAGAAGCAAATATGTCAAACAAAGGGAAAGTCTTCAATGAATATGTACTACCTGTGATGATCTATGGTAGTGAAACATGTACTACCTGTGATGATCTATGGTAGTGAAACATGTACTACCTGTGATGATCTATGAGAGTGAAACATGTACTACCTATGATGATCTATGGTAGTGAAACATGGCTCTGACAACTCGTTGAAGTGAAATCTTGGCAGTGGCACAAAAGAAGATGGAGAGGATAATGTTAGGCATCACTCTAAAAGATAGAAATACAAACATCTGGATACACCAACAAACAAGAGTTATTGATATCAATACTGCCATGAAAACATCCAAACAATGGACAGGGCACGTAGCTTGACAACATGACAACATAGGATCATCAGGACAATGGAATGAACACCTTGTGAACATAGCAGGTCAAAATGAAGATCAAGAACGAGATGAAGGGACGACCTGATACAACACATAGGTCCCACATGGCAGTGGATAGCTCGGGACAGAGAGATAGGTAAAGTTCAGGTAGGGGGTTCTCATTGAGTGACAAAACCATTGTTGATATTGATTGATTTGAAGGGGTAACCTACCAATATTTTTTTTTCTACGTTAAGTTTCTGATAATTAGTGATGGCCAATAAATCGTTGCTCATTTTATGTAAATTTTATAAACTACAGTGTTTCCGATTCAACTAGCAAACGAAAATCTCTAGTGACATAATAGTTAAGTACAAATGGAATCGAAACAACAGTTTTCGTGCTCAGTTGTCAAAATTAAACCAACATTGAATTAAATTATTGCTAATGGTATACATTTTTATTTTATCATACATAACATTTTTGTACTAAAATAGGTATAATTTTTACAAAAATCTAGATGTCAGATTGAATAATATATTTTAAGGGAAGTTTTTTTTTTCTTTTTAATCGGAGATTCATACGTTAGCATGGTTTTACAATTTGTGCAGAGGGAGACAACTCTTGTTTACTAATAGATTCATTCATTTTTTCATCTCATAATTTACGCCGCCTGATTAAACGATACGTTTTTATTAAATGAAAGCATTAAAAACGGAAAGCTGCGAGGAATGTTTTTTAACATATCAAAGGTAATAACATTAATAATAAAAATGTAGAGTAAAATGTAAGAGACTCGTTTGTTTTCATATCATAATTTACACGCTAAAACCAACAATATTTTCATTACATGAAAACATAAAAAAAAGAAGCTGCGGCAACTTTTTTCGACATTTTTTTACGACTACTTTTTTATTGTTAATGTAAGGTTTTTATAAACATAAGTGTTTAACCTTAAAAATACAAATAATGAAACTCTTTAATAAAACAAGGATTAAAAGCTTTAAAGCTGTGGCAACGTTTTTTTTTAATTGTAACAAAGCTGATAATGTTAATAACACCAACATGTAGTTTTTAACATAACAAAAAATAAGAATGCAACAATACTTGGGGAGCAATTAATAATTATTAAAAAAAAATGCAATTTGTTAAAAACTAGATGCTGGTGTTATTACAATATTACAAGCTTTGTTCAGTAAAACAAAAATAAATAAATAATAGCCCTTTTATCAGAATTTCATCCTGTTTTATTAAAAAGTTTTGTATGAAAAAAAATTTGCTTTCGTCGTATTTTCACGATGTTAAAGACTTTAACATCACAACTAAAACTAATGTTTAAAAAAACCAAGTGCACTGGGGCACCACTCGAAGACTTACCTTAAAGAAGTTGATTATGGGGAGGTTGAAAATAAGAAAATGTCTTTCAGAGAAACCTTCCTATGTTAAGAATTGCTTTCGGAATAAACACCCCCACCTCCCCATGCTAAGAATGACTTTCGGAATAAACACCCTTAGTGTCGTAAATTATGATATGAAAAGAGAAACGATTCTCTTAATAGTCGCATAAAGACAACATTTTTGTATTAATAATTTTGTATTAATAATTTTGTATTAATAATTTTGTATTAATAATTTTGTATTAATAATTTTGTATTAACAATTTTGTATTAAGTATTTTGTATTAATAATATTGTATTAATAATATTGTATTAATAATTTTCTATTAATAATTTTGTATCAATAATTTTGTATCAATAATTTTGTATCAATAATTTTGTATCAATAATTTTGTATTAATGATTTTGTATTCATAATTTGGTATTAATAATATTGTATTAACAATTTTGTATTAACAATTTTGTATTACCAATTTTGTATCAATAATTTTTTATTAATAATTTTGCATTAATAATTTTGTTTACAATTCCTCTGCAACGATCGTCGCATTTTCATTTATTTAATTTATTATTTATTATTATTATTAATATTTATTAATATTATTATTATTATTATTATTTATTATTATTATTGTTATTATTATGTATTATTATTTATTATTATTTACTATTGTTATTATTATTTATTATTATTATTATTATTATTATTATTATAAACTTTGTAATGTTAAAAACTAGATGTTGGTGTTATTATTATTATTATAAACTTTGTTACAGTAAAAAATAAAATCGCCGCAGCTTTAAAAGTTTCATCTTTGTTTTATTGAAGAGTTTCATTGTTTGTATTGTTTAAGGTTAACTTTATCATGACATTTAATTTTTAACGGAAAAAAAAAAGTTGAAAATATCGTTGGTTTTCTCTTAATAGTCGCGTAAAAACTATATTTTGTTTTATTAATGTTATCAATTTTTTTATATTAAAAAAATCGTCGCAGCTTTTTTTTTATTTAATAAAAAATAACGAATCTATTAGTACACAAGAGTTGTCTTCCTTTGCACAATGACAAATTGTAAAACAGTGTCCATACTTTTTATTCATGTCTGTTATAAAGCATGACTGAAACAATATTTTTAAGAATAGCTTTCGAAATAAACAGCCCCCACCTCCCCATGTTAAGAACGGCTTTCGGAATAAACCCCCTTAGTATCGTACATGATGATATGAAAACAGAAACGATTCTCTTAATGGTCGCATAAAGACTACGTTTTGTATTATTAATGTAATCAACTTTGTTTACACTTTCTCTAAAACTATCGTCGCATTTTCAGTTTTTGTAATGTTAAAAACTACATGTTGTTATTATTAATATTATTATTATTATAAACTTTGTTACAGTAAAAAAAAAAAAAGAAATCGCCGGAGCTTTAAAAGTTTCATCTTTGTTTAATTGAAGAGTTTTGTGAGAATTTTGAATTGTTTGACTTGCCGAGGGTAGGTCGGTCGGGAAGAAAGGAGTGCTGGTAGCTATGACTAACACGGCCGGTGGTCCGTTAATCAAAGAACCTGAGTGCTTAATCCTTACAAGTTAAATAGACATTTCAGTCATGCGTGAATCTCGTTGACTGAGAGTTGGGGTAGATAAAAGGGGTGCCTGAGTGCTCTACTGTTGTGTCTTTTAGACAAATTACACTTCGACCATCTGTTACTTTTACAAGGAAAGACTGCTTGTAAGCAACGCCGACATTTCGTTGCAAAACTTAAACCGTCTTTTCTTCCCCTCCCTACTCGTCGGTATGCTAATTCCGACAGATTTGCTAGAGTAAAAAATAAAATCGCCGCAGCTTTAAAAGTTTCATCTTTGTTTATTGAAGAGTTTCATTCTTTGTATTGTTTAAGGTTAACTTTATCATGACATTTACTTTTTAACTGAAAAAAAAGTTGCCACACGTTCTTTTTTTTAAATGTTTTCATCTAATAAAAATATCGTTGGTTTTCTCTTAATAGTCGCGTAAAAACTATATTTTGTTTTATTAATGTTAACAGATTTGTTACATTTTAAAAAAAATAGTCGCAGCTTTTTTTTTTTTTTTTTGATTTAGTAAAAAATTAGTAAACAAGAGTTTTTTTTCCTGCAAAATGACAAATTGTAAAACAGTGTCCACACTTTTTATTTATGTCTGTTATAAAGCATGACTGAAACAATATTTTTAGTTATTGGATTGCAATAAAAATAAACTTTATTTATTTTTGAAGATTTTATTTTTAAAGTTATTGGATGACATTTTTAAAGTAAAAAGAAGAAGAAGAAAAGAAAGAAACTTACCTTTCATTCAAGGGATTCAATACAAAAAAAAATCTGGATGAATTCGTTTTTTTTTTTTTTGTGTTCAAAACAGAAATTTTGTTTTGTTTGTTATGATTTCTTTAGTAAATTGATACAACTTTTGTTTTGTGTATCCAATTCATTAAGAAATAAAATATATGAAAATATAAAAGAATCAAAATTAAAACATGAAAACACCATTTAAACGGGGAATTACTTAAAGAGAAAATCACTGTTAAAGAACAATGAAATTAGGTCATCGTATTACGGTGTAATCATTATTTCGTTCCTCGGCTAAAAATGTCCGTTCATTAACGAAGTTTGCCAAATTATTTTCCTATCAAGTTTGGATTTCTTCTTGTCAACGTTTGGACTTCTTTAGTGATTTTTTTTTTTATCAAATTATTAATAAATAAAATTTATAAAGATTAAAAAGAAACAGCTTTGTTTTTTTTAAAACTGAACATTTCCTTATTTTGATGATTAGTCGTCGTACATCAAGAACAATGTAATGTTCCAATCAAAAGAGTTACCCGCCCCTTAAACCATATGGTTTTATGTTTCCGTGCATTTAAAACATTACAAACAGTAGTCTGAATAATTAAAATAATTTTCTTATAAAATTTTCTTTTAAAATTTGCAAAACTGAATATCTTATATAAACAAAAAAAATAACTCAAATAAAAGGAACGAATTGTTCAGAGGACGAAGTCAGTCAAATAAGAAAAATATATTTGAACCAAGAAAGTAAATTATATTTTTGAATCCTTTCAAATGAACTTTATAGTTTGTGCATTTATTTTGGTGTCTCTTTACATTAGCCTGTTGTCCCCAGGGTTGTCAGACCATAAAATATTTGAAGCAAAATCTTGCAGAAAAAAAAGGCCAAAAAAAGGCCAAAAAAAAGGCCAAATTGATAATTGTAACCAAATTTTCAAACAAAAAAGACAAACAGAATATTTTAGGTACGGGCAAAATGAATGCTGATGCTCAAAATGTATAAACATTTCGAGCCCTCCCTTTATTAAAAAAATCACCAAAACTCAGGAAATTAACCAATTTTACTGAAATTTTCAGTATTTATCAAATGATGATCGCAGAATATAATGAACCAATTATTTTTATTATTTAAATCCGAATGGCAATGTATTATTTCATTTAAACAAACAATACCTTAACTAATTGTAAAAATAAAAATAAAAATAGGAACATAGAAAAATAATTAAAATAAAAAATGCAAAAATTAATACAAACGTTCAAAAAAAGAAATGTACGTACCTTGAATATTTCATTTATTAACAGAAATAATTTTTTGTGCGTAAATATATAAATATTTGGATTTTTTCATTGTGCTTGTGTGAATTGATATTTTTTATAAAATGATAATATGATGTTTATACAGCGCCGCATTTCAGGTGTAAACATTATTATATACTTTGTGGTAATTATTTCTGCCATGTTTGTTTGTTTCTTTCTTTTCTTACTTCTTCCTTCCTTCCCTTTCCCACGCATTATGCCCTCCCCCCCTTTTTTACATCAGGTGACTGCCTTCTGCTCGTTGGTTAGAAAGGGGTGTTCTTGCGCCAAATTGGAGCACGTGTAGGACTTTGGAAGTAATATTATCAGTTGCTGAAAAAAACATCGTCAAGAGAACAAAAAAAGATGTCTCGAATGTTTTTAAGGTCTCACGAGAAAAGGGGATCTGAATGGTTACTAAACACTAGGTAATGGGCAGATAAAAATGGGGGATCTAGTCTTGAAAGCCGATTTATCATAAATTTTTTTGTAGGTTTCCGACTACTTTTTGATTGTAATTTAAAGATTAGAGACTAAAGTTAATTTCATAAAGGAAAAAAATATTAGATTAGAGACTAAAGTTAATTTCATAAAGGAAAAAAATATTTGTACACGTGAAAAAAAAAAGTTATGAAAATGTTTTCACGGCGAGCTAACCAATTCAGCTAAATTTTGAAGTTAAAGAAATTCACTGTAAAAATCCTTTAAAAGATTAATATTATTTTTCTGAGTCTATTTCAAAGATAATTAGTAAAGTCCTAAGATATTGAATTAAATAAAAAAAAAAGCTTGTTTATACAAAATATAAATTAAGTATCCCTCAAAAAGCAAATAATCATGCCGTTTGGCACAACGCAACCGAGAAAAGTTTGTAAGCACGAAAGCACGGAACCCTAAAATTTCAACCAATCGAAACGCTGTTTCAAAATGAAGTCATGATAGCAAATGAGGTAGGGGTGTCAGATCCCCCCTCCCTCATACGTGCATCCATACCTTCCTATTTTGAACGTTTGTATCAATTTTTATCATTTTTTAATCTAATTATTTTTTATGTTCCTTTTTTAAATTATTGTTCAAGATCATATAAAAATTATGTTACGCCGAAAGTTCCACATTCTTACGAGCAAGGAAATTATTAAAACCTTGCATATAAAAATTATGCGAAACCTGTAATTGAAAAAAGGAGTAGAAATATTTTTGTTATTATAATTTTTTATGTGATAATACTAAATAAACAATGCTAAATTCAATGGTAATACAGGTAGTTCGAGAAATTCATTTTTCTTCGGGTTATATCGAGTTAATTAATACGGATTCTAGGGGCTTTTTTCGTAATGTTCCTATAAAAATTATTTTTTTATCGTAACAAATTACGATGCTTTATTTATATAAAAAAGCAAAAATAAACTCTTGCGTTTTTTATTTACTACTGGAAACCACAACTTTCGTAAAAGTATTTTGTTTAAACAAAATAATGTATTTTCACTCAGATGTAAATAAAAATACTTAGTTCATTCTGCGATCATTATTTGATAAATACTGAAAATCTCATTAAAATTGGTTATTTCCCTGATTTTTTATGAATTTTGAAGTAAAGGGAGGGGGAGGGGTTAAAATTTTGTGCATCGGAATTCATTTTGCCCGTACCTAATTTATTCCGTGTATATAAATGGTATTTTCGATGCTTCTTTACAATAGCGTTGTTGCCAAAATATAAAAATATTTAAATTCAAAAATAAAATGGGTAAAAAAAGGCCAAATTGATAATTGTAGTCAAATTTTCACAAACAACAATACTAAATTGAACATTGAAATTGTTAAAAGAAATAACAGAAAATGCGTGCGTAAATTTAAACATTCATATAAATTTATTTGTGCTTTTGTAGATTCGTCATGTTTTAAACTTACATGTTTCAAGCGAAAACATTATTACGTACTTACGTGTCTGTTTGAAATTAGCATAAATTTTAAAAAATAAATAATACTTGACGATGTAGAATCATTTCTCTTTAAAAAAAATACCCGGATATCTTAGAACTAAGTGAAACTAACTTGAAGTCCTTCATCTCCTCTGACCACTTTCACATGCCTGGTTATCATTCTATCGCATTGCTTAAAATGTTACACGAGTTTTCCATCATTTTCAATGACAAAATTAATTTACTAACGATAAAATTTTCCCAAATTTTTAAATAATTTTCAAGGAAGAATTATTCGAGGAAATCCCTCAATAGAAGGTTTAATTGGGATTAAACCTTCAATTAAGTAATTTTTAAGTAATTTTCAAGGAAGAATTCCTTAATTGAAGGTTTAATTGGGATTAAACTGAATTATAAATGTTGCTGAAATGTTGATTGAAAAATATTTTGGAAAAATTAAATTGATCCTTGAAAAAAAAATCCTCAGTCTTGAAGGATTTCTCCTTCATTAAATGAGGTCCGATTTTGCACATTGATCTAGTTGAATTTAATGGATGTTCGAGATGGTTGAAACTTAAGTTTTCTCGATTTATTAAATTATACAAAATTGGTCATTAACTGATTTAACTTCCAGGTGTGACGAGAATGGATTGATTCTAAATGAGCTTTTAATTATAAACTAATTACTTTGAAGAGTTTCTAAATTCAAAATGAATTTGGTAATGATCTATAAGAATTAATTATCTTTAATAATAAATTAATTTAAAAATTGAAATATATTCTGAATTTTAAGAGAAACTAATATTGAAATGAAAAAAAAAACTTGCGATGTTTCTGAATTTCATTGCGAAAAGTTGGTTAAATCGAAATGAATTTATAACCTTTTGCGAATGAAATTATTTTAATGATGAATCAAATACTCTGAAGTGTTTTTAATATTGAAAGAAAGTTTATTATAAACGAAAAAGGTGTCACGTTTAAACTAATGATACCTTACAAAGGACACAGCCGTTCTTCTTTTTGTCAGTGTAAAATAAGATATAATGTGGCAATAATAAGCTTCCTAGGAATTATAGGAAAACTGTTTTCCTAGTCAGAGAATTGTTAAACCTTTAATCTGAAACCAAGAATAAAATGTAGCTTACTGGTTTCTTAAAGCTGAACATTTTTCATGTTATGACGTCAATAACGTTATTTATGCAAAGGAAAACAACTGTGACATTCTTATTATCGATTTATATGAATATTAAAAAATCTTATTATCGATTTATATGAATATTAAAAAATCTTATTATCGATTTATATGAATATTAAAAAATCTTATTATCGATTTATATGAATATTAAAAAATCTTATTATCGATTTATATGAATATTAAAAAATCTTATTATCGATTTATATGAATATTAAAAAATCTTATTATCGGTTTATATGAATATTAAAAAATCTTATTATCGATTTATATGAATATTAAAAAATCTTATTATCGATTTATATGAATATTAAAAAATCTTATTATCGGTTTATATGAATATTAAAAAATCTTATTATCGATTTATATGAATATTAAAAAATCTTATTATCGATTTATATAAATATTAAAAAATCTTATTATCGATTTATATGAATATAAAAAATATTATTATCGATTTATATGAATATAAAAAATAACCAAATTTTAAATAGAAATGATTTTATTTGCAATTCTTTATGGTGTTTCAAATTAAGAAATATTTGAAAAATAAATTTAAAAAATAAAAAAGCAAAATTTCACAAAAATATTTGAAACATGCAATAAGTTTGACGTTGCTAAATTGTGCAAGGGGTGTAGGCTGTTTCATGGATGATATGAGACGGCCCTTTTATATAACTGCGAATAGTCTGTTTTTACTCTTTTTTTTTACATGGGTGTCACCACTTTCTTTGAATACTTAATAAACTAATATGATTTTTTAGAGAAATAATGATGAAGATGTGTTTTAAAAGTTTATTCCACAACAAAATATGTAACATTTATTGTAGTGACCACTTAATATGGCAGGAACAAATCTCTGGAAGAGACATTCTAATAGCAATCACCATTTTCAACACGTACACGTTTGAAGGGCACGTAAAGAGACAATATCGTGATTTGCTCATTCGCACTGAGAGAGCAGTGAAAGACTGATCTTCTAGTAACATTGTTTCTCGACCCATTTTCTTTGAGATTCACAATTCATGTGGTATTTTATTGTATCACACTTATTTTTATTAAAAAAATAATTCTAAAATCATATTCTGTAATGGTAACAACGTTTTTTACGTAATTTCGCAAATTGTTTATTTGTACACGATATTTATTACATTTACAGAATTATGAACATATTGTGTGCAAAATATTGTCTTTGGTTATTTTACGAATACAAAAATGTTGACGTAATGTGCAAGTAATCCGGTGTTTGCAGTCATTTTGTCATTTTCCTAACATTTTAATCGTATAATCTAGATATTTTCAATTGTTAACCACAAAAACATGAATATTCAATTTTTATTTAACAAAACTTTATTCACAAAAACATCAATATTTAATTGTTTTTTTTTCACAACACTTTAATTACAAAATCATGAATCTTCTCTTAGGGCAGTGAATGCTGTCATTGTGTGCAAGAATATGCCTTTTGTTAATTTGTTGATTTCACAGCAAAAGCATCAATAATGACAAAGTGTATAATTTTAGTTTCTTTTTATTAGACTATTCGTTTCTACAACACCAAGGATATTTTTTAATCTTTTCAGACACATTGAATAGATTCCTCAATATAGATTTTCAATATAAGTCTGTTGTATAATTAAAATTCTTAGGTTTATTACTTGTGGGTTTTAATATATGTCAGTAAATGTGATTTTTTCACACAAGAAAATCCACACACATCAAAGTAATGTGGCTTTTTCCGCAAGGTGTGTCCTCATATGTATCACTAAATTTGGTTTTCAAGAAAAAGAATATCCACACACTTCATTGAATATGAAGAATAGACTGTTCCCTTTATGGCTGCTATCTGTATTTCCTCACCGCTTGGTTTTCCAGGGATTGCTTCTAAGTATATATATATATTATTCCTTAATTGGAATTCATTTTTTTAGATGAGCATTATATATATTAATTTATTTTTATTTCGGACTATTATTCTCATCTTTATTAGTTGTGGTTTTTTAACGACGTTTTGGCCAACAATTCCTCTGGCCTTCGTCAGGTGGTAACGTTATGAAAAATTAACAACTAATAAAGATGAGAATAATAGTCCGAAATAAATTAATATATATATAATGCTCATCTAAAAAAATGAATTCCAATTAAGGAATAATATATATATATATATACCAATCGGTACGGACCCGACTATGGAAGATCAGATAATAAATAAACGTGGATCAAAGAATCCAACCTTGATAGAGACGTTGAATCTCTACGGTTCCAGATGGACATTGTCTTAAGATAGCAGTTTCAATCTTACTCTCAGCCAGCCAGAGCTTATTTTTTTCAGAGACCATGTTGTTTTTAGATCATTTTTTAGGTCCTTATATTTTATCTTTTACTATTAAGGCCAAAGTGATTTGAAACTGTGACATCGATAATGAGTGCAGTTCTTTCGGGCTTGTTCCATATTACTATATTTGGCTTGATGGCTTTGCCTTTTATGTATATGCCTGCCTGTATGTCTTTGTCGTAGAACACTGTCACTTTTCCATTTGATGCTATCATGGTGGTTCATGTTCCCAGACGTTCGAAGACCTATCTAGTTGCATCTCTCCAAAGATCTTCCAATGTAAGTATCTACATGCTTTGTTGTGGCGAGCAGTGTAATGACCATTGGCTAGAAGAATCTTGCACCCAGATATAAGGTGGCTTGGGCTTTAAACAGCTGAGTGACAGAATCTGCATTGGCTGTTTTGTTTTGTAGACCAGCCATTTTCTTAAATCCATTTGTGAGTAAGCCTTGGTCTTGTGCAGCAATAATTACTCGGTCTTCATCAAATAGAAATTTGTCACTTTTAAGCCATTGTAGTCAAGCTTCCTTGTCAATATAATTCTGGTTCAGTTCTACTATGAACTTGCCTGCTCTCTTATGCTGTTGCCATCTTTCTAGTCTTTTCTTCCGTTCCCTTTTTTATACTCCTCTCTGCTGGATTGTTATATTCTTCTACTGTGTTATCCAGTGCGTTACCACTGAAATTTTCACCAAGCTTTGTAGTTGACGTCTGCTGAGGCAGACATTTGCTGTGATGTGCATTCTCCATTTTTATTTTGGGGTCAGAAGAACATTTGATATATTGGCCTATGCTTATCATTGAAGCTCGGTATGCATGGTTTATTTCAGTGAGCCTAAACCACCTTCTCTCCGTGGTAAGTACAGCCTGTCCATGCACTGATGTTTGTAAATGACTTTATGAAGAGCCAGCATTTTCCGAGTTTTAACGTCAGGGTTATTGATGCAGTTTTGTGGCCAATTATGTCAAATGCATAAGAAACAACGGGTTTTGCCAATTGGTTGATGGCAGTAATTTTGTTTTTTCGGTGTTAGTTCTGATGAGAGGATTTTTACGTCGCTTGAATTATTCTCCCTGCACCTTTTTCTCTCACCTTTCCATGTTCAAGTGACTCATTCTCTTCTACTCCCAGGTATTTATAGACAGCATCATCTTCAAGGTCTTCAATAGAGTCATTGTCAAGATTAAGATGTTCTGATACTATCTTTCTTCCTTTCTATATTGTGCAGTTAGCGCATTTGTCTAATCCAAACTCCATGCAAATGTCCTCTGTATAATTTTCAACAATGTCTATCAGAGAGACAAGTTGTTTCTCGGATTCCGCACAGAGTTTCAAGTCGTCCATAAAGAGTAGATGGTTTACTCTTTTATTATCCTCCTTCTTTCTGCCCATGCTAAGATTGTATCCAGCATTTGATCGTTTAAGTAGCTTACTTAGTGGATCCATTGTGAGGCAGAAAAGGAGCAGTGAGAGGCTGTCTCCCTGGAATATTCCTCACTTGATCTTTATGTTTTGGGTCTGTATCCTTCCTTCCGTGTTCTGTAGTGTAATTGATGTGCACCATCTAGCCATTTGTTTTTGAAGGAATTATGTAATATCAGCGTGCACATTGTACAGCTCCAAACATCTAATTATCCAGGTATGAGGTAAACTGTCAAAGGACTTTTTGTAATCAATCATTGTTTTGTTTAAGGAGTTGATTTTTTGTGTCAGGCTTTTTCCTCGCACACATCCTCTCTGCTCACTTTTGAGGTAATCACCAGCTATCAGATGGTCGTATGCTGCATCAGCGATTATCCCTGTTAGGAGCTTTTCGGATGTTGTGACGTAGCAGATTGGTCTATATTTGCTAGCCATGTGGGTGTCCTCAGTTTTGGGAATAAGTGATGTACTGTCTACAGTAAGCCACTCAGGTGGCTCTTCATCTCCATTGATGATTCTATTTAATGCCTTGGCATAGTTACGATGAAGTGCTCTGAGTTTTTACAGCCAGAAATTTGGTATTTGGTCTATTCCTAGGGTCTTGAAATTATTGCATTGAGCTACCTTCCTGCAGACAACCTCCTTGGTAATTTTTCGAGCTGGCATCTTTTATTTCTCCTTGTTATCTTCTTTGTTGGTATTTATCCAATTGTTTTCTTCATGTACTTTAGTGTCCTTATAGAGTGTCTTCCAGAAGTTTTCAATAGAGGTTTTCAACTTCTTGATAGAATGATCAGTGGAGATGAGGAGCCAACTTCTTGTTTTGGTAGGGAGCTCACCTTTATTTCATCTTTATTGAGTCTCCTTAGACCATTCTTGGGTTTGTTGCAAAAAGTTTATTTATCCTTTTTGCTTCAAAGTTTTTTGCAACTAAGGCTTTTATCTCAGCCTGATGTTCTGCCATTGGAAGGAATAGTAAGTTTTCAACTTATTCACCTCCTTATTACGTTTTGGTCTAGGGTTTCGCAGGTTAGAAATGCCGTTTCCTTTTGGAGTCTATTTTCTGCTAAAGTTTCGTTTCCAGGAATATGGTTAAGCCTTAGTGTTTCTTCTTTTACTATCTTGGTGTTGGGGTAAGAGTTTTACTGAATAAACCATGCTTCCCCGTATGTTGTATGATTTATTTCACTCAGTGGTGCATTAGGTGGAGTGATTCTTTCGGGGGCATCATTGACTTTTGAAACAAGCAATTTCAACTGGTTGTGCTCACCTTTATTTCTTCTTTAACAAAGCTTCTAAAAACCATCCTTGGGTTTGTTGGCTTCAAAGTTTTTGGTTTCCTTTTTTATTTGTGCAACTAAAACTTTTATTTAAGCCTGATGTTCTGACATTTTAGCTGTGCTTTGTCTTGGAGGGAATAATAAGTTTTATACTTAAATAACTTCTTATTTGATTTTTTTCCTGGGTTTTGGATAATACGTTTTAAACTTATTCACCTGCTTATTTAGTTTTTTTTGCCCGGGATTTAACAGGATAGGAATGCAGATGTCTGGGCATTATCCTTCTTATTTCGGAGTTTATCTATTCTCTGCTGGAGTTTTTGTTTCCAGCCTGGGTTATATGATTTAGCCTTCATGTTTCCTCTTTCCTGGTGTTTGGGTAAGAGTTTTAATTGAATAAACCATGCTGCCCCGTATGTTGTATGATTTATTTCACTTAATAGTGCGTTAATCGGAGTGATTCTTGCCAGGGCATCGTTGACTTTTGAAACAAGCACCTTGAAGGCTTTATTCATATTAATTTTTACCAGTCTGGGCCGATCTTCAACAGCTAGACATCGTGCTATTTCTATTGTTTGCCAGCTCTTCCTCTAGTTCCAACTGGTCCGCATCAAATGTCACATGTTGAAGTTGGACATAGTTGGCATGTCTGCCCATGTTTAAATTGTGTTGGGTCTGTTTGGAGTGATTTCTGGGGAGATGTTTGATTATTTGATGGAATGGCAGGTCGGGTATATTTCTGGTTTGTTTTTGGTAGACATCTAAGACTTGGACTTGTTGGCATAATCTCAGGGAGCTGTGTCAGGTGAGAATGTGTTGTAGTGTCTTCTTGTTTGGTTTGGCAGATCTTAGGTATAGGGAGGGGATTGATGATTGGGCAAATGTTGTTTTTAGCCATTTTATGAACATATTTTCTTAGCTGGGATATTTGCTCACCAGAAAAGACCTTGTTTCTCAGAAAATTAGATTTCTGGCATGTTAACTTTTCCTTCTCATTTTTAGGTCCTGATATTTTGTTATCTTTTCCATATTTGCTCTATTTTTTTGCCTGGGGTTTCACAGGATAGGAATGCATATATTTGGGCAGTTTCCTTTTCTGTTGGAGTTTACGTTTCCAGCCTGGATTTAGCCTTCATGTTTCCTCTTTGGTGTTTTAATTGGATAAGCCATGCTGCCCCATATGTTGCAGGATTTATTTCACTCAATGGTGCATTAATTGGAGTGATTCTTTCGAGGGCATCGTTGACTTTTTAAACAAGCATCTTGAAGGCTTTATTCATATTAATTTTTACCAGTCTGGGCCGATCTTCAACAGCTAGAAATCGTGCTATTTCTATCCTATTTGCCAGCTCTTCCTTTAATTCCAACTGGTCTGCGTTACATGTTCATGTGGGACATACTGTTGGCATGTCTGTCCATATTTAAATTGTCAGCACTGTAATTGTTTTGGGTCTATCGTGAGTGATCCCTGGGGAGATGTTTTTTTATGATGAAGTGACACATCGGGTATATTAACGGTTTGCTTTTGGTAGGCATGTAAGACTAGGACTCGTTGACATTGGAAACATCACTAGAAGGTGCACCGTTATTTTCTCTCATATGACCTAGTGCCTAGCAATGCTGTGGGATCTTTTAATTCTGGGCGACGTTCGGCCATTTTGTTGATTTAGTTTTATTTTTCATTTTCATTTTAATATTTGATCAGGTTTTACATGATATTGAAGTTCCTGGTAAACCCATATAAAGACTGAAACCCATGTTTGGTGTCTAGTACGCATTCAATTCTCACCAGTGTGAGTTCTCATATGTGTCACTAATGTTGATTTTTGAGAACAAGAATATTCACACACTTCACAAGAATGTGGCTTTTCTCCAGTGTGAGTTCTCATATGTGTAACTAATCTTGATTTTTGAGAACAAGAATATCCACACACTTCACAAGAATATGGCTTTTCCCCAGTGTGTGTTCTCATATGTGTAACTAATGTTGATTTTCGAGAACAAGAATATTCACACACTTCACAAGAATGTGGCTTTTCCCCAGTGTGAGTTCTCATATGTCTCACTAACTTTGATTTTTCAGTAAACGAATATCCACACACTTCACAAGAATGTGGCTTTTCCCCAGTATGAGTTTTCATATGTCTCACTAATGTTGTTTTTTCAGTAAACAAATATCCACACACTTCACAAGTATGTGGCTTTTCCCCAGTGTGAATTCTCATATGACTCACTAATATTGATTTTTCAGTAAAAGAATATCCACACACTTTACAAGAATGTGGCTTTTCCCCAGTGTGAGTTCTCATATGTCTCACTAATGTTGATTTGTCAGTAAAAGAATATCCACACACTTCACAGGAATGTGGCTTTTCTCCGGTGTGAGTTCTCATATGTCTCACTAAGTTTGATTTTTCAGTAAAAGAATATCGACACACTTCACAAGAATGTGACTTTTCCCCAGTGTGAGTTCTCATATGTGTAACTAATGTTGATTTTTGAAAACAAGAATATCCACATACTTCACACAAATGTTGCTTTTCCCCAGTGTGAGTTCTCATATGTGTCACCAAGTTTGATTTTTGAGTAAAAGAAAATCCACACACTTCACAAGAATGTGGCTTTTCCCCAGTGTGAGTTCTCATATGTATCACTAAATTGGATTTTTTAGAAAAAGAAAATCCACACACTTCACAATAATGTGGCTTTTCTTTCATGTGTATATTCATATTTAAACTAAATTACTCCTAGAGCAAGATTATCACTACCAAGTTATAAACAAAGTTTTAACCTGGAGTTGTTGATGCAAGTAAGATTTTATTGATAAGAGATATTTCGTAGTTTAAAAGTTAAAATATCCTCTTTTCTAAATTAGCAGATTTTTCTGAAATGTTAAATTCGATATCTTATGATTTATAAAAACATTAAACAAAAATTTCACAAATTGAAATATCTGTGATGTTCTTATCCCTATTTGCTAAACAATCCAGATAAAATAACTCTTCACACATATATGTCTAATAAAGTTGTGTGCTGCCGTTTTTGTTGTCAGTCACGCAAGGAAATAATTGTGTATAGAATACTGTTTAAGGAAAAGGATGGTCCCTTAATATTCATTGAAAACATTCAAGCAGGAACATCTGCAAATAAAAAAAATGAAATTTAATATTTTAGTATCATTGTTTATTTTAATATCACTGTTTATTTTAATCGTACCAACCAAACAAGAAACATAACTTCATAAAACATTTCAGAATCACAGAAATAAACACTTAATTCACATTCATATTGTTTAAATGTAAAATACTATTTTGTAATAGATAAAGAAATTATACAATTAATAAAGTAAAATAAACAATAATATAGTAAGAATCCTCCCGACAAACCTGACAAGCAGCAAAGTCCCACCCCTACACAGTAGAGATCCTTAGATGCCTGAAAGCCTTCTACTCTATTTGTTTCTTTCTCAGAACTGATAGACTAAAAATTCTCTTCTGCCTTCCTGCTTCCCCAACTGTACGGACATGCAGAAGTTCAAGTGTAACGTGAACCGACATCTTGCTGCCCAACTCCCCATGTAGTACCCCTGTAGCTTATGTCCCTGGTAATAGCCCCCTACACCAAAGTGGCAATGTGTCTTGTTTGGAGTGAAAATATAATTTAAAAAAAAATTAATTGTAAACACGTAGTTTCCACTCCAAATGGCTGCCGACTGTGAAGTACACTTGCACGTTTTTTTTAATTTTAAATCGGGTACTTATGCAGAGAGTCATCCACACACACACACACACACACACACACACACACACACACACACACACACACACACACACACACACATACACACACACACATTAAATAGGGGGTGCTAGTGCACTTACTGATCCGCACTATTTTTTAAATCGTATTTCCAAGTTTAATTAAAATTTAGATGTGTTTTTTTTTCAATTGTAAGGTTAAAGTATAGAATAGGTACAAAACATCCTACCCTCCCGATGTTAAGGATGGCCTTTAAAATAATAACGTTATTATTTCAGCACGGATCAATAAGTACACTAGTACCAAATAGACACACACATATATATTACATACTAGTACCAAATATAATATATATATATATATATATATATATATATATATATATATATATATATATTAAATTCCGAAAAAAATAAGTTTTGTGTTCAGTTGTCTAACCATTCAACCAACTTCGATTCAAATTATTTTGTTTATGATAAACATTAGGATTTTCGCAGAAATCACGTAAATTTTACTTAAATAAACACACTTTTATTCACGAAATCAATATTTTTATTAGATTGCAATAAAATTAAACCTTTTTTATGTTTAATATTATTTTAAGAAACAATATTTTTGAGGGAGATTGAAAAAAAAAGTGTTTTAAAAGTTATTGAATGGGATTTTTTTAAAGCGTAAAAACATAACTTGCCTTTCAATGATTGCAATAAAAAATAAACTTATTTTAATATTTAAGATTATTTTAAAGTTGTTGAATAATATTGTTGTCAAGTGAAAAAAATAAACTTACCTTCCATTCCAGGAATTTTATACGAAAAAAAAAATCGTTTTTCTTTTTTGTCCAGCGCAGAAAATTTGTTTGTTTGTTTGTTAAGATTTCCTTATATAATCTTTAGTAAATTGATACAAATTTTGTCTTGTGTGTCCAATTCATTAAACAATTAAATATATGAAAATATAAAAGAATCAAAATTAAAAGATGAAAAACACGATTTAAACGTGAAATTATTATAAGAAGAAAAAATCAACTACTTCAGCACAAAGAACTTATGTTCATCGTAAAACGGTGTGATCATTATTTTGTTCCTCGTGTTAAAGATTGAACATTTCATTATTATTTGGATTAGTCGAACTACTGTTTACATCCAAGATGAGAACAGTAATACAAATAATCCAAATATAAAAAATGCAAAACTGAATGTTTCACATAAACAATTCAAAAAGGAAGGAATTGAACAAATAGCGAAGTCAATCAAATAACAAAAACTAGATTTGAACCAACAAGAAACAAAACAATAATCACATGATTACATTATGAAAATTGCGACTTATTTTTATCAGATTCGATTCCGTTAACTTTACGATAACCTTAACATATAATTTCAGACTTAAAACTTAAACTTTACATGCAATCAGCATCAAACGACTAACGAAGGAAGTGTAGTACCTGTTTCTAGTTTATTTGTGCATTTCAACCAGGTGTCGCGTTATCACCATTCTGGCTTAACTTGTCATGTTTTGCGGCTTCCCATGTATTACCTCCTCTTTTGATAGCAGATGTCAATATGAAAAAAAATATAACAGAACACAAATCGATATTTAACAACATTCAGATCGCCTTGTAATTTAATTGCACCCTATTTGTTTATTTAATATATATATATATATATATATATACGAGCAATGAAATGAGTCAAAAACATATTTAATCTGAAAAGAAACACTAAATAAGTGGATAGTCCTTAATCCGCGGAGTTTCGAAGAAATTCTTTCCTCTGTGAAAAATAAAAGGGGGGGTAAGGATTGCTCAAGGGAGAGGAGCGGTGTGCACTTACCTTGCTTTTTTCTTTTTTTCTTTTTACATAGCCATCACCACATTATCAATGCCAAGAGGCCACTCAAGGATAAGGGTTAAAGAGTGTACATTAGAAATTGGACAATATAGTAAGCATTAGTAATGAAAATTTGGTAAATTTGATAACTTATATGGAACGGCTCATCAAGAACTTATTTACGTTAGACTTAAAGACAACCATATTGCTGTCAGCCGGAAAGCAGGAAAACGGAAGACAATTCCACAGGCGTGCAGTTCTAAGAAAGAAGCTCTGTTCATGGAATCTACGTTTAGGTTTAGGCACAGATAAAGAGTGAGGGGAATTACTAACAAAAAAGAGATTGTCTTGTCTTCTTTGCCTTTTTAAAGCTTCTTTCCCCCCTCCACAAGTCAGGTGACAGAATCACATAACCTTTTGGTTATTTAAAGGGAGATTCTTCCCAGTGGTCAAGTTTTTTTTTCCAGATGTATTTGTGGCTGGTGCCAGAAGCTATTCTTTGATTACCTAAGCTTTGCTGGCTAGCAATTGTTAACTGACTGTCACGTCACAGAAGAGGGCAATTCTTTCGCAACTTAAGGTAGCTTCCTTTCCTCGACTGAGCAGTCATTGGATTTTAAGGGAAAATTAATTTTTTTCACACCTTCTAATCAGAGGGTAGGAATTAGCAAAATGCGGGATCGGATTTTGCATATATATATATATATATATATATATATATATATATATATATATATATATATATATATATATATATATATATATATATATAATCAGTAGAAATCGCAGTAATCAATCCACCAAAAGGAATTACAATGTGATACAACATGGTGATAATCCGAAATTTGGAAGAGAAGCTGCAGTTACCTTTATATTTTTCAATTACGCCATCTTGGATTGTGGGGGGATGTGGTTAGGAAAAGAAAACGTACCGGGCATATCTGCATCACTCTTTGGGAAAGAAGAAGGAAAGGATGGCTAACTCATTTATATACACGAAGGGCATCTTGGGAATGCAGGGCATGATGGGAGAAGCTATTTTTTCCTGCCTCTTCCTTTTTTTTCTAGATAGAAGGATATAAAAGCTGGGAAAAATTCCCTGGAGGGGGCAGAAAGAAAAGAGTCGTGAACATCTCTTGAAAAGAATTTCGTATTGCTGACATTCAGATTGTGCGGCGTGACATTGGTGGCGAGAGGCCATGTGTGGTCGAGTGGAAAAGAAAAGGGCAGAAATGAGCTGTTGTCGAGCGAGTGATTCAGTCTTTCCCAAACCCCAGAACCGAATCCTGATAATAACCCTAGAAGCTATTTCAGCGTGTCAAGAAGGTTAACATGGCTAACTGGAGACTCTCAACTCAGATGTGTAGACCCTTCAATTAAATGGCTGGAAAAATGAAAGATGGTGGCAAGGTTGTAAAAAATCGAAGACGTGGTCACCCTGCTCCCGTTCTATTTAGAGGGAGAAGCCTTCACTATTTACCAGCAGATGCGCGATGAAGATAACGGAGACCTTGCCTCAGTGGAGCAAAGACTGAAATTGGCTTTCGCCGAGAGTCCATTTGAAGCACTCGGCAAGCTTGCAGGTTTGAGGTGGACTGGCGAGTCTGTTGACGTCTTGGCTGTGGAGATCAGAAGATTGGCAGGATTGGCTGGTTACATGGGGAGGAGCCTGGAGATGACGGTAAAGCTATACCTAGTGAACGGCTTCCCAGAAGAAATCTCCACGAACATGCAGAGAATCACTGGTATCAATACGATGGAATTGGACGATCTCTTGGTCCACGCCAGAGTCCTAGTCTAGATTGTCAAGGGCCCAATTGTGGCTGCAGCTGTGAGTGGAAATAAGTGCATGAGGCCCCACTTGAATAACGAGAGACAGGCAGCAAGGCGACAGGAGCGGAGACCTGCCATTGCGGAGGACTGGAAGCGATTGGCCATTGATGTGACCCATTATCGCCATAAGCTGTATCTGTCGATGGTCGACTGTGGACCGGGGAAGTTTGCCATATGGAGAGAGATCAGGGCAGAAGCTGCATGGGCGATCGGAAGGGTCATCAAAGAAATATTTTTGGAGAGAGGGCCGGTTAAGGAACTGTTGATGGACAATGGCCCCGCTTTCCAATCAGAAGCCTTTAAAGCGGTGTATGATAAGTGGGGAGTAAGGCATTTTTTTAGGGCAGCGTATCGGCCGATTGGCAATGGGATAGTGGAGAGGAATTATCGCACTATCAAGGCTGCTGCGGAATAAGCAACATTTCACCCATGGAGGCGGTGTTTTAGTACAACATCTCACCGAAAACCAGACAAGATGAGACAACTGTGCCTCATAGAGCCATCTTTGCATATAAGTGGCGGCATCCGTGCAGCAAAATGGTAGGAATTGAGAATGAAGAAACTACCATTAAAGTGGGCGATGAGGTGTAAAATGTACCACTCGCTGGGGGAGGGGGGTCGTAACGGGAACGCAGTCGAAGAACAACATGATGGTGAATGGCGTTCCCCGGCATATCCTAGACCTGCGTCATATAACCCTGCTGGTGCGCAATGATGGCAGTGAAGCGGAGGAAGTTGAGATCCACCAAGAAGCTAGAGATGCACTCCAATTCGACTTAGCCCCACATTGTGGTTCTTTACAACTGCACGAGAATATCTGTAGTAAACCTGGAAACGTCAACCCCCAAGAAGTTGTCCCCAAGAGGCCTCGAGGTGAGAGGAGGAGACCTGCTTGGATGAAGGATTATGAAGTGTCTTATTGATCTCGAAGATCGGGGGGGGGGGCGTGTGGGGTATATGTTTAGGAAAAAAAAGCAAACAATTAATCAAACAAAGTCATTGAATCCCCCTCCTCGTACAAAGTCATTTAATTAATTTATGAATTTTCTGACAAAACATACTATTTAATAATTACTAAAATCAATCACTTAATTATTATATCAATTAGTGAATCTATTATGCCCTTACTAACCATTTAATTAATTTATGAATCTTCTGACAAAACATACTATTTAATAATTACTAAAATCATTAATTTTATTAATTCTCCTTTATGTCTACCTTGTTACGAGAATCACCCAAAATATACGTCATTAATTACAGATTAATATACATGCCCTTATATACGAAACTAAAACTAATTTACAAAACAAGGAAAACCCAACTATACGTACTAACAATCTCAATCTATGAATCTACTACCTAAATTTTAAATTAATAAATATTACATTTATTATTTCTAAGTTATGCATACATACTTATGGAAATAATATCAACAAAACTATGTCAACAGAATTATAAACTACCATATATATATATATATATATATATATATATATATATATATATATATATATATATATATATATATGTACGAAACCTAAACTTAGCTACAAAAAAGGAAAAAGGTAAGCCAACTTTTCGTATTACCAAATTAATTTGTGGTCTCATCATTGCAAAAAGTTTTATTTAATAATTAGTACATTCAATGATTCTAAGTTGTGTATATATAATTTGTTAAAATAATATATCAACCACGTTATAAACTATCCTATTTTTTAATATATACGAAACTAATTTAAACTGCGAAAAAAAACGCTTTATTAAAAACAGACAAATCTCGTGACTACACACTTATCCGAAATAAAACTAAAACGACTTCAGAACTAATTTAATCGCACCCGTCAACACAAATACTAATGATATATAATATCCTATATTTTGAAAATTATCCTTACTTTATGCAAAGTTTAAAATAATTTGGAAATTCTTTAAAATCGTTACATCATCTCCCTTCAATAGGTGAATCAGAATTTTTGACACCCCTACCATGAAACTGCGAAGAAAATATAAAAATAAACTCGTAATTTCTCTTTTTCCTTTAAAAGTGGATTGTTTATTAAACTATTAAAGTTGTATAAAAAGTAAGGAAATATATATATATTTTTAAACAGTAATGAAATTAATTGAATTTTACGAGTCAGTATTTTTCAATTTTTAAAATTAAAAATCTATCAAAATGTTGCTATTGATTCTGTTTGTACGATATCTTCAGGGTCAATTTGAAATTTTATGTTCTTTCCAATAAACTGAATATAATATTTTAGACAAAGGTTTTTTTTTTAATTCACGCCACCCCCACCCCATTTTGAAATGTATATTAAAAAGTAAATAATTATTTTTAAACTTAAAACGTTTTTTTTAACACTTTTTTTTTTAATGAAACCGTGGTCATGGCTCCTTTAATTAAAAAACAATTAGGGTTTTAATTACATTTTTCGAGTAGTTATAAACTTGGAAAGACAGTGGGTCGAATAATTTCACGCCTCCCATTTTGAAATCTAAATTAAAAAGTAAATAATTAATTTACTCACAAAGTTTTATATATCACAAATTGAAGAAAAAAGATTAATAAATGATATATTAAATTTAAAACAAAAAAAGAACGTTTTTCTTTTAAAAATTTACCTATAAAGTCAAAAGTTCAAAAACTTCTTTTTTTTAATCCCGTTGTTGTTTTTATTTTATTTTTGTTTTAATGAGAGCTTGGTCCTTGCTCTTTTAATTGAAAAAAAAAGGAGTTGAATTATATTTTCGAGTAGTTATAAGCTTGGAAAGACAGTGGGGCGAATTATTAAATATTTTTCACGCAGTTTCTACACACCTATCCCTTCAATAAACTTAATAAAATGCAAGTCGAGTTATTTCCCTTACATAAACGCCTCTAAAATTAAATTTATTTATTTTTATTTATTCCCAACGTCTATACATCCATATATTCTAATAATTAATTTTACATTTTGATACAGTAATACTGTTTTTCATTTAGTTACATTTCCCTGGCAATATATATATATATATATATATATATATATATATATATATATATATATATATATATATATATATATATATATATATTGCCAGGGAAAGGTATCAAAATGTAAAATTAATTATTAGCATATATGGATGTATAGACGTTGGGGATAAATGAATATATATATATATATATATATATATATATATATATATATATATAATTATATATTTATATATGTATATATATATATGTGTATATATATACACACATATATATATGTATATATATACATATATATGTATATATATATATGAATATATATATGCATATATATATGAATATATATATATGAATATATATATATGCATATATATATGAATATATATATGCATATATATATGTGAATATATATATGAATATATATATATGCATATATATATGAATATATATATATATGAATATATATATATATGAATATATGAATATATATATGCATATATATATGAATATATATATGCATATATATATATATATATATATATATGAATATATATATGAATATATATATATATATATATATATATGAATATATGAATATATATATGAATATATATATATATATATATATGGATATATGAATATATATATGAATATATATATGCATATATATATATATATGAATATATATATATATATATATATGAATACATGAATATATATATATATGTATAGATATATGTATATTAATATATATATATGAATATATATTTATATATATATTAATATATATATATATGAGTATATATTTATATATATATATGAATATATATTTATATATATATATATTAATATATATATATGAATATATATTTATATATATATATTAATATATATATATATATGAATATATATTTATATATATATATATTAATCTATATAATACTAAAAGTCTATGGATCTTGTATGTTTGCAATAAGATTTCCGGTTTTCAACATCCGGTTGCGCATGCGTAAATAGCAACGTCTTCAATCCGTTATTCCAATTCCGGAATTTTTATATCGCTTTTAATACAAACAATTTCATTTAATTTGATCAAATAGTTATTTATATATACAAATAATACATAGATTCATAGATAATTATAATATATATTATAAAATCTATTTATCTATGAATCTATTAATAATATGAAATATTACCCTATACAATTTATGGAAAGAAAACACCTCTCACTTTCCCTCTAATAGATTTCAACACTCCTACTCCCTCTGTTTTCGTTACGTACTCGAGAAATAGTTACGTGTATGTGTGAGAGAGAGAAAAAGGGAGCGATGTAAAACTGGATAGAGTTATCCCCCTTAACTAATGCAGACCTTTTTACTAGAGGGCGTTATTACAAAAAAATTTCTTTTTCTTCTTCCCATGTTTTTTAAAGTCGTCTGCTTACATTTCCAAACGGAAAGCTGAATCGGTAAATGCACACATTTCTATTACATTAAATAGTGTTTTCCTTTACACAATGGGTACTGAATGTTTGCTTAAATTAAATGAAAAAAGTTACATTTTATTTTCATTTTCTATTTAAAAAGCCATTATTAACATGTGGAGAGTGTTTTTTTTATTATTCTGTACTTTCAACTAACAATTTCATTTAAAAGATGATATATCAAAATTTGAATTTAACTATAATAAGGATTATGATACCTGTTCAGTGCATATTTACCTATAAGTATGACCAACCACTTATAATTCAGTAACTGTAATAAAAAAAAAAACAATTATAATAAACAGAACGACTCATAGAAATCTATCTATATTCTTTTTTCATTTTAATATACTTTCATAGAAATGCTTCTGTTATGTAAAAAAAAACTATTTTCTTTATGCCACAAGTGTCACGCTCATACATGAATTCCATAGCTAATATAACGTACTGACCCAACGGGTCACGGGTGGTCTAGTATATATATATATATATATATATATATATATATATATATATATATATATATATATATATATATATATATATATAATATATATATATTAATATATATATATTAATATATATATATGAATATATATTTATATTAATATATATATATATATTAATATATATATATATATATATATATATATATTTATATTAATATATATATATATATATATATATATATATATATATATATATATATATATATATATATATATATATATATATTAAATAAACAAATAGTGCAATTAAATTACACGGCGATCTGAATGTTGTTAAATATCGATTTGTGTTCTGTTATATTTTTTCTTATTGACATCTGCTAGTCGGGACATTTTACAACATTTCGTTACTTCTCTATCAAAGGAGGATGTAATACATGGGAGGCCGCTGAACATGACAAGTAAAGACAGAATGGTGACAACGCGACACCTGGTTGAAATGCACAAACTAACTAGACACAGGTACCACACTTTCATCGTAAGTCGCTTGATGTTATTTGCATGTAAAATATCAGGTTTAAGTCTGGAATTATCAGTTAAGGTCATCGTAAAGTTAACGGAATCGATTATGATAAAAATAAGTCGCAATTTTCATAATGTAATCATGTGATTATTGTTTTGTTTCTTGTTGGTTCAAATCTAGTTTTTGTTATTTGATTGACTTCGCTATTTGTTCAATTCCTTCCTTTTTGAATTGTTTATGTGAAATATTCAGTTTTGCATTTTTTATATTTGGATTATTTGTATTACTGTTCTCATCTTGGATGTAAACAGTAGTTCGACTAATCCAAATCATAATGAAATGTTCAATCTTTTACACGAGGAACAAAATAATGATTACACCGTTTTACGATTAACATAAGTTCTTTGTTCTGAAGCAGTTGATTTTTTCTTCTTATAATAATTTCACGTTTAAATCGTGTTTTTTGTCTTTTAATTTTGATTCTTTTATATTTTCATATATTTAATTGCTTAATGAATTGGACACACAAAACAGAATTTGTATCAATTAACTAAAGATTATATTAAGAAATCCTAACAAACAAACAAATTTTCTGCGTTGGACTCAAAAGAAAAACGATTTGTTTTCGTATTAAATTCCTGGAATGGAAGGTAAGTTTATTTTTTTTTCACTTTACAAAAATATTATTCAACAACTTTAAAATAATCTTAAATAATAAAATGAGTTTATTTTTTATTACAATCCAATAAATATATTGGTTTCGTGAATAAAATATCTATGAAATGTGACCATGTGGGTCAATGTCAAGTAAAATTTTAATATTAAAATAAGTTTACAATATGAAAGTTTATTTTTATTACAATCCAATACGATTTAAAAAAAAATCCCATTCAATAACTTTTAAAATAATCTGAAAAACTTCTTTTTTTTTTTTGAAATCTCCCTAAAAAAATATTGGTTCTTAAAATAATATTAAACATAAAAAAGGTTTAATTTTATTACAATCCAATAAAAATATTGATTTCGTGAATATAAATGTGTTTATTTAAGTAAAATTTACCTGATATCTGCAAAAATGTTTACCATAAACACAATAATTTGATTCGAAGTTGGTTGAATTGTTAAACAAATGAACACAATACCGTTTTTTTTCGGTTTTTAATAATATATATATATATATATATATATATATATATATATATATATATATATATATATATATATATAAACATAAATATGTATATATATATATAAACATAAATATATATATATATATATATATATATATATATATATATATATATATATATATATATATATATATATGGATCTATTTTCAGTATTTACACACACATATATATATATACAAACACACACACACACACACATGTTTAGAAATAGTTTTCTGTCCTAATTAACCTATTATGTCGCTAGAGAATTCCGTTTGAATTTTTATATTTTATTCAATGTTTTTGGTTTTGGAATAATGGAATAAGGATTCTTTTATTACGTTTACATAAAATGAACATTTAACAGAAACTTAATAAATAAATAGTTGGTAAATGTCTACAATCGAATCCAACGCAGTTTTACTGCTAAAAACAAAAACAAAAAAAAATGTATTTTTGTTTGCCATTACGTCTGAAAAGCCATTAAAAATATTGCGAAAAATAGAATGAAAAACAAAAAAATTAAATATTTAAGACTTTGTTTTATAAATTAAACTGAAAATGAGCCCCCAGCCCTTCGTAATATTCCCAATAATAATAGATTATTCAATCTGATATTTAGATTTTTATCAAAAAATGAGTTTATTTACTTTCGTTATTTTTGAGAAAATAATAATGTTTACCAAAAACAAAATAAGTTGATCCAAAGTTTGTCGAATTGTTGGACAACTGAGCACAACATGTTTTTTAAGGTTTTTACAAATATTTTTCTGGCCACATTTACCTAATATTTCGCTAGAGAATTGCTTGAATGTCGGAGGTATTTTCATAACGGGGGACAAGAGCTTGTAGTTCGTCAGAGCATTCACCATTAAAATATTTGTAAAATAATCGGATGGATGCAATATTTTGTTGATGGGACAGCGACTGAAACTTAGATGACAGTTCAGGATCTATCAAGTTGGCGACTCTCTTTTGAACCCTGCCCAGGAGCGAGAGACTAGTTGCAGATGCACTAGTCCAAATGTCACAACAATACTCCATAAAAGGGCGAATGGTAGCTTTGTAGAGGTATAGGATATTTTCAAGTGTAGGTAACTTTCTAGCAGGGTAGAGAGAGCCCACCTTCTTCACATTAGTCATGGCAATGATCTTGATGTATCTATTCCAACTTATGTTCCCTGCCTTGACAGAGTTAATAGTAGACTCCATAGCCTAGTGCAGGATGCCATTTTCTCTTCCCTGTAACCTCTTTCTCACAGCCTGTCTCTGCTTTATCATTATTTTTATGGCAAGTGCTCTTCTGAACTCCAGTCTACAGTCCCCCTCGCCGAACTTTCATGAGAAACACTCGTCTAGCTGAAAAACTATCAATAATTTCCCTCACTCTTTATCTGTGCCTAAACAAAAACATATTCCATGAACAAAGTTTCTTTCTTAGAATGCACACCAGTGAGACTCTTCCATTTGCCTGCTTTCCAGCTGACCATAATATCGTCATTTTCAAGTCCAACGTAAACATGTTCTTAATGAGCCGTTTACCTTAAGTAATTTAATTTATCAAATTTCCACTAACAACGACAATTTTCCATTGACAACTGTATCCTTATTAACCCTTATCTCCGACTAACATCTTGTCCTTGATAAATGGTAATTCATTTGTAAAAAACATGAGTCAAACGTAGATATATAAAATTTCAAACGTAACATTTTCAGACTCTAAAATATAATTTAAAACTTTTCTGAAACTTGAAAAATGTATTAATTACTGTGTAAAACATCTTTTAAAAAATATAATAAATTAAAACTTTTCTTAAACTTTAAAAAAATGTATTAATTATTCTGTAAAAACACTTTTAAAAATATAATAATTTACAACTTTTCTTAAACTTTAAAAAAATATATTATTGTGTAAAATTACTTTTAAAAAATATAATAATCTAAAACTGTTCTTAAACTTGAAAAAATATATTAATTATTGTGTAAAAATCCAATAAAAAAATACGAACTGTTACAAACGATTAAAAACTGGGGTCGCAAATTTAACCCAAACATGTTTCAGCATTTTGTAAGAACATATTCTGTGGAGCTCATAAAATTCTATAAAGTCTCTTCCGTGTGCTCTAGTACTAATTAAATAACTTTATACCTCTTATGTCTACACTTAATAAATCACACACACGAAATGGATAGTGCCAGTTCAGAAATGTTAGGTAAGCTTATCTAATCCAATGTTCATCTAACAGTGAAGTACCACCGCACAATATATATATATATTGTATGATTACTATGTGAAGATGAATTAGTATTAATACAACACCTACACATTTTAAGGGCTCATCGATTTGGCAGGTGAGTTGTGACACATTCCTAACACATAATACAATTTTATGCAAATTTTGTTACTTTATATCATCTCAACACTATATAAACGACATGCAAAATTGACTGCAGCAGATAAAATTTTAGCTGAAAACACTCGATGTTAAAGGGAGAAACACTTTAAAGTCGTTAAGAAATAATAATCATATGAAATCTTGTTTTATTCAATAAAAAACTCAATAATAATAAACCACACACAACATGAATAGTGTCAGCTCAGAAATCTAAGGTAAGCCTATTTAATCCAATGCTCATCTAACTATGAAGTACAACTGCACAATATATATATTGTCTGATTATTATGTGAAGATGAATTAGTATTGATACAACACAATATATATATTAACATTTAAACATTTTAAGGCCAATCGATTTGGCAGGTGAGTTGTTACACACTCCTTACACATAATACAATTTAATGTCCGGGTAAAGTTTGCTATACAAACAGTAAAGATGATATTTAATGACAATATGGATACTATGCGTTCGTTGAATTAGCATATCTTTCAATATGGCACTTACCTATCCACTGCTAATTTTATTACTTAAGATCATCTCAGCACTATATAAACGACATGCAAAATTTATTGCAGCAGATAAAACATTAGGTGTAACAACCCTAAAAACATTCAACAGTAAATGGAGAAACAGTTTAAAATCGTTAACAAACTGGTTGTAAGGGCAAATTCACAACAGTTAGCAGTGCTTGCCGCTCTGTCTACACAAACCATGGCCAACAATGCATATCAAATATCGGCAAGATTCAGAAACAAAGTGTTTGTGTTCGTTTGACTTGTTGATCTAGTGTTAATTAATTCACTGTTCAGGTACCTTGTTATAATACATCATATTATTCCAGTACCTTTCAGTTCAAAGCTGTAGAAGTGGAGCTCTACTCCGTCCGTTTTTATTGCCTGTAACAATTCACTATAAAATTTGTAAAAACTATACTCCTTAAAGATAGGAAACAGAATTAACTTTCTAAATATGAAACCATTTGTGGAGATTTATTATTAAATGTGCTGATCTTACATATGATTAAGATTTTAAAAATATGTTAAGCTGAATTAGAGATGAACATATATTTTTCTTCATTGGTTTGGAATAATAGGATTGACACATTTAGAAATACACGAGAAGAAATAGAAAATGTAATTGTCCCAAGCAAAGAAAATATCAATCTATATGTGGTAGTTGTATTGTTATAAAATGCTTAGTTAAATATCAAAATAATATAATTAGGATAAATGTTCGTTATATGTTAATAATAATTTAGATATTTTGTCTTACTAATATTTAAATATAAAACATTAAACTCGCTTATAAGTTAAACGTCTATGATTACAACTAATTTAACGTCGAGATGAATTAAGAATGAACAAAGATTTTAAAATAAAACATCCCAACCCCAATTTTAAACTTTTTTCGCATCAAATAATAGAAGCCTTACAAGCATCAACAAAGGAGAATGGTTGGATTTTGATGTTTGTCCGATTGGTCGGGAGTAAATACGTTGGTGCAGAGTATATACTTGAGACTTTTTTTAGAAGTCGAAGACAAATATGGTCTTGGTAGTTGCACGAACCCATATTTGGCAACAATACACAATACATATGGTAATATTAGCTTTGTAAATATATAGGATCCTCTTATGTAATTTTCTAGCAAGGTTTAAGCAGGCTTCGTAATATCTTTACTATGTTAATTGTGTATTAAATAATTATTAAATAACAATTTTGTTTTAACCAATAGTTAAAATGGCGTTAAATGGGCTGGCAAACAGCAAAACAAAATAAACCAAATACAATACGCAAAAGTCCAGCTAGAATTCATCACTGACAACTTTCTCTCTAAACTTCCAGCACGTCTCTCCCCACTGCCTCTGCCAACAGACATTTTATCAGAATACTGACTCCATTTCCTTTGCATACATGTGCAGTGGAAGATGAGATCTAATGAGATTCTACGAGACTACACCTTATAAATCCATAGCTGCTATATTTAATTTCTTTCTCTCAGATCCCATCAGAAGTTAAGTTGTATAACCGCATGACACACACACACACACACGGGGGCACTTTCCTTTTTGATTATTACACTCAACTTTACATAATTAATAATAACTTGATGATGAGTTAAACACATTTAGTAACAACAATTTCTATGTTCAGATGAATTAGCGATAAACGGATATCCTTAAACAATCTATAAATTTAAGTAATATGCTTTAAATTTTATAAATATATACGCGAAACAAGAAATAACTAATAAAAAATAAACATAGATTTTACTGTAGTTTTTTTTCCAACCGAATTAGTTACGTTTTTGGTATTACATAAGAAATTGTCGATAGTTTTGATGAATTTACAGTATATGCATGTGATATAGGAAGGCAAGAAACGTTTTTTGATGAACCTAGATATATTTATCTCGTTATAACACTGGTAAATATTGCATTAAAATTCTCACATACACACACGCATGTGCGCATTGTCCTTAAAATAGAATACGTTTATAATATATATATCCAATAAAAATATCTTAAAATTGCAACGGTTTATTAAACTCAATCAAAATGATTTACATTTTCACGTGTTTCATTGCATAAACCAATCAAATCATGAGACTTTTCATCAGTTCATTAAAGAAGAAAATGTTCACTTTTTTCTTGGTTCAAAAAGAAATGTAATTTTAAAGCTGATTAGAAAGACATAAACATAAAAAATCCAGTAAAAAAAAGTAAAGAAACGTAATTTTAAAACGAAATAAAAAGGTTTAAAATTCAATAAAATATCTACTGGTTATAGATACAACATTAATATGGAGAAGTTTAGTTCGTAAACCATGAGGTGAATAGACTTATTTTACAAGCCATATTTTAATTCATACAAAACTTTGAACATTAATACATTTAACTAATTCATATTATTAGAAGGATAAAATAATTAGGATAAAAATCACAAAGAAACTAAAATATATATGAATAATAAAGATACACTAAAAACGTTGGACGAAATAATTCGTGCAATGCTAGAATTGTTGAATTTCAAAAATAAAACAATATTTTAATAAAAATGAAAATAACTACTAAGAAGATAAATTCTGTAATGTTAGGTAAGGTTCCAAATTCACAACTTTCGATGGCTTTTTTGTATACAAATATGCATTATTAGACGTTTATTTTAAAAATAAAATTGCGATAATCGATTATTAAAACTGCTTATATTGTTTGGATAATAAAATATGGCAATGGCAATAATGAATTCAAAAACGTTCGATGAAATAATTCGTTGAATGAAAAAATGTTGATTTCTGAAAATAAAGCAAAAAGAAAACCTAATTCTGTTGCATTAAATTATTATGAATATTAACAAATATGCAATGTTATGAAAATATTCAGTTTAATATCAAACACATTATAAATAAGCGGTTATATTTCCACACGTATGACTTAAAACGAAAGCTATTTTAAAAGACCATATTAGTATCCATTGCTAAGAAACTAGATTATATATTGATTTGTATTAATACGAGCGGCGTGCAATAAGTAATGCCCCTGACCCACTTACCATAGCAGTAGAGCAACGAAACTTGGCACAAATATTAGTCTTTCTCTACATAGGAACCACACAGAGTTATGCATTTCTCCCATCGTTTGATGCAGCTCTGGAGACCGTTTTTGTAGAACACCCCAGCTTTGTCCTCCAACTACGACGTGACTTCACAAATCAAGACTGCATCATCTGGGAAACACTTTTCTTTCAAAAACAACTTCATGGCTGGGAAGAGGTGAAAGTAAGACGGTGCAAGGTCAGGAAAGTTGGGAGGATGGGGAAGTATTTCATAACCACATGCCCATGCTTCTGATCTGGTGACATGCGAGTTGTTGACTGGAGCGTTGTCCTGCAGCAGGAGGGTAGCTTTGCTGATCTTGCCCCGCCTCTTGATTTTGATAGCTTCCCTTAATTTCGTCAAAAGTGAAGCATAATAGTAGTACACTTTGCCAGGACATCTGTCATCACTACTCCGTCCTGGTCTCAGAAGACTGTGGGCATAACCTTGCCAGCAGAGGGCTGCACCCTTGCCTTCTTTGGAGGTGGTGAGTCCAAGTGCTTCCATTGTATTGACTGGGCTTTGGTCTCTGGATCATAGTGATGGACCCAGGTTTCATCCTGTGTAATCAGTCTTGTGAAAAACTCATTTAGCACATCTCCAAATTCATCCTCGAGCACTTGACACGTTCTCGCTTCTGGAATGTTGTGAGCAACCTAGGAATCCATCTGGCAGACACCTTATGGACAGATTCCTCATCAATGGTAGAAGGAGGGGCGAAAAGGTCTGGGAGCTGATTTCACAGACTTCCGGCCATGTTTGAATTCACGATGCCAGCGTTTTACAAGGTCATATGATGGGGCATTACTACCATAAGTTTCTTTCATTTCATCAACAGTCTCCAATGGTGTGCGTCCTTTCAAATACAAAAACTGGATGACTGCTCGACATTCAACAGGCCCCATTTCACACCTAACTGAGTTCAAATACCTGTAAAACAGAAACCACAATAAGTTCAGAGCTGTAACTTACCACATAACTTGTAGAGATATAAATCATTTCATATGCAACATTTCAGCTAGATAAGACAACTGGAGGTGGGCCAGGGGCATTACATATTTCACGCCCCTTGTAACTTTAATTTACTGAGTATTTAAATTAACTTTGCTGTAATATAAACTTATTATATTTCTATTGTTAGCAATATATTTTTATTATTATCAGTAGCAACTATGGTAGTTGTATGTTTATTGTTCCTACAAATTATTACTATATTATTGTTTATTTTACTTTTTTAATTGCATAATTCATTTATCTGTTACAAAATACTATGAATAGTATTAAATATTCAAACAATATGAATTTGAATTAAGTGTTTTTGTGATTTGGAAATGTTTTATAAAATTATGTTTCTTGTTTTGTTGGTACGATTAAAATAAACAATGATATTAAAATATTAAATTTCATTTATTTTGTATTTTCCTGCTTGAATGTTTTTAATGAATATTAAGGGATCATCTTCCTCCTCAAACAGTATTCTTTACATGATTATTTCCTTACGTTGCAGACAACAAAAATGCATAACTTTATTAGACATATATGTGTGAAGAGTTATTTTATCTGCATTGTTTAGCAAATAGTGATAAGAACATCACACATATTTAAATTTGTGAAATTTTTGTTTAATATTTTTATAAATCATATCGAATCTGCTAATTTACAACAGAGAATATTAAAACTTTTACACTACGCAATTTCTTTAGCATAAAATCTAATTTGCATCAACAACAAAATATTAAAACTGAAAAAGTCCGGATAAGAACATCACACATGTTTACATTTGTGTAATTTTTGTTTATTTTTTTATACATCATAAGTTATCGAATTTAACATTTTCAGAAAAATCTGTTAATTTACAAAAGAGAATATTGTAACTTTTACACTACAAGATATCTCTTATCAAACAAATGAAAAGTGATACACAATGGAAATTTCTGTAGCAAAAAATCTGAGCTGCATCAACAACTCCATATTAAAACTAAAAAAGTCAGGATAAAATGGCATGTTCCTTATAACTTGGTAGTGAATTGCTCAAGGAGCAATTTAATTTAAATATGAGTATATATATTAGAGACAAGCTACATTCTTGTGAAGTGTGTGGGTGTTCTTTTACTCAAAATCAAAGTTAGTGAACCATATGAGAACTCACACTGGGGAAAATCCCCATTCTTGTTAAGTGTGTGGATATTTTACCGAAAAATATTCGTTAGTAATACATATGAGAACTCACACGGGAAAAGCCATATTTTTGTTCTAAGAAATCCAAATTAATGATACATATGACATATATGTGTGAAAAGTTATTTTATCTGGATTGTTTAGCAAATAGTGATAAGAGCATCACACATATTTCAATTTGTGAAATTTTTGTTTAATGTTTTTATAAATCATAAGATATCGAATTAAACATTTCATAAAAATCTGCTAATTTAGAAAAGAGAATATGTTAACTATTACACAACGACATATCTCTTATCAAATAAAGTAAGTGATACAAATTGAAATTTCTTTAGCATAAAATCTAACTTGCATCAACAACCCCAGATTAAAATTTGTTTATAACTTGGTAGTGATAATCTTGTTCCAGGAGCAATTTAGTTTAAATATGAATAAACATATGAAGGAAAAGCCGCATTATTGTGAAGTGTGTGGATATGCTTTTTCTAAAAAATCACATTTAGTGATACATATGCGAATTCACACTGGAGAAAAGCCACATTCTTGTGAAGTGTGTGGATTTTCTTTTTCTAAAAAATCACATTTACTGAGACATATCAGAACTCACACTGGGGAAAAGCCACATTCTTGTGAAGTGTGTGGATATTTTTTTACTGAAAAAGCAACATTAGTGAGACATATTAAAACTCACACTGGGGAAAAGCCACATTCTTGTGAAGTGTGTGGATATTCGTTTACTGAAAAGTCAAATTTAGTGAGACATATGAGAACTCACACTGGGGAAAAGCCACATTCTTGTAAAGTGTGTGAATATTCTTTTATTGAAAAATCAAATTTAGTGAAACATATGAAAACTCACACTGGGGAAAAGCCACAATCTTGTAAAGTGTGTGGATATTCTTCTACTGAAAAATCAACATTAGTTACACATATGAGAACTCACACTGGGGAAAAGCCACATTCTTGTAAAGTGTGTGGATATTCTTCTACTGAAAAATCAACATTAGTTACACATATGAGAACTCACACTGGGGAAAAGCCACATTCTTGTAAAGTGTGTGGATATTCTTGTTCTCAAAAATCAACATTAGTGAGACATATGAAAACTCACACTGGGGAAAAACTACATTCTTGTAAAGTGTGTGGATATTCTTTTACTGAAAAATCAACATTAGTGTGTCATATGAGAACTCACACTGGGGAAAAGCCACATTCTTGTAAAGTGTGTGTATATTCTTGTTCTCGAAAATCAACATTATTGAGACATATGAGAACACACACTGGGGAAAAGCCACATTCTTGTGAAGTGTGTGAATATTCTTGTTCTCAAAAATCAACATTAGTTTCACATATGAGAACTCACACTGGGGAAAGGCCACATTCTTGTGAGGTATGTGGATATTCTTGTTCTCAAAAATCAAATTTAGTGAGTCATATGAGAACTCACACTGGGGAGAATTGAATGCATACTAGACACCAACCTAATAAAACTTAATCTACAAACTGGCAGGACGTCGTCCAGAATTAAAAGATCTCCTCAGCATTGTCAGGTACTGGGTTATATAAGAGAAAATAACGGTGCACCTTCTCCTAGTGATTTTATCACAAGTAACAACACTAAGCTGGACACTCCACCAGACCAGTCAAATTCTAGTCCTGAAATCCGGCAAAAGAAAACAAAGACTACTAGGAAAAGACACTATAACGAAGTAAAGTGGTCTATTGAGGAGACGAAAATTATTTTTCACTGTTTCGCATATTCAAGGTATGAAAAATGGGGGAGGAAAAAACAGTATTTGAGGCTCAATTAACATCTTATCCCTTAACAAAAGAAAAAACATCACTAACTACAACTAAGAATTTACTTTCAATTTATCTACAATACATAAATATCTCCTAAAAGATGTTAGAGAGTCAATTAAGAAAGATTTTAGTGAAGTGGCGATTGATTTCACCAAATTTAACACTGTTGAATTTGCCCAAACCCAGTAGAGAGGAAAAATAGACATTGATTTGGTCAATGTAATATGCAAAAAATATATATATAAAAACTAACAGAAAGTTTAATCTATGGCAAAAGATTTTTAAACACCATTGCCCAAACAGGAAAGAGATTGAGAAGGAAAAGTGAACATGTCAGAAGTCTAATTTTCTGAGGAACGTCTTTCTGTGGAGCAAATATCATCGCTTAAAAAAGATGTCCATGAAATGGCTAAAAACAATATTTGCCCAATCAATAATCCCCTCCCTATATCCAAGATCTGCCAAAGCCAACAGGAAGACACTACAACACATTCTCACCTGACACCGCTCTCTGAGACAATGTAAACGAGTACAAGACTTAGATGCCTACCATAAACAAACCAGAAATATACCCGACGTGTCACTCTATCAAATAATGAAAGATCTCACCAGGGATCACGCCCAACAGATCCAGCACAATTTTTATATGGGAAGACATGCCAACAGTATGTCCCACTTGAACCTATGACAGTGGATGCCGACCAGTTGGAACTAGAGGAAGAGCTGTCATCCAGGATAGAAGTGGCACTAGGTCTGTCTGTTGAAGATCGGCCCAGACTGGTAAAAATTAATATGAATAAAGCCTTCAAGATGCTTGTTTCAAAAGTCAATGATGGCCTCAGGAAAATCACTCCCATTAATGCAACATTGAGTGAAATAAATCATACAACATACGGTGCAGCATGGTTTATTCAGTTAAAACTCTTACCCCAACTCCAAGAGAGTAAAAGAGGAAACATGAAGGCTAAACCATATAACCCAACCTGGAAACAAATCTCCAGCAGAAAATAGAAAAAATCCAAAAGATATCTTAATTCCTTTCCTGTGAAACCCAAGGTAAATAAGTTAAAAACGTATTATTCCCTCCAAAACCCAGCGCAGATGTCAGAACTGAAAAAAAAGCCTTAGCTGCACAAATAAAACAAAACGAAAATCTTTGAAGCAAAAGGATAAATATACATTTTGCAACAAACACAAGAATGGTTTATAGGAGCCTCATTAGAAAAGAAATAAAGGTGAGCTCCCACACAACTCAAGCAGACGTTGAAAACTTCTGGAGGCCACTATGAGAACATTAAATTACATGCAGAAAAAATTGGATAAATACCATCAGAGAATAGAACAAGGAGAAAGAAAAGATGCCAGCTCTAAAAATTACCAAGGAAGCTGTCTGCAGAAAGGTATCTCAATGCAGTAATTTACAGACCCCAGGAATAGACACCACACCAAATTTCTGGCTGGAAAACTGAGCTTCATCATCACTATGCCAAGGCATTCAATAGAATCATCAGTGGTGATAAAGAGTCGCCTGAGTTGCTTATTGTAGGCAGTACATCACTTATTCCCAAAAATGAAAACACCTACATGGCTAACAAATATAGATTAATCTGTTGCCTTACAACAATCGCCTAACAGGGATAATCGCTAATGCAACATATGTCTATCTGGTTGCTGGCAATTACCTTGAAAGTGAGCAGAGGGGGTGTACGAGAAAAAAGCTTGGCACAAATATCAACTTAGAACAATACTAGACAACTACAGAAGACGACAAGATATCTGTTAATGGCCTGGATTGATTACAAAAAGGCCTTTGACAGTATACCTCATTCCTGGATACTTCGCTGTGTACAGCTGTATAATATGCACACATATATTAAATAATTCCTTTAGAAGCAAATAGCAAGATGGTGCACATCAATTACGCTACAGCATGCGGAAGAAAGGATACAGAGCTCAAACATTAAGATCAAGCAGGGAATATTCCAGAGAGACAGCCTCTCACCGCTCCTTTTCTGCCTTACAGTGCATTTACTAAGTAAGCTACATAAACGACCCAATGCTGGATACAATCTCAGCATGGGCAGAAAGAAGGAGAAAAATGAAAGAGTAAACCATCTATTCTTTAGGGACGACTTGAAACTCTATGCAGAATCTGAGAAACAACTTGTCTTTCTGATAGACATTGTTAAAAATTATACAGAGGACATCTGCATGGAGTTATGATTCGACAAATGCGCTAAGTGCACCATGAAAAAGGACGAAAGACAGCATCAGAACATCTTAATCTTGACAATGGCTCTTTTGAAGACCTTGAAGAAAATGCTGTCTATAAATACCTGGGAGTAGATGAGAATGAGACACTTGAACACGGAAAGATGAGATAAAAAGTGCGGGGAGAATACTTCAAGCGACTTTAAAAACCTCTCATCAGAATAATCACCGAAAAACAAAATTAATGCCATCAATCAATTCGCAATACCCGTTGTCTCTTACTGATTTAGCATAATCAGTTGATCATAAAACTGCATCAATAACATTGACGTAAAAACTCGGAAAATGCTGGCCCTTCATAAAGTCATTTACAGTTCATTTACAAACATCAGTGCATGAACGGGCTGTAATTACCAGGGAGAGAAGGTGTTTCAGGCCTCACTGAAATCAACCACGCAATACCGAGCTTCAGTGGTTAGCATAGGTCAATATATCAAATGTTCTTCTGACCCAAAAATAAAAATGGTGAATGAACATCACACCAAATGTTTGCCTCAGCAGACGTCAACTACAAAGCTCGGTGAAAAGTTCAGTGGCCACACACTGGACAACACAATAGAAAAATATGACAACCTAGCAACCCTAATTGCGCGAAAGAAGAGACAGGAGTATACAAAAAGGGAACTGAAGACAAGACTAGAAGGATGGCAACAATATAAGAGAGCAGGGAGGTTAATGGAAGAATTGAACCAGAGCTACATTGACAAGAAAGCCTAACTACAATGGCTTAAAAGTGACAAATTTCCATTTGATGAAGAACGATTAATTATACTTTCACAAAACCAAGGCTTGCTCACAAATGGATTTAAGAAAATGGCTGGTCTTTAAAAAACGACCAATGCAGATTCTGTCACTCAGCTGGTGAAAGCCCAAGCCACCTAAAAGTAAAATAAAATAAAATATGTAAATATATTTAAAAAAAGGCTTATTTTTTCTAATATTGAACAAATCGTTATTTTTATTAGTAGGACAGCTGTTATTTAACATGTGAACAGTATTCCAAATAATTCAAATAATTGTCCTATAAAAACATTACAAAACTGAATATTTCAAATAAACAACTCAAATAAGAGAAAGGAATTGCACAAACGGCGAAATCAGTCAAATGACAAAATTAGATTTAAACCAAGAAAATAGAACTATAAACACATGATTACATTACGAAATTTTCAACTTATCATTATCAACATGATTACATTATTGTTATCAAACCTGATTTTATTAAATTTACGATAAATTTCCTGTTTTTGGTTCTGATGTTCACGTCAGGCATGTTTCGCATTATCATCAATCTGGTGGAGATACATAAAGGCTTTACCTGTCATGAATTACACATTCCCAGGCATTACCTCCTCCTTTGAAAGGAAAGTAGCTGAGTTCCAATAACTGAGACGCCACCACTCAGTAATGAATCTGGTGGAGATACATAAAGGCTTTACTTGTCATGAATTACACATTCCCAGACATTACCTCCTCCTTTGATAGGAAAGTAGCTGATTCCAATAGCTGAGACGCCGCCACTCAGTAATGTCATTTTATTTAACTGTCGATGTTTGCATACGTTTTCATGAAATATATACGAGGGGCGTGCAATAAGTAATGCCCTGATCCACTTCCCATAATAGTAGAGCAACGAAACTTGGCACAGTTATTAGTCTTTCTCTGCATAGAAACCACCCAGAGTTATGCATTTCTTCCCTCGTTTGATACTGCTCTGGAGACCATTTTTGTAGAACACCCCAGGTTCGTCCTCCAACCACGACGTGACTTCAGAAATAAAGGCTGCGTAATCTGGGAAACGCTTTCATAAAAAAGCAACTTCATGGCTGGGAAGATTTGAAAGTCAGAGGGTGCAAGGTCAGGAGAGTAGGGAGGATGAAGAAGGATTTCATAACCACACGCCGGTGCCTCTGATTTGGCGACATGGTAGTTGTGGGCCGGAGGTTGTCCTGCAGAAAGAGGGTACCTTTGCTGATCTTGCCCCGCATCTTGATTTTGATAGCTTCCTTTAATTTCCTCAAAAGTGAAGCATAATAGGATCCTGTAATTGTGGTACCCTTTGCCAGGAAATACATCCTAGTCCCAGAAGACAGCGGAGGGCTGCACCCTTGTCTTTTTTGGAGTTGATGAGCCCAAGTGCTTCCACTCATTGACTGGGCTTTCGTTTCTGGAGCATAGCGATGAACCCAGGTTTTATCCTGTGTAATCAGTCTTTACAAAAAATTTGACTCATCTTCTCGGCACATCTCCAAATTCATCTTCGAGCACTCGACGCGTTCTCGCTTCTGGAATAGTGTTAGTAACCTGGGAATCCATCTGGCAGACACCTTATGCATATGCAAATGGTCATGAATTATAGTTTCCACAGATCCTGTACTAATCTTGACATCTTGGACTATTTGGCGAATAATAATGCGCCCATCTTCCAAAATGGTAGCCTCAACTTGACTGACAGACGCCTCTTCAATGGCAGAAGGGGGCGACCAGGTGTGGGAGCTGTTTCCACAGACTTCCGGCGATGTTTGCATTCACGATGCCAGCGTTTTACAAGGTCATATGATGGGGCATTATCACCATAAGTTTCTTTCATTTCCTCAAAAGTCTCCTGTGGTGTGAGTCCTTTCAAATACAAAAACTGGATCACTGCTCGACATTCAACAGGCTCCATTTCACACCTGACTCAGTTCAAACACCTGTAAAACAGAAACACCAAGAAGTTCAGAGCTGTAATTTGCTTCATAACTCGTAGAGATAGAAATCATTACACATGCAAAATTTCAGCTAGATCAGACAACTGGAATTGGGTCAGGGGCCCGCCCCTCGTATATGTCTTCGGAGACAGAACACTAAAATGAAAGTGTAGTAACTGTTCATTTTCTGTGTACTTATAACAGCCATGTTTAGCATTATTATTATGGAAAATTAAGGCTTTCCTTGTTGAAATTCGGTATAATTTCGTTCAAACTCATCGGCGTAACGTTCACAGGGAACATGAATTAAAACAGGTATATTAAGGGCATTGCCACGGCTGCTGCAAAGAAAGAAGGCTCTCTCTACCGTGCTAGAAAATTACGCCTGAACGTATCCTTTACCACTACAAAGGCCACAAGTCACCCATGTACTTGATGTATCAGCATTTTGAGGGAATTTTTGACACCCCAACACGAAACTGTGAATAACATAAAAACTCGTCATTTCACATTTAAAAATGGTTTATTTATTTTCTTGGATGGATTATACTTCCAAAATAAACTATTAAAGTTGTATAAAACATAATAGAAATATTATTTTTTATCTTTCAAAAACCAGTGTTTACAAAGTACCGGCACGCTTCTAGGCAGCCATTTTTTATGTAATGAAATCAATTGATTTTTACGAGTTAAATATTTTTCAATTTTTTAACTTTAAAAATCTATTAAATTTTATCTATGGATTCAATTTTTACGGCATTTTCAGGGTCAATGGGAAATTTTATGCTCGTTCCAATAAACCGAATATCATATTTAAGACAAACGTTTTTTTTAATTCCCCCATTTTGAAATTTCTATTTAGATTTACATAATTAATTAATGTAACAAAGTTTAATATATCACAAATTGAACATAAAAGGTCAATAAATAAAATATTCAAATTTCAAACAAAAAAAAGAAAAGTTTTCTTGCCAATTTACCTGTAACGTTCAAAGTGTAAATCGTTTTTTTTTTCGAAATCCAGGTGAACTTTTTTTTTAAGTTGGAGTATATTTTATGCTTATAATATTCCATTCAGTATTGGACGCTGAGGATATGTTATTCTATTTTAGTCATTGTTTTTTTTTTTTCGATGTTTAAAAAAAGAAAGTTCTGGTATTTCTCTAAGATAGTAAAACAAAAATCGAAAATAAGTCGCTCGGTCAATGTGTAAATGGTCAAAATCCATAAATGAAAAATATACACTTTGCAAGTATGGTAGCACAATAATGACTTCTACTGAAACATGTGAAACGTACACAAGGGAGATTAAGCTTCATTGAAACGGTTTTTCCCCTTCCGTACTCCCGTACATATCAAAGTGAGAATTCTTTTTACATACGGGTATTTTAATGGCTGATAAACAAACGTTGGAGACACAGTACTTGGTTGAAAAATCCTTTCATTTAAAAAATAAATGGAATATAATATATAAATATAATTAAATTGCTGATCATTATTCAATCCCGGGTAGCATCGAGCCCCCTTGTTAGAATATATATATATATATATATATATATATATATATATATATATATATATATATATATATATATATATATGAAAGGCGCTTTGTGTACGTCTGGGTGTATGTGTATGTGTATGCGTGTGGGTTCGCTCTGTATGGAATCCGAAACAGCTGTGTAGATAGTTTTAAAATTGCACACAAATATACTTTATGAGTCTGAGAGTGCTCGTAGATAGAGTTTGTATCGCAATGCCGCAGATAATTGTGGAGAATTGATAATTGAAAAAATCCGATTTTAATTGGATCAAAGTGAACACCCTTATACAGCCTAACATCACAAGTACATTATAGAAGTTTTATAACCACACAAGAAGAACGCCCTGACATACACAATCTACAGTAAGGAATTAAGACAGGGACACGTTAACATTATTTATTTATTCTGTTGTTTCTGTCGATTTTATATTGATAACAAATGACCATAGGTTATCAGCATTTTGTTTTCTGAATCTTTCAGCGCTTTCTCCAAGATTCTGGTGATCCTTAAGGAGGCAGTCTTCTGAAGCACTCCAGCATTGCCATGGATCCCGTTTTTCTCAATCCATTTGTTAAATCCTTTTGTCACATTCCTCAGAACTCCCATCACCACAGGCACAACTTCCATAAATTTTTATCTCTCTTTTCAAATCTTGGTACTTTTTGACCTTCTCCTGTTCTTACGGGAACATCAGAAGCAATCAAATATTAATAATTTGAAACAGGTTTTTCACAGTTAGATATATCCACATGAGTTACGTTTTTTTTTTGTTTTTTGTGAACTTTTTTTTAATAAAACCGATGAAAAACAAATTGTATATTTTTTTTGGTGAAACCTTTTACGATATTAAATTTTGGTCTTTCCTCATTTTATTGAAACAAAAATTTATGGTTTGAAATTACATTTTAATACTGTTAGAAGTCTGTATACATAGAGAGTCTATTTAATGAAAAATTTTCAATAGCGACTTGTCCAAAACTTCTGATACACCTAACGTGACGTACACGAGTGCTACCCCATTAGTGAATCACGCGTCGGCTCCAATGTTGTACGTTGTTCAACTGAGGGATCCGTTATTATTTTTACAAGGAAATAATTTTTGCGTGTGTGGCCTAGTTTTGTTTTATTTATTTTGGCTTGAACTTTGCGCATTGTTTTGTTATGTCGCATGGAATGTTGTAACACAGTGAAATGTTGTTATTGCTAGTGCACTTATTGATCCGCGCTATTTTTTTTTAAATAGTACTTCCAAGTTTAATTAAAGTTTTACGATACCTGTTCTTATTAAATTGTTACGTGAAAGTACCCGCGTTTTTTTAAATAGTATTTTCCAGTTTAATTAAAGTTTTACGATACCTGTTTTTATTAAATTGTCAGGTGAAAGTACAGAATGGGTACACAACACTCTCTGGTCCCCATGTTAAGAATGGCTTTCTAAATAATGTCATTACTTCAGCACGGCATGAGTACCTTTCATTTTGTTGAATTAAATAAAAACTACTCGGCGAGAACACTACTGTTTTTGTGTTAGGCTTATAACTGTTAGCATTTTTCAATTTTGGTGCCGGGGTGGGGGGTATGGGCACAAGTTCAAATATTAAAAAAAACAAAAACAATTAGAAACACACCAAACATTGGGGGATGTACTTAAACCATTTAAAAAATAACGGTAACATAAGTGCATAAGCAACATTTTTTGTTTTGTTTTGTTTTGTCTTACTTTGCTTTCATTTTGTTTATTTATTAAATCCGCCCCCCCCACCAAATAAAAATAAAAAAATACAAAAACAATCATAAACCGAACTTGGAATTATTATTTTTTTTTTATTTTTAAATAAAAAATAACGCACGCATAGTAAACCTTTAATTAAACTTGAAAATAATATTTTAAAATCGCGCGGATTCCATTTTGACTTTCACCAATTTTTCTGTTAATAATTACATAAACTCCGGCAAAAAAAATTGTCCCCCCCCCCCGCCACAAAAACAAAACACAAATAAGAAAAAAAAAAAAGAAAAAATCATAATAACGAATATCATGCGCAAAGTTCAAGCCAAAATAAATTAAAAAAATAAATAAATGAAATTAAAAAATAGGTCACATACGCAAAAATTCTGTCAGTCTTGCAGTTAATACTGATGTGACCCTTCAAGAGTTGTCGAACTTTGCCGGGACTTAACTGCAAGACTACGAAAATTCTTACCTTGTAAAACTAATAACGGATTCCTCAGTCGATCAGAGCCGACGCGTAATTCGCTAGTGGGTTGGGTTAGCATGTGTGTACGTGTTTACGTACGTCCGCTTAAATCTGATTTTTATATCTTCATGCATTTTGTATATTTTAATGAAATAAAGATACAAAGAATAAGTTTACTAAAGAAATAAAAATAGAAAAGAGAAATTTAATAAAGAAATCACAACAAGCATGAACTATTGACGAGTTTTAATCTAAACTTGATTGTAAAACATTTTATAGCAAAACATTTCGAACATTTAACTAATTAACAGACATTTTTACACGAGGAACAAAATAATGATGACACCGTGTTATTACGATGACCTTGTTCTTTGTTCTTTAGCAATTGATTTGTTTCTTTAAATAATTTCACATTTAAATCGTGTTTTTATCTTTTAATTTTGATTCTTTTATATTTTCATATATTTTATTTGCTAATGAATTGGACACACAAAACAAAAGTTGTATACATTTACTAAAATAATCCGAACAAACAAACTAATTTTCTATTTTGAACACAAAGGAAAAAAAAAAAACTAATTCACTTCACTTCTTTTTTTTTTCGTATTGAATTTCTGGAATGAAAGGTAAGGTTTTTTTTTGTTTACAATTTCAAAAAATCCATCCAATAACTTTTACAATAATGTTAAACAATAAATAAGTTTATTTTTTTATTGCAATAAAAATCTCCGAAGAAAATATTATTCAATCTGACATTAAGATTTTGTTTAATCAGAAATTTGTTTATTTTTAGGAAAACTTATGTGATTTATTAGAAAATAATGATGTTTATCATAAACATGATAATTTAATTCAAATATGGTTGAATTGTTAGACAACTTAGCACAAAAATTGTTTTAGCGGTTTTTGATTGTTTTAATATTTTTAGAAAATATTTAATGTACTTATTTAGTATTATTATTAATATTTTATATAATATTTTGGATTTAAGAATGTGATTATATTCTTCTATAAAGTTTACATAAAATGATCACCCATTTAGTGGCCATCACTTCAAAATTCTAAATCTACTTTTATTGGCTAATAAATTTCAATAACCTTAAAAATATCCGAAAAGAATTTTTTAAAAATATAATTATTATTTAAGATTTTCGTGAGGTATCACTTTGCTATATAAATTTATCGTAAAATGATCACCCATTTAATGGCCGGTTAACGGTCAACAAGACATGTAATTGTTCGAAGATTCAAATTTTTGTGGCAGAGGATAATTGACTTTTGCTTTCTTTAGGTTTTTTTTTTTCATTCTGTATTTTCATGTAACAATTTAATAAACAAAATATACCATAGAATATCATTTTGTATTTTCATGTAACAATTTATAAACACATTATACCATAAAATATCATTCTGTATTTTCATGTGACAATTTAATAAACAAAATATACAATAAAATATAATTCTGGATTTATATGTAACAATTTAATAAACAAAATATACAATAAAATACCATTCTGTATTTTCATGTAACAATTTAATAAACAAAACATACCATAAAATATCATTCTGTATTTTCATGTAACAATTTAATAAACAAAATATACAATGAAATATAATTCTGTATTTTCATGTAACAATTTAATAAACAAAACATACCATGAAATATCATTCTGTATTTTCATGTAACAATTGATTACACAAACATACCATAAAATATCATTCTGTATTTTCATGTAACAATTGAATAAACAAAACATACCATAAAATATCATTCTGTATTTTCCTGTAACAATTTAATAAACAAAACATACCATAAAATATCATTCTGTATTTTCATGTAACGATTTAATAAACAAAACATACCATAAATATCATTCTGTATTTTCATGTAACAATTGAATAAACAAAACATACCATAAAATATAATTCTGTATTTTCATGTAACAATTGAATAAACAAAACATACCATAAAATATCATTCTGTATTTTCCTGTAACAATTTAATAAACAAAACATACCATAAAATATCATTCTGTATTTTCATGTAACGATTTAATAAACAAAACATACCATAAATATCATTCTGTATTTTCATGTAACAATTTAATAAACAAAACATACTATAAAATATCATTCTGTATTTTCATGTAACAATTTAATAAACAAAACATACCATAAAATATCATTCTGTATTTTCATGTAATAATTTAATAAACAAAACACACCATAAAATATCATTCTGTATTTTCATGTAACAATTTAATAAACAAAACATACCATACAATATCATTCTGTATTTTCATGTAATAGTTAAATAATGTGAAATTTTATGCTCTTTCCAATAAACAGAACATATTTAAAAAACATTTTTTTTAATCCACGTCCCCCCCATTTTTAAATGTCTATTAAAAAATAAATAATTAATTTAATCGCCAAAGTTTTATATATCACAAATTGAAGATAAAAGATCAATAAATAATGTATTCAAATTTAAAACAAAAAATAGTGTTTTTTTTTTTAAATTTACCTGTAAAGTCCGAAGTTTAAAATCTTTTTATTTTTTAAGCACGTTTTTTTTTGTTTGGTCCTTGCTCCTTTAATTGAAAAAAATTAGGGTTTGAATTACATTTTTCGAGTAGTTATAAGCTTGGAAAGACAGGGGTCGAATTAATTAACACCCCCATTTTGAAATATCTATTAAAAAGTAAATAATTAATTTACTCACCAAAGAGTTATATATCACAAATTGAAGATAAAAGATCAATAAATAATATATTCAAATTTAAAACAAAAAATGTAGTGTTTTTTAAATTTACCTGTAATGTCCGAAGTTTAAAATCTTTTTTTTAAAAAAAACACGTTGTTTTTTTTTTTTTTTAATGAAACCTTGGTTCTTGCTACTTTCATTGAAAAAACAGGGTTTGAATTACATTTTTCGAGAGCTTATAATATTAATAACATCAACATTTAGTTTTTAACATTACAAAAAATGAAAATGCAATGATAGTTGTAAGCTGTGCAAGTTTTTACTGCATTTTTTACGACTTTATAAGAGATTGCATGCGACGATAGGAAATTATATTTTTACTTCAGAAAAAACTTTTTAATAAGACCAAGATGAAAATATGAAAAAAGGTTACAGCGGCTTTTTTTTACTGATCAACACATTAATAATACCAGCATCAAGTAAATTGCAGTTTTCGTTTAATAAAATTTACAAACTTTTTACAACTAGGTTTTCCTAAAAATAATCAAAGACAAGATGTTGGCCTTTAAATATTTCTACAATGTTTCTGCCATTTCAGTAACTGAAACTCAATTAGCTGGTGATATACTGTATTTAATATGTAAATATTGAATTATATGGGTGTAAGTTAGAAGAGTGCAGGTATATATATGAAAGAAAATAATATAGTTTAATAGACGTTACACAATAAAATACATTGTACACAGAAGCAGATATGACTAAATATATGAAAGGAAAATAACATAGTTTAATAGACGTTACACAATAAAACATATTGTAAACAGGAACAGATATGAATGAATATATGAAAGGAAAATAACATAGTTTAATAGATGTTACACAATAAAACATATTGTAAACATGAACAGATGTGAATGAATATATGAAAGGAAATAACAGTTTAATAGACGTTACACAATAAAACTTATTGTAAACAGAAGATATGAATGAATATATGAAAGGAAATAACTAAATTAAATAGATGTAGAGATTCAACATCTCTATCAACTGTGGCATGGGCCCCGAAGGGCGATCAAGGTTGGATTTTTTTATCTTAAAAATCCACGTTTATTAATTATTTGATCTTCCATGGTCGGGTCCATACGGAATGGTATATATATATATTATTTTAATTGGAATTCATTATTGAGATGAGTATTATTTATATTAATTTATTTATTGCGGATTATTATTCTCATCTTTATTAGTTGTTGTTTCACAACGTTTTGGCCAACTATTCCTCTGGCCTTCATCAGGTGGTAACCACGACAGATACGAAGTTCGAATCTCCCAACTGCATTCTCATCAATCATTGCCATCCATATTGTAATATATGTTTTTCTTCTCATCTTGATTTACATCTGTGTATCTATAAAAGTGAACGTGTCTGTCTGTGTACATTTCCCTACACAGTAACTCTGTAAATTTTCAGTCTACAGACTCGAAATTTGATATACAAGGTACTGAGATTTGGGAAAATCTTTGTAATCCTTTTCCACCCAGTAATTTGCTGTTAAGGGGTCAAAATTTAATGATTTGACCTGTGAGAACTCTACCAAACTCCGCCAATTTTGGGTCTAAAGACTTGAAATTTTAGATACAAGTTCCTTCACATGGATCTAACTTAATAACTTTATTTGAGCCCAAAACAATAAATATTAAGGGGTCATAATAGGCGTAAAAGTTTTAAAAAATTGACCTTTTTTTTGCTAATCTTACACCTCCAAACACCCGGGCAAGTCATGGCTGAAATGCTCGTCATCAAAAAATGCTAGATATTTCAACAGGACTATATCTTAAAATAACATCTGTATGGAGTGGATCTGTGTCAAGTTAGAAAATATCTGTTTATTTTCGTAAAGTGTCTCGTATAATTGTTTTTAGATTAAATTAATCTAGATATTGAATTCAATCTAATAATATTAATAACAATAAACAAAGATAATATTAATATTTGAATAACAATCTTAAAAATATTTAATTTCATTTAATTTTGCAGATGTTCCTGATTGGACGCTATTATTCAATTTTAATGGAGTCTCATTTTCCTAAGCATCATCCTATACACAATTATTACTTCATTTGAAAGAGAACACCGACATCTGCTGCAAGATTATACTTTTTAATGAAGTTTGTGAAACATTCGTGAAAACATAACACATCTTAAAGGTAATATATTTTTGCTGAATAGAGACAAAAGCTCATCAAATATCAAATTGAAGAAAAGTGTGTGTTTTTCTTTAAGAAGACAATTTTTTACAGCATCAGAAACTATAAAACTTATAAAAAATTTGTAGAAGAAAAGTGTGTGTTCTTTAAGAAGACAATATTTTTTACAGCATCAGAAACTATAAAACTTCTAAAAAAATTGTAGAAGAAAAAGTGTGTTCTTCTTTAAGAAGACAATATTTTTACAGCACTCGAAACTATTAAACAAAGAAAAATTTTGTAGAAAGAAAAGTATGTGGCTTTAAGACGACAATATTTTTTACAACACTCGAAACTATTAAACTAAGAAAAATGTTGTCGAAAGAAAAGTATGTGGCTTTAAGAAAACAATATTTTTACAGCATTATATTTTTTTGGTACTAAAACTATATTTTTACAGCGGTGTAGTTTTATAGCGATAAGAAAATTTTTGTAAAAAGAAAAGTATGTGGTGTTAAGAGACAATATATATGAAAATTCACACTCCTGAAAAGCCATATACTTGTGAGGTGTGTGGATATTCTCGTTCAACAAAATATATACTTAGTCATACATATGAGAACTCACACTAAGGAAAAGCGCCATTTGTGTGTAGTGTGTGGATATTCCTGTTCATAAAACGCAATTTTAGTGAAACATATGAGAAATCACAGTGAGGAAAAACCACATATCTGTGAAGTGTGTCAATATTCTTGTTCTGAAAAATCACACTTAGTCATACATATCTTTTTTTTTCAAGTAAACCAGTCTTAGTTTAACATGAGATAACTCACACTAGGGAAAAACCACATATCTGTGAAGTGTGTGAATCTTTTTTTTCAAGTAGTTTAACATGAGATAAATCACACTAGGCAAAAGCCACATAGTTGTGAAGTGTGTGGATATTCTTGCTTTCAAAAATCAAGCTTAGTCCGGCATAAGATAACTCACACCAGAGAAAAGTCACATACTTGTGAAGTGTGTGGATATTCTTGTTCTTAAAGATCAGAGTTAGCAAGACATATGAGAACTCACACTGGGGAAAAGCCACATACTTGTGAAGTGTGTCAATATTCTTGTTCTGAAAAATCACACTTAGTCATACATATGAGAACTCACATTGGAAAAAAGTCGCATAGTTGTGACGTGTGTGGATCTTCTTTTTCTCGAAAATCAGGCTTAGTCCTACATATGAGAACTCACACTGGGGAAAAGCCACATATCTGCGAAGTGTGTGGATCTTCTTTTTCTCAAAAATCACAGTTATACATAGTAGAACTCACACTGGGGAAAAGCCACATACCTGTGAAGTGTGTGGAGCTTCTTTTTCCCGAAAATCAGGCTTAGTAAGCCATAATCTAACTCACACTGGGAAAAAGCCACATGCTTGTAAAGTGTGTGGATCTTCTTTTTCTAAAAAATCAAACTTAGTGAGACATGAGAGAACTCACACTGGGGAAAAACCACATATTTGCGAAGTTTGTGGATATTCTTCTTCTGAAAATTCAGATATATTCACACATATGAGAACTTACACTGGGGAAAAGCCACAGAGTTGTGAAATGTGTGGATCCTCTTTTTGTCGAAAATCAGGCTTAGTCAGCTATAAGAAAATTCACATTAGGGAAAAGTCACATGCTTGTGAAGTGTGTGGATCTTCTTTTTCTAAAAAATCAGGGTTAGTCAGACATGTTAGAACTCACACTGGGGAAAAGCCACATACTTGCGAAATGTGTGGATATTCTTGTTCAGAAAAATCAGATTTAGTATCACATATGAGAACTCACACTGGGGAAAAGTATATACCAACACCTCTCCTGCGCCTCATATCTTGAAAAAGAACAAGCAGGATGTAGGAGGGACTGTCTAGGTACCAAAGACCAGCTCTTAACAAATAAAACTATCTTGGAAGACTGTAGGAAGAGACAGCGAAATTTAAGTATGGCTTGGATTGATTATCAGAAGGCTTATGACAGTGTACCACACACGTGGCTTCTACGCTGTCTAGAGCTATATAAGATACACCCGATAATCAAACAGGCAATTGCTACACAAATGAAAATGTGGCAAACAAACATGACATTAAGCCACACAAAAGGAAATATAAGGGTCACGGACGTAAACATCAGGCGAGGAATCTTCCAAGGAGATAGTTTATCCCCTTTACTCTTCTGCTTGGCAATAGATCCGTTAAGCAAACTTTTAAACAAAAACAAATGTGCTTACAATCTAAGCCAGGACCGCCGACAAGACCCAAACAAACGAATTAACCACCTGCTCTTCATGGATGACCTCAAGCTGTATGCCAGTTCTGATGCCGACTTAAATGAACTCTTGCAAGTCGTACATAACTTCTCCAGAGATATTGGCATGAAATTTGGACTGGACAAATGTGCCAAGTGCTCCATCAAATCTGGGAAGAAGATCGAAACTGAAAATATACAGCTTGATGAATATACCACCATCAAGGACCTAGAAGGGCAGGAAGGATACAAATACCTTGGCATAGAAGAAAATGATACCATCCAGCATGCCAAGATGAGAAACAAAATTGGAAGTGAGTACATACGCCGAGTCAAGAAGATATGCAAAACAGAACTCACAGCCAGAAACAAAATAACTGCCATTAACCAACTAGCCATGCCAGTGGTAACATACAGTTTTGGTATTGTCGACTGGCCACAAAAAGACATAAATAGACTAGACACTAAGACACGTAAAATACTGACAATGTATAAAGTAATATACAGAAACCAGTGTCTGTCTAGAATGTATCTGCCCAGATGGAAAGGAGGTATGGGGCTCTCGGAGATTGACCATCAACATCGTGCAACTATTGTGAGCACCGGACAATATCTGATGAGCTCTAAAAACCCAACTCTAAAGATGGTACACCAACATCAGGAATCAAGAGCCAGTAGAACAACATCCATCACAAAACTGGCCAAACATTTTGGGGAAGACTGTCTTACAAGTGAGACAGAAACAGAAAAGATACCTGCGACTGAAATAGCCAGAAAAAGTCGCCAGAAATACACTAAAGCTTTCCATGACAAGAAAGTTGAAGAATGGGCCAACCAACAACGGGCCAAGTATTTTCTGGACGAATATAACCAAGACTATATTGATAAGGAAGGGTCTATAAGCTGGCTAAAGGATGGATCGCTCCACTATGACCAGGAGAAGTATATAATAGCTGCCCAAGATCAAGGCTTGATGACCAATGCGTTTAAAAAAATGAGTGGTCTCAGCAAAGACAACAAATGCAGGTTCTGCCACACAGAAGTAGAGAGTGTGAGCCACCTGATTTCTAGCTGTAAGGTTCTGCTAGGGGACGGCTACTATACAATGCAACACAATGAAGTATGCAAATATCTCCACTGGACGATCTGCAATAAGTTAAATATCGAATGCAGTAAGAAGTCATGGGAACATATACCCGAAAGAACAGTCGGAAACAAGTCATATACCATCCACTATGACTATGCAATCCCTACAGCCACATACCTAGAAAACGGAGCTATAAAACCCGACATTGTAATATGGGACAAGAAGGAAAAGGAAGCAACCTTGGTGGAAGTTAGTGTCCCGAATGATGCTGGGTTAAACAGAGCTGAGAGGGAAAAGATTACCAAATACCAGGGTCTTATGTATGACATGAAACGAAACTGGAACCTTAAGAAGATCTCTATCATTCCAGTAATTATAGGAGCAACCGGACTTATGAAAAAGAATTTTACAAACTATCTTATAAATATACCAGGTAAACCAAGTGCAAAGGAGATTCAAACAATTGCACTTAAAGGGACGGTTAGAATCTTAAAAAGATCTCTCGGTTGGAGTGTCTAAAATAGTAGGTGTATGTTTGGCATCTGGTAGGATGCCCCATCCCTGGCTTAAACAAAATGATAAGAAAAAAGGGAAAAGCCACATACGTGTGAAGTGTGTTTTACTCAAAAATATGTCTTAGTCACACATATGATAACTCACACTGGGGAAAAGCCACATACTTGTGAAGTGTGTGGATCTTCTTTTTGTCGAAAATCAGAGTTGGTCAGGCATATGAGAACTCACACTGGGGAAATACCACACACCTGTGAAGTGTGTGGATCTTCTTTTACTCAAAAACATGTTTTAGTAACAGAGGTGTTGGTATATACTTTTCCCCAGTATGAGAACTCATACTGGGGAAAAGCCGCATTCTTGTGAAGTGTGCGGATCTTCTTTTACTCAAAAATTAAGCTTAGTCAGCCATATGAAAACTCACACTGGGGAAAAGCTACATACTTGCAAAGTGTGTGGATCTTCTTTTTGTCGAAATTCAGACTTAGTCAGACATAAGTAACTCACACAGAGGTGGTACATGTGTCGCCGGCCTAGAGCAGACGGGGAAAAGATAACAAAATATCAGCACCTAAAAATTGATCTAAAAACACATTCTTGTGAAGTGGGTGTATATTCTTGCTTTAAAAAAATCAATGTTATTTATGCATATTAGAACTCACACTACAGGACCGTAAAAATGATCTTAAAATGACATGGTCTCTGAAAGAAATAAACAGTATACCCGTTTTGACGGGAGCAACTGGCCTAATAAAAAAGAACCTTTAGAAATAGAAGCAATCCCTGAAAAATCAAGCTGCAAGGAAATACATATAGCAGCTATAAAGGGAACAGTGTCTATTCTTAAAAGAGCCCTCGGATATAAATTTAAAACTATAATAGTATCAAGTGTTAGCCTCAGGAAGAAGCCCTTTTTATCCTCACACTAACAAAAGTAAAAAAAAAACTAAAAAAAAAACGGAAAAGCCACATGTGAAGTGTGTGGATATTCTTGTTCTAAAAAAAACAAATTTTGTGAGACACATGAGAACTCACTGTTGTGCTGTATCCTCAAGCCATACAGAGCGTCCCCAGGTTGCGGATAGGGGAACCCCCTCTATTTATAGGGGGTAGCTTTGAATATTAAATCAAAAGCCGCTGACAATGAGGAAATAAAATCAAAATGCATACCAAAAATAATACATACTGGCTGGCCGTCTCCCAGGATAAAAAGGGTCCCTTACCTCGTTCACACACCAGACGAGAAAAGGTATTTGAAGGTGTGAACCCTCTTACCTCAGATAATGGCACTACCATGACAGAGGTCCACTTGGATCAGCCAACAGATCGTGAATTAGATCCTGGCCCCAAACCATCATGTGCAACTTCAAGAAAAGGAAACAGAAGAGGCCTAAAAACCCAACCCTGGACAGTTGCACAAAAGAAGGTATTATTATATTGCTACCATAATTCAAAGTTTGAAAAATGGAGCAGAACGTTGAATGAGATCCTACAAGAGAAAATCAAGAATTCTGACCTCCCTGAAGACAATAACAAATACTTGCTGATTCTGCCACACAGAAGTAGAGAATGTTAGCTTCTTGACATCTAATTGTTGGGGAACGACTATTATACAATGTTACATAATGTAGTGTGTAAATAACTCCACTGTAAAATCTTGAATATTTCATGTATTAGCAAGTCTTGGGAACATGTACCAGAAACAACAGTTGGTAATAAGTCATACACCATCCATTATGACTACAAAATTTCAACATCTACATACATAGAAAACGGGATATTAAGCCGGACATGTTGATATGGGACAAGAGGGAGAAAGTAGCAACTCAAGTTAAAGTAAGCATCCCTAATGATGCTGGCCTGAACAGAGCTGATAGGAAGAAAATATCAAAATAGCAAGGACTTATGTACGACATGAAAAGAAACTGGAATCAAAAGATCTGTCATTCCACTCATTATAGGAACAACCAGGCTATTGAAAAAGAATTTCAAAAACTATCTGGAAAATATACTCGGTGAACCAAGTGAAAAAGAAATACAAACAATTGCACAACAATGGACGGTTATAATCTTTAAAAGATCTTTCAGTTGGAGTAACTAAACTAATTGGAGAATGTTTCGCATCTGGTGGAAGGCTACAGTCCCACCAAAAACAAAGTGATAAGAAAATAAGAAGATAAAAAGCCACATTCTTGTGAAATGTGTGCCTTTTTCTTATAAATAATGAAAAGTTATTTAAACACATGAGAACCCAACATTGGGAAATTCATATATTAGTGTAAATCACAATTAGTAACAGATATTTTTTTGCAAAATATGTTTCTAGTCTTATTCGAAGAATTTTCATTTATTTACATGAGAACTTCAAACTAGACAAGATTAAATCGAACACACTTGAAAGGACTCATGATTGATGTAACAATTCTAAATGAATATTGTCATAATAAAGAGAAAAAGAGAATAATATAATATTAGTAAATAAATAATCACAAAGAATATAATTGGGTGCAACTGAGAGAAAAGTCTCAAACATGGAATAAAGTTATATAATAATATATATTTGTGTTATAGTGTTTTGTTCAGAAGATGTATTTCTTGTAAGGAAAAAACCACCAAGAGAGCGAAGGTCAATGTGTGATGTGCAATGCAAAGATGTCTATTCGAACTGTCTCGCATACGGTTATTGTTCCAGTTGTAATCAATGTTGATATGTGTATCCACCTGCACAAAGAAAACCACAGATGCTGTACACTAACAAAACAGAAAAGAAAACATTATATATAAATTAATAGATAAATTTACATGAACAGGATTACATAGACGCAATACCACCTGACACGTACAAATGCACGTTATGTATATGTATATATGCACTAGTATACTACAACACATGCTCTCTTATCTGTCCAATGGCCTACTAATATGTACAGTCGAACATATCACAGAGAATACCTTTCTTACAGGTCATTGAAATGAGAACAAGACAGATGATTAAGGTCGCTTCAAGCATTATTTCAGATATAATAAATGAATAAAATGCTTAATGTATACACCAGGAGAGCAATGTGACTTTATATTATTAGACTATAATATATATATATATATATATATAGCATTAATGTCACTATAATATATATAATATATATATATATATATATAGCATCAATGTCACTATAATATATATATATAGCATCAATGTCACTATAATATATATATGTATATATAGCATCAATGTCACTATAATATATATATATATATATATATATATATATATATACATATATATATAAATCATCAATGCCTCATTCTTTCAATCCTAATCCAGTTCCACTACACAGCCACGTAACTTTATAGAAAGCATATAGCAACAATGCGACACTCTGGCAAACCTAATCCAGTTCACTTACATAAAAGAGATAAACTTACATGAACACGTATGCACGTTATCTATATGTATATACACCAGTATATTACAATGCATGTTTTTACCTGTCCAATGGCCTACTAATATGTACAGTCGAACCACCTTTCTTAGATGAAAATTTAAATGAGAACAAGGGAACTGATTCAGGTCAGATATTAATAACTGAAATAATGCTTAATGAATTATGTCTACATATGTTAATGTCAAGATGTTTAAAGTAAAATGTTTTCTTTAATATTAATAGATGGTGGTTAAATATATTTTTCCTTTAATGTTCTTATAATAAATAAATAAAACAAATCAATTGTGAATTGTCTTCCCTTACTTTGTGCATAATTAACTTGTTTACAAATATGAAAAAAATGTTTGAATATACAATAACAGATTATGTTATTAAATATTTTATTAGAATATCTTTTATTGAGAAATATTAAAGTATTTTTTACATAGGAATCATCACTTATCAAGGCCATGAGGCCACTTGAGGATAATGGCTAATGGGTGTACGTAGTAAACATAAATGGTAGGAATTTTATAAATTGGATTACTTAGGGGGACGGCTCATACAAAACTTGCTTATATTGGACTTGAAGACAATCAGATTGTAGTCAGCTAGAAAGCAGCAGAGCAGAAAAGAGTTCCACAGGCGTGCAGTGTAAAAGAAAGAATCTTTGTTCATGGAATGCACATTTAGGTTTAGGCACAGATAAAGAGGGTGGAAATTATTAATAGTGTTTTTGGCTAGACGAGTAATTTTCGTGAAAGTTTGGTGAGAGGGGACCATAGATTGAAGCTCACATGATCACTTGCCATGGAAATAACGATAAAGCAAAGACAGTCTTGCAATGCTTATTCTGTGGGAAAGAGGTTGCAGGGAAGAGAAAAGGGCATCTCCCACTAAGCAACGAAATCTATTTTGAACTCTGTCAAGGCAGGATAAGCTGCTTCTAGCAGCTCCTGCCTATATGTGGCAACAGTACTCCATCATTGGATGTACCTGGCTTTTATATAGATAGAGAATTGCATCAGGAGTGAGAGATCTACCGGAGTGTTAGAAATATTCAACCATTTTTCCAGCGAGCTTGGCAATGGGTTTGATATACGTGTTCCATTTCAGATCGGGACGAAAGGTCAAACCCAGAAGCCTGTCAAAATATGAAGCCTTCTCAAGACAAGAGCCGTTCATTTCAATTGATGCTAGATGGGAAACAGATCGTTGATTTACAAAATAACATGAATATAAAGATTGAAAGTAAAATAAATTGCTTTTCACTCTGCTACATAATCATTCAGTGTCATTTTTCCTCATCAAAATTTTTTGATCTATCTTTACACAACATAAGAAAAATCAGTTATAAAAATAAAGATTAATATTAAAGACTGGATTTTAATTTTATTTCAGTCATAACCGCTTTTTAAAATATTTAATTAATCTTTTTCTTATTTCATCTGAAGAAATGTTTTGCTTGTTATAAAATATATTTATACCAATTTTTGTTGCAAATTTATATATTTTTTCAATGTAAAATAAGTTTTCACATTTTTGTTGCAAATTTATGTTTTTTCAATGGAGAATAAGTTTTCAAATTTATTCTGCCTGGTGATCTTATTTTACGTGTGTGTGTGCTACTTTGCTTAGCTTGTTTTTGTCTGAGTGTCCGAGCTAGACACAAAACACGTTAATAACCCCTCGCGATAGCTGGAACAAAAAGGAAAGAAAAATGGAAAAGAGCCTGAGCGGCACGTGTTTGCTCCAGCGATGCAGTTTGATTTGAGTTGTTAATGCAGCTGTAAGTCGATGGTGAAAGCTCTTTAGCAACCCATTAGCAGATGGATGATAGGCGGTTGTTGCTATGTGAGAAAGTTTGAAGGATTGGCAAAGGTCTCTGAAGATTTGTGATGTAAACTGGAAACATCTGTCAGTGGAAACAGTGGTGTCATACAAATACATTCCTACTGGCCAACGTGTAAAACAGTCTACCAAGGTGAGCATGTAGCGATGACCATCAAAAGGTGGCAGTGGTCCAACAATGTCCAGGTGATCTTGAGAGAAACGTGCATCAGGTACAGAGAGTTTATATGAACTTTTGTAGCTTTACATGAAATACATGCCTCACTTCATCCACGTATATTGACATTCATGCTAAGCAAAAACATGAGCTGTGACTGTTGCATGGTTGCTGGGGTGTGTCAAGTTGGAAAAGTGTTGAAATACTTACAGCAAGAAGGAGGTAAGTAGGGTCCTTGGTGTGCAACAGACATATCGCACCAGATTAGCTTTCTGAAAAAGGATTAGGAGTCTTTGTTAGCAGATTTGTTTGATTTCGACATAAAGTATGTCATTCCTGTTCAGTCGCGATATCATCAAAACTGTTGCGGTCACAGAAGCGGTAAAAGTGTATGCTACATTCGTTTTTTTTCTTGTAAATATTGAATGTCGGAACAATATTGCGTCTCTGGATATATGTTTACTAAAGGTGGAAGATCTAAGAGAAGCGATCAGAGGTTTATTATCGGTGAAAATTGTGAATTGTCTCCCTTCCAACATAAAACAAAAATGCTTTACTGCTAAGTACATGGCGAGTAGTTCTCGAACGAATATGCTGTATTTGCGCTGAGTATTGATCAGCTTAACAGAAAAGAAAGACAGTGGTCTTGGTTGTGACCATTTATTGCCTGGTTGAGTACGGCACCAACAGCTACATCAAAAGCATCTGTAGAAAGAAACAGCTTAGCTGTCAGGTCGGGAAATTCACCAGAGAATTTTTGTGGAAAGATGTGAGAGTTTCGACTGAGAGAGAAAAGGGTCTTCTTACATGTACGGAGTGAGTCTGTGAGTTTGGACAGGTGATGTGAACTCGAATCTAATCACAAATTTAACACAATGAAGTGGGTACGGGAAATCATGGATTGCTTGCACTTTTGAAGAACTGGCACTGAATTTGCAACATTAATTTTTAACCCAAAGGATTGTAAACGTTGGAAGACTCGAGATCACGATAGTCTCTGCAGGGTCTCCGTTAAATGCGTCAGATCCTTATCTCAAACGAACAAGAACATCGTGTAGGATAATTTTGGAGGCAGTTTATCCAACTAAAGTTGCTAAAAGATATTGGCGTCACGTGTTCGTGCAGCAGGCCTCGCATCTGTCTCAAAAGCTAAGAAGGGTTAACTCATTAAAAGTTGTTTCAAACTGACTTTCCGAAACATTTGTCCATTTCAAAATGGCTTGACTAAGTAATGTGCTGACTAAGTAATTCTCATGTTGGAAAAGGGTTGGGTGAGCTCAGGAAATTGATTCAACAGATCTGTAAAAATTGCATTTGATGGGCTTGCCGCGCAGATGCTTGGTGTATTGCACGAAAGCGTACCGAAGTGAACGGAAAGAGATCACATTGTGTCAGCTAAACAACGTTTTCTTAGATCAACGGAAAGTTGAACACGGGAAAGAAAATGTTTTTACATCGACAATGATGAAAATCCATGGAAAACGACGTCTAAGACAAACGTCCAAAGTGAGGGATGAGATACTGTAGGTTCGGATGGAACTGCCGTTCACAGCTTGTAGTGAAAATGGATCTGCTGTTGTATCATTATATCGTGTAAGAGGAATTACACTAAGAATAGCGTCAGCATCCACCAGGAACTTTCGACAAGTGTGCGTCGAATATATATATTAGGCGATATGGCTGGAGAGATTGGGTGGAATTCGTCGTGCAATTCCACCTGTCTACCTGTTTAAATGTTCAGGTCTCTTGTAGGTAAAATGTTGCTCGTATTTGCATGCGTTGTTCCTGAAACGACGGTAGATCGGGAGGAAGATATGCGTCTGCGGCTGCGCCACGATTGTCTGTCTGCAAGAATTGCTTAAATTGCTTTATTCAAGGCAGCATCGGTTGAGACAGTGATTACAGCTGACACATGGTGGTAATTGTCGGCGACGTGATCGGCGATAACCGTTAACTGTGTCAGGTCCTTATTCCCAACAAAGATGGACAGCGTGTGGTATAACTGTTGAGACAGTTTCTCCAACTAAATCAACTGTAAGATATTGTCGTCCATCATGCGTGCACGAAGCAGGCCTTGCATCTGTCTCAAAAGATGAGAAGGCTTTCAGTCACCAGGGGTTAATTTGTTGAAAAGTTGAAAAGGCGTAAGTAGTTTTTTTTAGCACGATAGTGAGAGCTTATGTTCTGGCAATGCTCTCAATATATCTATTCCAGTTCATGTTTCCTGTAAATGTTAGGCCGAAGAGTTTAAAGGAAGTACTTTCAGGTAACGTGTCCTTGGACACTGCTATTGGTGGTAGAGAAGGTTTCTTATAATTATTTAAGGAAACAAGCTTAGTCTTGGCAGCATTGAATGTGACCATCCATTTTTGTCCCCATTCCACTAGATTAGAGGTCATCCTCTAGTGTTTCTGCCATTTCCTTATATATGTGTTCATTTGTTTTCCCCTCGTGCCTGTTACAGGGAGCGGTGTCATCAACAAATATAGCCATCTCAGAAACAATTTTATCAGGGAGGTCGTTTATGAATATCAAGAATAATACAGGTCCGAGGATAGACCCCTAAGGTACTTCCACATTTATATATTATTTAGATGTACGACCGTCAAGGATACCTTGGATTTTTCTCTTAATTAAGAAAGATGTAATTACTTTATGTTTTCTTCCAGTGGTACCATGATCTAATTTTCATTAGAAGACCATCGTGCGATACCGTGTCAAAAGCCTTAGATATATCGAGGGCTATCACTCTAGCCTCCTCTGTTTTGTCCAGTTAACGGTATACAGTTCAGAGATTACAGTTAGGATATCTGCTGTGGAACGGGCTTGCCTAAATCCAATCTAATTGTCAGTCATCAGCTGTAAGGTGATTGAGTAGAGCTTGATTAATTAAGGACTCAAATATTTTGGCAAAAGGCGGGAGAAAACTAATGGGGCGATAATTTACTGGGTCAGTTCTTTTGCTAGAATTATTGAAAACTGGCACCACAGAAGCGGTTTTCCAGCAGTCAAGAAAGCAAGATTCGTTGAGGCATTTGTTGTAAAGTTTGGAGAGTACTGGAGCAACCTCATTGGAGCATTATTTTTTAATAGCACAGCTGGGATGAGATCCGGCCCACATACTTTTGAAGTGTCTAGGATTTTTATGATACCATATACAAGGGTGATTTTCAAGTCATCTAGTGTGGCGTCTGTCCGCAAAAGAAAGTCAGGAAGGGAATGTTGTGCCAAGTCCCATGTGGAGTTTGAGGCAAACCGACGGACGAGCAGGTTAGCCTTTTCGGTTGCCATGCAAACAACCTCGTGATCGTTTGACAGTGGAGGAATCGTTGACTGCCCATTATTTACTACACTGTTGTAGATTTTCCACAAATCATGAGTTCCTAATTTCTGTGCTTCGATGCGTTTTCTGGTAGTTTCAGTGTATTCTGTCTTATCTCTCATTATTTCTCTCTTACAATTACTTCTAGCTTCTATATCCTTCTGTCTGTTTGAACTGAACTCATGTCGGTTGAATCTGCAGTACAAATGCTGTCTTTGAACAATGGCAACTACACAAGCAGAAGTAAAGAAGTGCGGCTTGCTATAGAATTTCCGTGCAGGAACATGTGCTTCAATTGCAGTTTTGAACAATTCAGTGGTCTCATTTGAATGGAGTAGTGTGGGTTAGTTCACTTAATGCTTAGATATCCGGGAGTTCTAATAGGAGAAATGATTCGACATCATTAAAGTTAGTTATAAGCCCGTGGATATTCGTGAATGCAAGCCTCAAGAGAGGAGGCAAGTTGGCTTTCTTTGAGTTTGGTCCTGGTTTAAACGTAATGTTCGATTGAAGAGTCATTTAATTTTATTTGATTTAAAGGTTTTAGTTAGGGCGAATGAGAAATGCTGGACAAGTGGTTGTGCAGAATATCAGACATGTAATACAAGAACATCAGCTTTCACCTTAGTTATAAGATTGTGACATCAGGAAAGTCCACTGTGGATGAGTGTTGGGGCCCGTTCCATGCGCGACATATCCCTACAAATGTCCCGATAATATTCAACTGTTGATGGAGCAGCTGCTCTAAGTTCTACATAAGAGTGAGGGCTCCTGTACTATCAGTCGGAAACAGCAGTTAGGAACTATATATAGATATTTTGTTATCTTCTCCGTTCAGCTCTATAAAGGTCCAAATCATTTGGGACTGTGACATCGATAATAAGCGCAGTTCTTTCAGGCTTGTTCCATCTTTTATGTATCACTAAGTCTGATTTTAAAAACATGAGTATCCCCGCACTTCACAGTGTGAGTTTTCACTTTATAGAAAAAGAATATCCACAGACTTCACAAGAATTTCTCATTTTTTCTGTTTTATTTTACTTCAGTCGAAGTTCTCAAAAATAAATGCTCTTAAAGGTTTACACTTGAAATATATGAGATGCATAGATATTCGAATGATCCACTTAAGTTCTTTATTTCTCAAACACTAAGTTAGTAAAGAAATTGTGAAGATAATTTTCCTCTCTCCAATGAACCATTTTCATACGTTGTAATATATCTTTTATTTTAGTCTCTTGGTCTTACTGGATTCCAGTACAAGTATTTATCTAGTCTGGTGGAATATCACTTGGAGAAGGTGCACCATTTCTCGTAAAAGGTAATATGGGTTAGCCATAACGAGGAGACCTTATTTGGGCAACGAATACTGTGTGATTTTGAATATTTGGTCAGGGTTTACTTCTATGGAAAAAGTATCCTCATGCCAGGTTGTTCTGACAAATTCCGGTAAAAGAGATCTTAGACCCTCGGGAACAGTGTCTAGTAGGCATTCAAGTTCTCTCCCAGTTTTTTCACAGTGTGATTTCTCATATGCCTCACGAAATTTGATTTATCAGAACAAGAATATCCACATACATTACAAGAATGTGGCTTTTCCCCAGTGTGAGTTCTCATATGTATAACTAATTTTGATTTTTGAGAACAAGAATATCCACATACTTCACAAGAATATGGCTTTTCCCCAGTGTGAGTTCTCATATGTATAACTAAGTCTGATTTTCGAGAACACGAATATCCACATACTTCACAGGAATGTAGCTTTTCCCCCGTGTGAGTTCTCATATGTATCACCAAATTTGATTTAACAGAAAAAGAATATCCACATACATCACAAGAATGTGGCTTTTCCCCAGTGTGAGTTCTCATATGTGTCACTAAGTTTGACTTTTGAGAAAAAGAATATCCACATACTTCACAAGAATGTGGCTTTTCGCCAGTGTGTGTTCTCATATGTGTCACTAACGATGATTTCACAGAAAACGAATATCCACATACTTCACAAGAATGTGGCTTTTCCCCAGTGTGAATTCTCGTATGTGCCACTAAATGTGACTTTTGAGAAAAAGAACATCCACACACTTCACAAGAATATGGCTTTCCCCTATCTTGTATATTCATATTTAAATTAAATTACTCCTGCAACAAGATTATCAAGAACATCAGCTTTCACCTTAGTTATAAGATTGTGACATCAGGAAAGTCCACTGTGGATGAGTGTTGGGGCCCGTTCCATGCGCGACATATCCCTACAAATATCCCGATAATATTCAACTGTTGATGGAGCAGCTGCTCTAAGTTCTACATAAGAGTGAGGGCTCCTGTACTATCAGTCGGAAACAGCAGTTAGGAACTATATATAGATATTTTGTTATCTTCTCCATCTTGTATATTCTTGTTATCTTCTCTATCTTGTATATTCATAATTAATTTACTCCTGCAACAAGATTATCACTAATAAATTATAAACAATTACATTTTATCATGCCCTTTTCAGTTTTATCTGGAGTTGTTGATGCAAGCCACATTTTATACTAAGTAAACTTTAATTGTGTATCACTTTTCATTTTTGTGATAAGAGATATATCTTAGTGTAAAAGTTAAAATATCATCTTTTCTAAATTAACAGATTTTTCTGAAATGTTAAATTCGATGTCTTATGATTTATAAAAATATTAAACAAAAATTTCACAAATTTAAATATGTGTGATGTTCTTATCACTATTTGCTAAACAATCCAGATAAAATAACTCTTCACAATTATATGTCTAATAAATAGTTGTGTGCAGCTGTTTTTTTTAAATAAAATTTTGTTGAATAAATAAAATCCTTTTTTGAATAGAAACTTTTTCTTTGTTGTCATTGTTTTTGTTTTGCGGTGTGTGCATGCATATATGCTTTTTTCTCTGTTTCTCTAGTTTCAGTAAACGAATTATCGAACCCATCCAAAACACTCGTTACTTTCTATAGCGTTCCAATGAACTGGATACATTTAATCTTTGTCAGTCACGTAAGGAAATAATTGTGCAAAGAATACTGTTTAAGGAAGAACATACTCCCTTAATATTCATTAAAAACATTCAAGACAGGAACATCTGCAAATAAAAAATAAATGAAATTTAATATTTTAATATCATTGTTTATTATGTGCAAATATATTGTGGTTTATTTATTTATTAATGTTCTTGATATCAGTATTAAACTTCGTTCCTTCTGTTTTATCTATACCGAGTTGTTTTACTGTTTTTACTGGGTTTCCGATTTTTACGCTTTTTAAAACATTTTAATTCGCTGTAAAACTGCGTTTCAAAACAAGAAAAAATGAACATATTCTTATTTGATGAACTAATGTAAAGTCTGATGATTTCTTTGTTTTATGCCATTCAATGAAACACATGTAAGACGCAGTAATTTAAAAATATAAATGTGAATAAAATGTTTAATAAAGGAACATATCCTCTGAAAGTGTAAACTATTTTCAGTGAACTTAATAAACTGTTGCAATTTAAAGATTGCCTTAATTATAATCGAATATCTGTTTTAAGGAAAATGTGCGCGCGTGTATTAAAATTTTGATGTAATATTTACCATTGTTATAAATATATTTAGGTTCATCAGAAACGTTTGTTTCTGCCTTCCTAAAGCACATGCATATACTGTATATATGAATATGTAAATTTATTAAAACTATCCACAATTTCTTACAAAGTCTACAAAGCTAAGATTACTATATGTATTTTGCATTGTCGCCAAATATGGCTCCGTGCAACAACCTGTATCTGTATTAAACTGTGTATTTTCGTAACATTACTCATAATAGCGAATTTTATACATCAGAATAAGGTTCTTATTTTTTTACTTTTTATTAATAAATTCAACAGTTTTTTATTCAACAAATTATTTCATCCAACGTTTTTGAATGCATTATTATCATTCCCATATTTTATTATACAAATGATATAAACAGTTTTAATAATCGATTATCGCAATTTATTTTTTTCATTCAACAAATTATTTCATCGAACGTTTTGAATGCATTAATCAGTTTTAATAATCGATTATCGCAATATTTTTGTTTTAATGAACATTTGATAATGCATAGTTGTATGCAAAAAGGCTCTCGAAATCTGTGAATGTTACAGAATTTTAGCAGTTATTTTAATTTTTATTAAAATAATTTTTTTTTTATTTTTGAAATTCAACAAATTGTTACTAGCATTCAACGAATTATTTCAACCACGTTTTTAGCGTATTTTTATTATTCGTATATTTTTTATCTTCTTTATGATGTTTCATGCTAATTATTTTCACCTTGTATAAATTATTAATATAAAGTATTTATGCTGAAAGCTTAGTATGGATTAAAATATGTAAAATGAACCTATTTAACTCATCGTATACGAACTAAACTTTTGTCTTTCTTTTGTATTAATGTTGTATCTATAATCAGTCGATATTTTATTGTTCGTTAAACTTTTTTCATTCGCTTTAAAATTACGTTTCCTTTACTTTTTTTATTTGAATTTTAGATGTTTATATCTTTTAAACCTTTCTAATGAGCTTTAAAATTACATTTTCTTTTTAACCAAGAAAAAAGTGAACATTTTCTTTGATAAACTGATGAAAAGTTTGATGAGTTGATTGGTTTATGCAATGAAACACATGAATTTAATAAACCTTTGCAATTGTAATGTTTATTGAATAGATACTTTATAAACGTATTTTGTTTTAAGGAAAATGCGCACGTGCGGGTATGTGTGTGAGTGTGTGTGTGTGAGTGTGTGAGACAATCTTAATGTAATATTTGTCATTATTATAATGAAAGAAATATATCTAGGTTCACCAGAAAACGTTTGTTTCTGTCTTCCTAAAGCACATGCATATACTGTATATAAGGAATACCTGATAACGGAACATATAAATTCATCAACATTATCAACACTTACTAAAAAGGGACTTATTTATTACCAAAAACGTAACTAATTAGGTTGGAAAACATAGAGTAAAATCTGTATATTAAATTTTCATTAGTTATTTCTTATTTTCCGTATATATTTATCAAATTTAAAGCATATTATTCAAATTTATAGATTTTTAAGGATATCTGTTTATCGTTAATTCATTTGAACATAGAAATTGTTGTTACTAAATGTGTTTAACTCATCATCAAGTTAATATTTAATCTTTATGTTGCTGGAAGTTAAGAGATAAAGTTTATCGCTAATTCATTTATCAAAAGTCTCGACAATTTCTTAAAAGAGACTTATTTAATGCGTAAAACGTAAGTAATTCGGTTGGGAAAACTACAGTAAAAATTATTACATTTATTTTTTATTAGTTATTTCTTGTTTTCCGTATATATTTATCAAATTAAAAGCATATTATTCAAATTTATAGATTGTTTAAGAATATCCGTCTATCGCTAATTCATTTGAACATAGAAATTGTTGTTATTACATGTGTGTAACTCATCAGCGAATTAATATTTAATCTTTAACTATTGGTTAAAACAAAATTGTTAGTTAATAATTTGTTAATACACAATTAACATAGTAAGGATGCTACAAAGCCTGCTTAAACCTTGCTGGAAAATTACATAAGAGTATCCTATACGTTTACAAAACTAATATTACCATATGTAGTGTGTATTGTTGCCAAATATTGCTTCGTGCAACCATCAAGACCATATTTGTCTTCGACATCTAAAAAAGTTTCAAGTATATGCTCTGCACAAACGTACTTACTCCTGATAGAAATATATTGTATCCTCTCAACCTACATACTCCTGATCAATCAGACAAACATAAAAATCCAACCATTCTTCTTTGTTGATGCTTGTAAGGCTTCTATTGTTTGAGACGAAAATAGGGAAGATTGGGATTGGAATGTTTTATCTCAAAATATTTGTTCATTCTTAATTCATCTGAACGTTAAAATTATTTGGAATCATAGACGTTTCACTTATAAGCGAGTTTAATGTTTTATATTTAAATATTAGTAAGACAAACTATTTAAATTATTATTAACATATAACAAACATTAACCTAATTATATTATTTTGATTTTTAACTAAACATTTTATAACAATACAACTACCACATATAGATTGATATTTTCTTTGCTTGGGACAATTACATTTTCTATTTCTTCTCGTGTATTTCTCAATTTTTCAATCCTATTATTCCAAACCAATGAAAAAAATATCCGTACATTTCTAATTCAGCTTCACATATTTTTAAAACTTAATCACATGTAAGATCAGCACATTTAATAATACATTTCTAAAAATGGTTTTACATTTATAAAGTTAATTGTTTTATACTTTGAAAGTTTATTCTGTTTCCTATTTTTAAGGAGTTTTAAGAATTAAATATTATTACATATAATTATTGTTGAGGTTTTCTCTTTTACTGTTGAAAGGTTTAAGGGTTGTTACACCTAATGTTTTATCTGCTGCAATCAATTTTGAATGTCGGTTATATACTGTTGAGATGATATTAAGTAATAAAATTAGCAGTGGATAGGTAAGTGCCATATTGAAAGATATGCTAATTCAACGAATCATATTGTCATTAAATATCATCTTTACTGTTTGTATAGCAAACTTTACCAGGGCATTAAATTGAGGTTATGTTTCACAACGCATGTCTTAATGAACTGATGAAATATTTTAACTTAAGCTTCAATTAACTGTGCTCATATTATTAGCATACTTAATGTTTTATATTTAAATATTAGTAAGACAAAATATTTAAATTATTATTAACATATAACAAACATTTAACCTAATTATATTATTTTGATTTTTAACTAAGCATTTTATAACAATACAACTACCACATATAGATTGCTATTTTCTTTGCTTTGGACAATTATATTTTCTATTTCTTCTCGTGTATTTCTAAATATGTCAATCCTATTATTCCCAACTAATTAATAAAAAATATCTGTTCATCTCTAATTCAGCTTAACATATTTCTTAAAACTTGATCACATGTAAGATCAGCACATTTAATAATAAATCTATAAAAATGGTATTATATTTAGAAAGTTAATTATTTTTCTATTTTTAAGGAATATAGTTTTTAGAGATTTTATAATGAATTGTTATAGGCAATAAAAACAGACGGAATAGAGCTCCACAAGTCTACAGCTTTGAATAGAAAGGTACTGGAATATGATGATGCATTATAACGATGTACCTGAACAGTGAATTAATGAGGAGTAACACGAGATCAACAAGTCAAACAAGTTAATCTTTGTTTATGTATCTTGCCGATATTTAATGTGCATTAATTGCTGGCCGGACTTTGTGTAGACAGAGCGGCAGGCACTGCTGACTGTAGTTAATTAACCAGCTTGTTAACGACTTTAAAGTGTTTCTCCCTTTACCGGTGAAAGTTTTGAGGATTGTTACACCTAATGCTTTATCTGCTGCAGTCAATCTTGCATGTCGGTTATATAATGCTCACATGATATTACATAATAAAATTAACAGAGGATAGCTAAGTGCCATATTGAAAGATATAATTCAATGAACCCGGAGTATCCATATTGCACTTAATTATCATCTTTACTGTTTACATAGCAAATTTTTCCCAGCCATTAAATTGAGGTTAAGTTAATATGAACTGCCTGTCTTTAAACTTGAATCACGAATTTTAAGCCTTTTTAAAAGTTATGTTTTACGGAATTAATAAAAAAAAATATGTGCAAATTGCAAAAAAGTTATAAACAGATACATCATTACATATAAGGGACCAAACGTTGGTTGCAATCAAATTAGCTATTGTGCAGGTTGCCGAGGCTTTGTTTTTATTTTTCAGCTATCACTATCCATTTTGCATGTAGTTTATGATGTTCAAGCAAGATGGGCTGACGTCATAAAATTGGTTATGAGTTTCTAAGAGCTCTTTTACAGAATAATAAAAAAATGTGCAAATTGAAAAGAAGTTATAAATTATAAATGTTACACATAAAATACCAGACGTCGTTGACGATAAAGTTAACTAATGTGCAGATTGACAAAGTTTAGTTCTCATTTTTAGCTGCCAATATCCATTTTTCATGTGGTTTATGATGTTCAGACCACATGGTATGACGTCATAAAATTGTAATGGTGTATGAGTTGTTTAGAAAATAGACCAATAGTATCTTTGATAATTTGTATTATGTGTAAGGAGTGTGTAACAACCCATCTGCCAAATCGATTGATCCTTAAAATGTTTATGTGTTGTATCAATACTAATTCATCTTCACATAATAATCAGACAATATATATATTGTGCAGTTGTACTTCATTGTTACGTGAATATTGGATTAGATAGGCTTACCTAACATTTCTGAGCTGGCACTATCCTTTTTGTGTATGGTTTATAAAGTGCAGAATTAAGAGGTATAAAATTATTTAATTAGAACTAGAGCACAAGTTGTTCACGGGAGAGACTTTAGAGAATTTTATGATCTCCACAGAATATGTTCTTACAAAGTGCTGAAACATTTGGATTTAAAATTACGACCCCAGTTTTTAAGAGTGTGTAACAGTTGCTATATATTAAAAATTGTTTCTCCACAATAATTAATATATTTTTTCAAGTTTAAAGAAAAAGTTTTAAATAATTATATTTTTAGGGGTCAGTGAAAATTTTATGTTTGACTTATGTTTTTTTCTAAAGGAATCAACATTTATCAAGGCCGAGATGCCACTCGAGTATAAGGGTTAATAAGCACACAGTGGTCAATGTGACACTGTTGTAGTAATTGTTAGTGGAAATTTGGTAAATTCGATTACTTAAGGGGAACGCATCAAGAATTTGTTTATGTTGGACTTGATAATGAACATATTATAGTCAGCCAGAAAGCAGGCAAATGGAAGAGAATTTCACAGGTGTACAGTTCTAAGAAAGAAACTTTGTTCATGGAATCTGTGTTTTGGTTGAGGCACAGATAAAAAGTGGGGGACATTATTGATAGTGTTTTCAGTTAAACATGTGTTTTTCCTGAAAGTTTGGCGAAGGGGACTATAGATTAGAGCTCAGACGGGCAATTGCCATGAAAATAAGGATTAAACAGAGACAAGCTCATGATGTCTCTTCAGTGAGAAAAAAGTTGCCGGGAAGAGAAAATGGCATCCCTCCTCTAGGCTACAAAGTCTATTTTGAACTCCATCAAGGCAGGATAAGTAATTTCTAGCAGCTTTTGCAAAGTTGTGGCAACAGTACTCCGTCCTTGGACTACCTGGCTCTTATACACGTAGAGAATTGCATCAGGAGTGAGATATCTACTGAATCGATAGAAGGATCCCCCAATTTTTCCAGCGACCTGATGTGTGTGCTCCATTACAGATCAGGAGTAAAAGTCAAGCCTATGAGCTTGTCAAAACAGTGGGTCTCCCCAAAATGAGAGCCATTCATTTCAATTGATGCCAGATGAGGATCAGAGCATTGATGATGTAAACACAAAAGCTTAGTTTTAGATGAATTAAAAGTAATCAGCCATCTCTTTCCCCATTGTACCACATGCTCAAGATCAGAGGAGATAGAGAGAGTACTTGGTCATTTATTGTCTTTGATGTGTTGCCATAGATGGTAGTGCCGGTAGCATAAATGTCTATGAATGATCTAAGGATATGATTTGGAAGATCATTAATGTAGATTAGGAAGAGAGTTGGTCCATAGATGGACCCCTGTAGCATTAATACAGAGAACTTACAAACCTATCAGAGAGAAATGATTTAATAATTGAGAAAATATTTCTAGCTATACTGTAACTAGAAATCTTGTGACGCAGACCATTATGCAATACTCTCTCAAATGCCTTTGATATGTCAAGAATATCTGCCCTAGAAAAGAAGCCTTTGAAGAGAGATTCGCTAAGCCTATGAGATATAACCGTTAGCACATCTTCTGTACATCTAGTAGAACGGAAATCATATTATATGTCACTAAGATATTTACTTTTGCTGAGGTGGTTGACTACTCATCTACTAAACACAGTCTATACCTAAAATTAAGCATTCCGTCAGATCTGATACAGTTTTAACAAATAGTGAACAGGATCCTGAACATTAACGTGTGCTCTATCCCAGCTATCATCAATTTACCTGAGGTAATCTCGTCAGCATCAGACAAAGCCAAACACTTTGCCAAAAACTTTGCAGGTAATTCTATGCTATGCGACCAAGGCCGCCAAGCCCCAGGATTTCCTTCTGTATCTGAAAACATTCAATGCGACATAAAAATATCTGTGCATGATGTTGCCAAGCTAATCAAGAACCTTGATTCCAGTAAAGCAACTGGCCATGATGGCATTCGTATTATAGTGTTGAAAAATCTTCAACCAGAACTAGCTCCCATACTTATAAAGCTGTTTAAGCATTATCTTAAGGAGAATTGCTTCCCAACACCTCGGAAAACCTCATCAGTATGACCTTTATTTGAGAATTCAAGTCATCGGTCATTTTCCTCTCTACTTTGCAAGATTTCAAACTATAGTATAGCTGGAAATGTCTTCTCAATTATTAAATCATTTCTCTCTGATAGGCTCATAAGAGTAATGATTGATGGGCAGAAATCAGAAGCTCTCAGTATTAATGTTTGGACCATCTCTCTTCTTGATCTACATCAATTATCTCCCAAAACACATACTTACATCATTTGTAGACATTTATGTTGACAACACTACCATCTATGGTAACACATCAAAGGCAATAAATGCTCAACTCCCCTCTGATTCTCGCTCCTCTTATCTTGAGTACATAGTCCAATAGGGAAAGAGGTGGCTTATTACTTTTAATGCATCTAAAACCAAGCTTCTATCTTTATACCATTAACGCTCTGATCCCCATCTGGCATCAACTGAAATGAATGGCTCTCGTCTTGGGGAGACCCCATCTTTTGACATGCTTCTGGGCTTGGCATTTACTTCTCATCTGAAATGGAACATGTACATCAAATCTGTTGCGAAGGTCGCTGGAAAAATGATGGGTTCATTCTACCACCCCAGTAGATATCTCACTGCTGATGCAATTCTCTATCTATATGAGAGCCAAGTACATCCAATGATGGAGTACTGTTGTCATATCTGGGCAGGAGCTGCTAGAAGCATCTTATGATGCCTTGACAGACTTCAAAATAGACTTTGTAGTTTAGTAAGGGAATCCCTTTACTTTTCCCTGCAACCTCTTTCCCACAGAAGAGACATTGCGAGTCTGTCTCTGCTTTATCATTATTTCCATGGCAAGTGCTCGTCTGAGCTCCATTTTATGCCCCCGCATACCTTTCATAAAAAAACACCGGTCTAGATGAAACCACTGTCAATAATTTTACCAACTCTTTATCTGTGCCTAAACCAAAACAAAGATTCCCTAAACAAAGCATCTTTCTTGGAACTGAACGCCTATAGAAGTCTCTTCCGTTCGTCTACAATTTTGTTGTCTTCTAGTCCAACATAAACAAATTCTTGATGAACCGTCCCAATAAATAATTAAATTTACCAAATTTCTACTACTAACGATTACTAAGAAATTATCCCATTGACTACTGTACATTCAATAACCCTTATCCTCGAGTGGCCTACGGGCCTTGACTAGTCGTGACCTTTTCTTTAAAAAAAAAATTATGAACAGCTTTTTCTTTTCAATATAAAAATTCTTCTTACATCCTCCAATAATATTTTCAGCCTTTCTGTTTGACAAAGTTTCATATTTTGAAGAAAATATTTGGAGCAACCATTTATTAATTCAAAGGTTAACTTACCCTTTGATGAGAATAAGAACCATTTTGAAACGTTCGAGCTTATAGGACTTGCCTTTTTAAGTTGAGCATAAAAACAGTTAAGTCTTGAGCTTAAAAGGGAATGTATAGTATATGTAATAATTTCGAGAGAAGAGAGAGAAAGTAAGAGATTTTTAAGTTGAGCATAAAAATAGTAAAGACTGGTGCTTAAAAAGGAACGTATGGTATATGTAATTATTTTATCTATCAGTGATAATTTAGGGAGAAGAGAGTAAAAGATTGGTAACGACATTGTGAGAGATGAGGCACTTGGTGAGTTAAATGCAAGCTAAAACTTATTTATAAAAATATTTATCAAAGTTATGGAGTATAACTCAATCCCTACACAAAGTAATACAGAATATTTGTGAAATTATTAAACGGATCATGCTGGGCTAATATCGACGCATTACTTACGGAAAAAACGGTTAATTAAACTGCAGAAGTACCTGTTAAAAACTATACAAGTTCTATAATTGAATGCCCCCTAAAAAATTGTTCAAAATAAAAAATAAAAACGAAAAACAGCAAAAAATATGCTTACGTTAGGCAAAATGGCCGCTATTGAAAACTACTAGAGACAACATTGGATTATGAAGATGTCGATATCTTCAAAATTATTTGCCGCCCCCAATTTTGAATGTGATATTCGTTCATAACACACGGGAAAACCTATATAAATGGATATTTTAATGGTAAGTTGTACATTGGTGTATTATCGATATTGACAAAAAAAAAAAACAAAAAAAAAAAACAACTTATATTACAAATAAATGTTACCCAATGCAATATAAATTAATTTCTTCCAACCTGGACAATTTTTGTTTTTTATATATTTAACATATTTTTAAGTGTTTATTAACTTTGAAAATTACTGCTGACGATTCCGTTAGAAAAAGGATTGGCTGGCATGAGTTGGTCATTTTGGGAGTTCCGATAATCGCTCATGAATCGAAAATTAAATCAAAAACTTGCAGAAATAAATCAAATATATGTCATGGTGACACTTTTTGCAAAGTTTTGTTATGCCTAATTATATTTTAATTATATTTATTGTTTATTAAATTGCTAGTTGAAAGTACAGAATAGTTAACATCACATGGACTCCAACCCCCATCACAAAAGAGTAATAAAGAAAAATCAAAATGTTCCTCCTTGTACCACCGCCCAAAAATATGAAACTGTGAACATTGACAACATGTCTCGTCGACCGGTAATTTGTGAATATGTTAAAGTTATGAAGGAATCTAAAATATTTCAATATTTTTTGTTTTGTTTTTTAGTTTCTTATTTACGGATTTTTTATGCGAAAACAAAAAAAAACAAAAAAAACAGTATATTTTAATTTCTAGTTTAATTTAATATTTTTTCTACACTAAGTTTCTTCTAATCGATGATGGTCAATAAATGGGTGCTCATTTCATGTAAACTTTATAAAAGAAACTGATCAACGTTAAAATAGCAAACAGAATTCGCTAGCGACAAAATAAGACAGACAATAAACAGATAAAAAATTAAAAATTTAAAACCACATTGAAAAAAATCAGTTTTTCTGTTCAGTTGTTTAACAATTTGATAAACTTCGAAATAAATGTTTGTAATTATGGAAAATGCTCAGTTTATTATTATTATTATTATTATTATTATCATTATTATTATTTTTTTTTTTTTTTTTACTAAATAAGCATATTTACCAAAATATAAATATCAGATTGAATAATATATTTAAGGTGATTTTATTTTTTTAATTTAGAATTCATATTTTTTATTCACGTTTGTTATAAAGAATGGTGGAATCAATAAATTTATTTAAATTTTTAAGATTAATTTAAAAGTTAGTGATTGAATAGTTTTATAAGCGTAAAAAAAGATGAAAAAACTAACCTTTCATTCCAGGAAAAAGAAATCGGGATGAATTCGTTTTTTTTTTCTTTTGTGTTCAAAACAGAAAATTTGTTTTGTTTGTTAAGATTTCTTTAGTAATTTTACCGAACTTTTGTCTTGTGTGTTCAATTCATTAAGAAATCAAATATATAAAAATATAAAAGAATCAACATTAAAAGATGAAAACCACGCTTTAAACGTGAAATTATTTAAAGAGAAAATCAACTGCTTAAGAAGAATGAATTTAGGTCATCGTATAAACCGGTGTAATCATTATTTTGTTCCTTGTGTAAAAATGATCGTTCATTATTGAAACGCGTCGAATTATTTTCCTATAAAGTTTATATTATATTTTTTCATTCTGATAGAAAGAAATCGATAGATATATAAAAAAGTAAAACACAATAAAACGTGAAATTATTTAAATAGAAAATTAACTGTTGAAAACAAATTTTTTTTTAGAGAAGTTAGAACGTCAAGTTAATTTTCAGATCACACGTTTTTGTTTACAGAATTACTCGCAAAACGAAACAGAAAAGATTGATGATTTTCTTGCGAGCTACACGCTGCAAGCACACAAATGTAAATTCAGAGACGATTATGAGTTGGAAGAACGGGTGATTGAACAAATAATAATAATCGGAACGGAACATCCGGAGTTGCAAAAGCAAGTACTGAGCAAGAAAGAGGTCATGTATGTCCTTACAGGAAGTACTTAACCTGTATAGAAGCTATGAGGCTCCGATTAACTGAATGAAAACAACGGCTGAGCTGCAAGGGAAACTGACAAGAAGATAAACGGGATAAAAGAAACATGTGGCAAATGTGTGCTTCTCAATCAGCATGGAAATTGCCCCGGTCGAGACAGCACTTGTTCAGCATGTGGTCGCTAGAATCACTAAGATGTGCCAGACCAAAAGAGCCAAGAAAAAATCGGACAGACAGCCACAAATAGACATGCCAAAGACAAGAAATTTGTACCAGCACAGCCTACGTCTAAAAATCGTTGGTTGATGAATTTGAGAATATGTCATTTTATTCAATGATCACAGGAAAAGGAGTTCTCGGTCAGAAGCATTTGCCACCCTAAAGGTCATACTACCAAACAGGAAAGATGTTAGCGAACTGAAGATTAAGGTGGACAGAGGTGCGGAGATAAATACACTCCCATTACGTACATTCCAGCAAATGTTTCTGGAACATATGGACCAGAATGGATATCCAAACCCAGGCACAAAGAAGAAGGAAACGGCAATCCTTACTGCGTACAATGGATCGAGCATCCTATAGTACGGATCTGTCTACAAAGATACATGGAGATACGTGTGAGATTCTATGTGGTAACCGCTAATTGGCCTGCCATATTAAGACTGCCCTCTCTTCAAGGACTAAAGTTAGTCACTTTGCACTGTTCCGTTGAGAAAGCAACGTTTGTAGCAGATGCCCCAAAATCACACCTCAATAAACACTACAGGAGATCTTATGGAAGCATACCCGGACCAATTTGACCGGATTGGCAACTTCTTAGGGGAATACCACATCGTGCTTCATCCGAACAGCTGTCCCATGATTCATGAACCTAGGAAATGCCCCATCTACATAAAGGATGAGATAAAAGCAGAACTGGATGAACTAATAAATCAACAGAAAGGTTGCTGAGCCAACAGATTGGGAGAACAGCATTGTATATGTGTGCAAGAGACATGGCGGACTTCGCCTATGTTTAGACCCTAAAGATTTAAACAGAGACATCATGCATTGTCTCCACAAATCCCCAACCATGGAGGAACTCTCGCATAAATTCTCTGATGCAAAATGTTTCTCCTAGCTAGATGATAACAATGGCTACTGGTCAGTGAAACTCGACAGGGAGTCACAATTACTGACGACCTTCAATTTCGTCATCAACACATACACGATGTTGTTCACCCAATCCGTTGGCTCATCAACCTATCGGATTATTTGTTGGTTTACAAGTTCATCCAGTTCTGCTTTTACTTCCTGTCCTCATGTGATGAGTCATTCCCTAAGTGTATGAATCATGGGATGGATGTTCGGACGAGGCACGATGTGGTATCCCCTGAGAAGTTGTCAATTCAGTCAAATTGGTCCGGGTACTCTTTTATAAGATCTCTTGTAGAGTTGATTGGGGTGTAGTTTGTAGTAGTAACTGTAGCATCTATTGCAAACTTGGCCATCTCGACAGAACAGCAGTCTGTGCATCTCCATCAACTGTCGTAAGTTGTTATCATGTTCCTCTTTGGTCTTCCCAATGATGATCAAGTCATCAGTTTGAGCTAATGATCCAGGACACTTTTCGATTATCATGTCCGTCTTTTGTTGAAAACGTCTTGAGACATGACTAGGCCAAAAAACGGTTAAATAAACTGCAGAGGTACCTGTTAAAAACTATACAAGTTCTATAATTGAATACCCTCTAAAAAAATGTTCAAAATAAAAACGAAAAAAAGCATAAAAATGCTTACGCCGGGCAAAACGGCCGCTATTGAAAACTACTTGAGACAACATTGGATTATGAAGATGTCGATATCTTCAAAACTATTTGCCGGCCCCAATTTTGAATGTGATATTCGTTCATAACACACAGGAAAACCTTTAAAAATGGACATTTTAATGGTAAGTTGTGCGTTGGTGTATTATCGATATTGACAAAAAAACATATATTACAAAGAAATGTAATCAAATGCAATATAAATTAATTTCTTCCAACCTGGATTATTTTTTTTTTCAATATTTTAACTTATTTTTAAGCGTTTATTTACTTTGAAAATTACTACTTACGATTCCGTTAGAAAAAGAAAAATTGGCTAACATAAATGTTACCAAATGCAATATAAATTAATTTCTTCCAATATGGATAAGTTTTTATTTTAACTCATTTTTAAGTGTATATTTACTTTGAAAAATACTGCTGACTATTTCGTTAGATAAAAGAAAATGAAAGGGTAATTTTGGGAGTTCCGATAATCGCTCATGAATCGAAAATTAAATCAAAAACTTGCAGAAATACATCTAATATATGTCATGGTGACATTTTTTGCAAAGTTTTGCTATGCCTAATTATATTTTTACGATATCTTTCGTTTATTAACTTGTTAGGTGAAAGTACAGAATAGTTAACATCACATTGACTTCAACCCCCACCACAAAAGCGTAATAAAGAAAAACCAAATGATCCCCTCGTACCATCAGCACAAAAATGTGAAACTGCAAACACTGACAACATGTCTCGTTGATTGATAACTGACCATGAATGTTCATTGTATGTTAAAATTATGTAGGAAAGTAATCGCTCAATATAAAATCTTTAAATATTTTTGTTTTGTTTTTAGTTTCTTATTTACGGATTTTTTTTTATATAAAGAAAACAAAAAAAGTATATTTTAATTTCTAGTTTAATCTAATATGTTTCTACATTAAGTTTATCCTAATTGATGATGGTCAAAAATGGGGGCTCATTTCATGTAAACTTTATAAAAGAAACTGATCAACATTCAAATAGCAAACAGAATTCGCTAGCGACAAAATAGGTCAGGCAGACAACAAACAAGATACTCTACTACTTTCGACTTCAAGAGATTCCTGCACCTGCAACCTCAGACAACAAACAGATTTTTAAAAAATCAAAATATGAAAACAATTAAATAAAAAAAAAAAAACAGTATATTTTACTTTTTAGGAGGTAATATGTTTTTACCTTAAGTTTCTTCTAATTAATGATGGCCAATAAATGGGTGCTCATTTCATGTAAACTTTATAAAAGAAACTGATCAACATTCAAATAGCAAACAGAATTCGCTAGCGACAAAATAGGTAAGACAGACAATAAACAGATAAAATAATAAAAATTTGAAAACAATTAAATTTCGAAAAATCAGTTTTTTCTGTTCAGATGTTTAACAATTTGACCAACTTCGAAATAAATTATTGTCATTATGGTAAACATTTTTATTTGCTCAGAAGTCAAATACGTTTTACTAAAATAAGCATTATTATTATTATTATTATTATTATTATTATTATTATTTTATTTTACTAAATAAGCATATTTACCAAAATCTAAATGCCAGATTGAATAATATATTTAAGGTGATTTTCTTTTTAAATTGGGGATTCATATTTTTTTTATTCACGTTTGTTATAAAGAATGGTGGAATCAATAAACTTATTTAAATTTTTAAGATTAATTTAAAAGTTAGTGATTGAATAGTTTTATAAGCGTAAAAAAGATGAAAAAACTAACCTTTCATTCCAGGAGTTCAATACGAAAAAAAAAAAAAAAATCGGGATGAATTCGTTTTTTTTTTTGTGTGTCATTCTTTTGTGTTCAAAACAGAAAAGTTGTTTTGTTTGTTAAGATTTCTTTAGTAAATTGATACAACTTTTATGTTGTGTGTCCAATTCATTAAGAAATAAAATATATGAAAATATAAAAGAATCAAAATTAAAAGATGAAAAACACGATTTAAACGCGAAATTATTTAAAAAGGAAATCAATTGCTAAAGAAGAATGAATTTAGGTCATCGTAACACGGTGTAATCATTATTTTGTTCCTCGCTTAAAAATGTTCGTTCATTATTGAACGGTATCGAATCGTTTACCTATAAAGTTTATATTATCTTTGTTCATTCTTAATAAAAAAAAATCAATACATAAAAAAAAACAATTTAAAACATGAGTAAAACGTGAAATTATTTAAATAGAAAATTAACTGTAAAAAAAGCAATTAATTTAGGTCACCACTTTTAAACATAAAATTATATTGCTTAATATCTGAAAAATTACTTATTTAAAGAAAAGTTAAATGCGATATTCGTTTTCAGCATACTCGAAAACCGTTATAAGTCGTCATTTTAAGGGAAAATGTAAAGGTGGAAACTAAGTGGAAAATTTACCATTTAAATTTATAAAAATAATTCAACTGTTTCAAATTATAAAAACTTTGTTGATATTGTTTAAGCTTTAAAATAAATAAATAAATTCTGTTTATATTGTTTTAAAAATAAAAGGTGTATATTTTTTTTTAATATAGTTAAAAACGAAAAAATTCTGTATATATTGTTTAAAATAAATATCAAGTGTTTATTCTTACAAAAAAGTTATTTTCATATTTCTTATTTTTTAAAAAATCAACTTTGTTGGAAAACATGTTCTAAAAAAGAAAAAAAAGAAAATAGCAATGCAACAACACAAAGAAAAGAAGAAAAAAAAAGCAATGCAACAACACAAAGAAAAGAAGAAAAAGAAAATAGCAATGCAACAACACAAAGAAAAAGAAGAAAAAGAAAATAGCAATGCAACAACACAAAGAAAAGAAGAAACAGAAAATAGCAATGCACCAATACCAAGAAAAGAAGAAAAAGAAAATAGCAATGCACCAATACCAAGAAAAGAAGAAACAGAAAATAGCAATGCACCAATACCAAGAAAAGAAAAAAAAGAAAATAGCAATGCAACAACACAAAGAAAAGAAGAAACAGAAAATAGCAATGCAACAACACAAAGAAAAGAAGAAAAAGAAAATAGCAATGCAACAGCACAAAGAAAAGAAGAAAAAGAAAATAGCAATGCAACAACACAAAGAAAAGAAGAAAAAGAAAATAGCAATGCAACAACACAAAGAAAAGAAGAAAAAGAAAATAGCAATGCAACAACACAAAGAAAAGAAGAAAAAGAAAATAGCAATGCAACAACACAAAGAAAAGAAGAAACAGAAAATAGCAATGCACCAATACCAAGAAAAGAAGAAAAAGAAAATAGCAATGCAACAACACAAAGAAAAGAAGAAACAGAAAATAGCAATGCACCAATACCAAGAAAAGAAAAAAAAGAAAATAGCAATGCAACAACACAAAGAAAAGAAGAAACAGAAAATAGCAATGCAACAACACAAAGAAAAGAAGAAAAAGAAAATAGCAATGCAACAACACAAAGAAAAGAAAAAAGAAGAAAAAGAAAATAGCAATGCAACAACACAAAGAAAAGAAGAAACAGAAAATAGCAATGCAACAACACAAAGAAAAGAAGAAAAAGAAAATAGCAATGCAACAACACAAAGAAAAGAAGAAAAAGAAAATAGCAATGCAACAACACAAAGAAAAGAAGAAAAAGAAAATAGCAATGCAACAACACAAAGAAAAGAAGAAAAAGAAAATAACAATGCAACAACACAAAGAAAAGAAGAAACAGAAAATAGCAATGCACCAATACCAAGAAAAGAAGAAAAAGAAAATAGCAATGCAACAACACAAAGAAAAGAACAAAAAGAAAATAGCAATGCAACAACACCAAGAAAAGAAGAAAAAGAAAATAGCAATGCAACAACACAAAGAAAAGAAGAAAAAAGAAAATAGCAATGCAACAACACAAAGAAAAGAAGAAAAAGAAAATAGCAATGCAACAACACAAAGAAAAGAAAAAAAAAGAAAAAGAAAATAGCAATGCAACAACACAAAGAAAAGAAAAAAAAAGAAAAAGAAAATAGCAATGCAAAACACAAAGAAAAGAAGAAAAAAGAAGAAAAAGAAAATAGCAATGCAACAACACAAATAAAAGAAGAAAAAAGAAGAAAAAGAAAATAGCAATGCAACAACACAAATAAAAGAAAAAAAGAAGAAAAAGAAAATAGCAATGCAACAACACAAAGAAAAGAAAAAAGAAATATAATGAATTGAAGTTTGTGCAAGCCTTTCCTAGTCTCACACAAAAACACGCATTCACATTTCAAGCTATATTACTTGTTATATGCTTATGTGCACACAAACATACGCGCCCACATCCACACACGTACATATATTCACGTTCGCGTACATACACTCACATTCACGTGTATATACACACACGCTAACATACACACATGTACTCACACACGCACACACGTACGCACACAAGGACAACGTATCTTCCCCTTTCAAAGGAAATCCACACATGTGCAAAAGACACACCGGAAACACCTATAAAAGGAAGAGACAAGCTGTTTCCAGACCTTTTTTTCAGACCAGCTTCCTAGCTGGGCGGTCTACAGACCGACAGCGTGCCTTTTCGGCATGTGCACACGCACGTACCTCACACCATTTACTACTATGTGGGACAAAAGGCCAACAGACAGTACGTACAATCTTTCTCTCTCTCTATCTACTACTTGTGCCAGAGAACGACTAACATGGCACAGCTTAACCCACCATCCTTTTCTTTGTCTACACCCTGGACTACCATTCTCATTCCTACTATATTACTAATTCCTTTTCCCACGCGCGAACAAACGATAGTGACCCGAACGTGAGATGAAAACACATTTCCTTTTTCCTTCTACAATACCAGTCCTCTACAAACGATGGTTACACCTGCGCTGACATGAACACATGTTATATCTAATACATTCATTCTTTCAACAGTAAATAAACGACGTTTATCTTATCCATCAATTGAGTTTTTGTTTCCTTCAATTCCATTCGTTTCATTATTTTCTTGTGGCGAGTTAGGGTATTATTATATCCTGGTCTGCAACAATTTTAAAAATTCCAAAGTTTATTTTGGAAAAGCTGGTTGCTGTTTTGCTTTCCAAAAGCAAATGTAAAAATTACCACATTAACAAGGTTACAGAAATAATTTAACGAACAAAGTTCAAATTAAAAAACAGGGAAGAAATATAATTTGCATACAGTCTCGAAATTAGACTTCCAAAGAGGGGGGGCATTCTCGTTTCCCTTAAAATAAATAAGAAAGGCTTACTCAGTGGCATAGCATCAGTTTTGGCCGCCCAGGGCGGTCGTAAAATTTTCCCCCCAACGCTGGCATATAATGTCCTGTTTTGCCCCCATATGATTTACTGTCCCCCCACCCACTGGCATACGATTACCTGTTTTGCTGCCTCGCCCCCACTGCTAGCATATGATAACCTGTTAAAACTTTCAAGCTTCAAAAAACCCTTAAAATAATTATCTTCATTGAACTAATGTTTACACAATTCCCTTCAAATTAATGTTTACACAATTCCCCTTTTTTAATTTTGTTAAGAGAGTAAACCTTAGCATCCTGAGTTATGTCCTTTTGGTTCGAGAACTCTTCCGTTAAGGAGTCATGTTTATTTTTTTTTTCGGTGTTATCCTTCTTAAGATAAAGACGTTGATAACCGGCGTCTGAGTGCCGACCTTCCTTTTTACTAATATCGACTGCCACATATATTTAACATGTCAAATTAAACAGGCTATGGCCCCAGCTGACAGCTATTTGGTGGCGATGAAAATAATTACGAAGACAAGCTAAAATTAAAAGCCGAGTTAAAAAAGAAAGGAAGATGGTGAAATTGATCCAGAGAGAAACGAGGATATATTCACAGAACTTATCCAAGTTCTAGACAATAGAAGTTTGGCATTAATCATGCGAGACGCGAAAGATGAGGGAATGGAAGCTTTAAAACTTTTAAAAGAACATTATTTGTCTCAAGGCAAACAAAAAAATTGTGATCAAGAAAACCAGACTTAGCTGGGAAAATAGAAACTGTTATAATGAATGGTTACAAGTGTGCCATAACATTTACTGACGACTATGTGCAAAATAAAACAAAATTAGATCCTCGGGCAGAAAAAGGGACTTTTGTACGATACGACAAATATAGTCCAGCCTATTTTGTATATTTCAATGATAAGAAATCTGTAAAAAAAACAAAAAACTTTTACAAATGAATTTAACGGTGCAAGGGAGACCACTCAGGATAACACGGGCCGAAGTAGATATATAACTGAATTTAGCGATGAAAAGGAGACAACTCAGGATATTGCAAACCAAAATAGATATATTAATTCAACCTTTGTTCCTTCAATAAATCCTGACCATTTCAGTGAACATATGGTCGATGAGAGTAGAACAAACGAACTTCTACCTGGCCCCCTACAAGGGAGATATAGATAATAGCAACAGTCAAGCTAGCGAACAGACAAGTAACAGGACAAGTTTTGAAAACAGAAATCCAAGGTAACCACTGAGACAGAGAAAACCACCCACTTATTTAAAAGATTACGTCACTAGCAATAACTTAATTGATGAAGATGAAGAATGTATAAATTCTTTTGAAAATAAAACTATCCCTGGATCATATCATGAAGCCATCAAATGGAAATTGGCAATGGAGAAGGAGATGAATTCCTTAAAAGAAAACAACACTTTCACTCTGACAACCCTTCTTGAAAATAAAAATTTAGTTGAGGGAAAGTGGGTGTATAATATCAAAAAGATGAGAAAAATAACGAAGAATACAAACTAGATATGTTACCAAGGGGCACAGTCAGATAAAGGACATAGACTACCATGAAACATATGCACCACAAAAATGACCACCATCCGAATTCTAATGCAATTTGCTTTACAGTATGATTTGATAATTCACCAGATGGATGTAAAATTAGCATACCTACACGCCAAAATAGACTGTGATATTTTCACCCAACAACCCGAAGGATTCATTGCTCCAGGCAATGATGGGCTTGTTTGGAAATTAAACAAATCACTCTATGACCTAAAACAGATCGGTAAAAATTGGAACGATCTACTGAATAAAGAACTTCTACAAGAAAAATGTAATAAAATCACTATCGACCCATGCATGTTTGAAAAAGTTGATGAAAATAAAATAATTGTTATTCTCGTACGGGGTGATGATATCTTGATTGCCGCAAATAACTTAGACACAGTAAAGGAAGGCAATACCCTACTAAAAGAAAAGTTTGACATGAAAGATTTAGGTTAAATCTCAAGATTTTTTGGTGTGGACTTCATAGTGAAACCAAATGAAATAGAAATGAATCAACGGACATATACTGAGAAAGTATTAGAAAATTTTAATATGCTAGACTGCAAACCCAGACTAACACCCTGTGAACAGAAATTAACTTTCTCTAAGGAAGCAAAATCCTTTGATTCCACAAGGTACAGAGAGGCTATAGGAAGCCTGGTTTACTTATCCACTTGCACCAGACCCGATATTTAATGGGTCGTAAATAAATTATCAGAGTACAACAAAACCCCCACAATTGAACACTGGAATGCAGTGAAGCATGTATTTAGGTATCTGAAAGGGACTTTAATTTTTTGTTTATCTTTCAGGAAATGTGGAAGCGGCCTGAAGTTGACAGGATTTACCGATGCTGATTGGGGAAGCTCTGAAAACAGAAAAAGTATGTTGGGATATTGTTTTCTACTAAACGAAGAAGTACCTGTTATTGCCTGGAAAAGTAAAATGCAGTCTACAGTAGCTCTTTCTCCATGTTAGGCTGAATATACGGCAATGACATCAGCCATACAGGAAGCACAATATCTACTGCAATTAATAAACGATATGAACAATACAAAAGACTGGAAGCAAGCAACAATATATTATAACATTGCCAAAAACTATCACAAATCAGTGGGTAAAACACATGGACATAAAATATCACTACATACGGGACAAAATAAACAATGGTACAATCGAACTGAACTATGTGCCTACCGACAAAAATACGGCAGACTGCTTTACAAAACCCCTGGCGAGGACCCGCATGGACTGTGTAAAATTAAAATTATCAGGATGTAAAGTTTAAGCAGGGGGTGTTAAGAGAGCAAACTTAGCATCCTGATTTATGTCCCTTTGGTTTGAGAACTCTCCCCTTAAGGAGTCATGTTTCTTCCTTTTCCGGTGTTAACCTTGTTAAAATAAAGACGTTGATAACCTATCTCCGCGTGTGGACCTTCTTTTACTGACCTCCACATACATTTAACATGTCTACTTTAACACAGGAATATTCACTCGTCATATGAAAGTAGCAATATTTTTTCTCCGTGATAGACACACAGTATGTGTTCAATTTAATAGAATTGAAATATAATTTAAACGAAACATATTTAATCCTCTATGTGTGTTACATATTGTGTTAGTTCCGTGTGCTCAAGGAAAGAGTTAGCAACGCGTGATAAAAGGCCAACAGTTCTGAGATTTTCACCGTAGTAGATTTATAAAGGTTCCAGTATTTAATGTTTAGGTTTTAAGCAGAATTGCATCATGTTTAGAAGCTGATATAATTGTATATATTTGTGTGATAATCGTTTGTAAAGAGAGGTTATGTATAATTATTTTTACGTATGCAATTATGTTAACATCATGAATCATGTATAATTATTTAAATTATTTTTACTTATGCAATTATGTTAACATTCTGATTTTTAAAAAAAAAGTTGTCTGTATTTATGCAACATTAGGATAATTTTGAGGTTACAAGTATTTAATTTTCTGTTTTTTGGACGATATTTGTTTTGTTTTGGCACTGTTGCCTCCTGTATAGAGTGACGCCATATTGTAATTTTTTTTAGTGTTCATTTATAATGATCTAATTCTGGAATAAAAGAATTAGCTGACTTTCCCTAGGGAGACTTTATAATTTCATATGCTACTACGGAGAAGATAATGAAATGTATGGTCCAGTTAATAACGGTGCAAATGTACAATTTGTGCAGAGTTATTCTCAGTGTCGACTGGTTGCAGTGGTATGACTAAACATTTAGAGGGAAAAAGGTACTTCTTCCTCTGATGATGTTGCCATTGTGATGGTGTTGCTCCTAGGATGCAATCTAGTATGTTATTATCACGACTGAATATTCAAACATAGGGTAAGTTATGAACAGTACATAGTGCCCGAGCAAAACCGGGCTGAACTGCTAGTACCTAATAAAATAAAACAATTTTTCTTAATATAAAAATATAAATGCAAAAAATGATATTATTCATCCGTATTAACATGTGATAAACTAACGTAAAAATGATTATTTATTAATAATAACCTTTAGATGAATAAAAGAAAAATATTCGCGGATAAAATTATTTTATTACAAATCTGTTAACATTATTCTACTGAAAATAGCGGAAAACATATTTACAAAGTTTGATGAGACAATTGTAAACAATATATGGGAAACATCGTAAAGAAGATGCATTGTACACATATCAATGAGATCCACGTGAGTAACTCTAACCTTGCAACCTAATAACAGATGACCAACCTTTTCCAATTCTGTATGGCAGAACCTGTATTTATTGTCATTACTGATCTCTGCCATCTTCTTGAATGCATCGGTCATCAATTCCTGACCCTTTCTTGATTGTGGTGGAGGGCTCCCCTTTTGAGCCAGTCCAAGGAACCCTCTTTATATGTATTCCTGAGAGCGCCCCCCCCAAATACTTTGCACGCTGATGTTGGTTCCATTCTTAAAGGTTCATCCTTTGAAAGGCCTCAGTATATTTCTGCCGGCTCTTTCTTGCTATTTCTGTGGTACACTTGTTTAGTGTTTCACCCTCACCTGAGAGGCAGCTCTGACCAAAATGCTTGGCCTGCTGGGTGACTGATGTTGTTCTGCTGGCTCTTGTCTCTTGATGTTCATATACTATTGAGAAGGTGTGATTCTGGGAGCTTCTCAGATACTGACTGGTGCTACTAATAGTTGACCTATGTTGATGATTGATCTCTGAGAGTCCAAGGCCTCCTGCTCCCCTGGGCAAATACAGCCTTGGTAGAAACTTATTTCTATATATCATTTTATGAAGCGTTAGTAGCTTCCGTGTCTTTACATCTAGCCAGTTGATGTATTTTTGTGGCCAGTCAATGATACCAAAGCTGTATGTTATTACTGGCATAGCACGCTGGTTTATGGCAGTAATTTATTTTTGGCATATTTTCCTCACCCAACGTACATATTCTTTACTAATCTTCTCCCTCATCTTGGCATGTTGTATGTTCTCTTCTTTTCCCTAGTATGACTTCTCATATGTCTCGTTAAATTTGATTTTCGAGAAGAGGAATATTCACAAACCTCACAAGAATATGGTTTTTCCCTGGTGTGAGTTCTCATATGTGTCATTAAATCTGATTTTCGAGAAGAAGAATATTCACAAACTTCACAAGAATATGGCTTTTCCCCAGTATGACTTCTCATATGTATCATTAAATTTGATTTTCGAGAAGAAGAATATTCACAAATTTCACAAGAATATGGCTTTTTCCCAGTGTCAGTTCTCATATGTGTCACTGAAGAGGATTTTTGAGAAGAATATCCACAAACTTCACAAGAATGTGGCTTTTCCCCGGTGTGCATTCTCATATATCCTACTAAATGGTATTTTACAGGAAAAGAATGTCCACACATTTCACAAGAATCTGGTTTTACCCCAGTATGTGAAGTCATGTTTCACTAAATGTGATTGTTGAGAACAAGAATATCCACACACTATACAGGAGTGTGGCTTTTTTTATTTTCGAGAATATATACACACACTTTATGTGGCTTCTCCCCAGTGTTATTTCTCAAATGGCTCAAAAGATTTGTTCATGAAAGAAGAATATCCACATACACCTCTGATATATCCCTACATGTTTCAACCAAATTTATGTTAAAACAAGATCAGCAATATAGTAATAGATAATATATCATTTAAAAAATATATAATATAATTATAGTTTTTGATAATATAACATTTTATCCTCACTTTTCACTTTTTAATTCAGAAATGGGGAAACGATTTAATTTCATGCTAAGAGAAAACGTCTGTTCCTTTACTAGAATATATATAGTGTTATATCCGTGAAATATATTTTAGTGTTATTGTATCCGATACTGTATAAAACACTGTCTTTTCAAAAATCACTTTTTTGCCATTTCTGATTCAATCTTGCGTTTTGGTGCATTTACAAAAGTAGACAGATATTTCTCAAGATGTGCAGATTTTCAACAGCATTTCAGAGGATTTGTAAAATAGTCATATACAGTCAAAGAAAGTTTTCCAATGATATTGATGTTGTCTTTTGCATAACGCCAAACTTTTCTGCATAATAATGTAAAAATGATCTATTGAAATTCAATCGCCTTCCACCAGGAACATCTGTAAATAAAAATAAATAAAAATTTATATTTTAACTATTTTCATGGAATATTCGTAATCTGTTAGTGTATTGTTGTCAATTTCATTTAATTGAATTCACAATATCCAGATAAATTTAATATAAAATATATAAGCGACACATTAGTAACATGATCTGATATTTTCTATGTTCGCAAAGAATATGATAAAATAATATCTACAGATTTTTTATGATTCCTATTCTAGAAGAAAAAAATATATATATATTTTATCTTGTTTGCTATTTTCACAGCAAACTTTACTGACATTATTAAACAAGCCGTGTGGACCCAGAGTATCATGAATTATCTTGTTTGCTATTTTCACAGCAAACTTTACTGGCATTATTAAACAAGCCGTGTCGACCCAGAGTATCATGAATTATCTTGTCTGATATTTTCACAGCAAACTTTACTGACATTATTAAGCAAGCCGTGTGGACCCAGAGTATCATGAATTATCTTCTTTGCTATTTTCACAGCAAACTTTACTGACATTATTAAACAAGCCCTGTTGACTCAGAGTATCAGAGACTTTTGTCTCTGGAATATGTTAGAATTAAATTTTATATTTTTACAGCAAACTCTACTCGACCATTAAATTTAAGTTATGATTTTCACATACTATGCTATAAAAAAGTGCAGATATATGTTAGAATTAAATTAAAAAATGTCATAGTTGATTTTTTTACATAATAACCAAAACTTTTTTTCAAATTAAAGAAAAGTTTAAAATCAATTCTATTGTTTCAAATTTATTTGCTTTTGTGACGTCAGATAAACATTGATCTTTGAACAAAGAGTATCAATTGAAAACTTTTGTTAAACTTACAAACAGGTTTTTCATATTCTATATAAAATTATTCTATTTTATGCTTGAAATATGATCAATTTTCTTAATACTGTTTAAAAACATTTTATATTTTCCAGAAAATATTTGAAGTAGTTAATCAAAGCTTAGCTTAACTTTCTGGTGAGAAAAAGAGTTAAATTCGCAACACTGCAGCTTATACGACATTCATTTCTTAGTTATACAGAAAAATATTTCCATTTAATTCTTCCATCTACAGTGGATGTGGTATATGTAATGTTTTATATATAAAGATTTGGATCCTAGAAAAGAATGGCCTACAACATAACTCAATCCTTACAGAAAGTAATACCATTATATATTGTTAGATATAGGTTTGGTTTGGTTGTTTTATTTTACGGCATATCAACCTATGTCAGGTTATTTAATGTCGGATTGAGTTATTTTGGAAACAGTTTTTATACTTCAAGTTCTTTATATTTTTAAATATTTATTTGTAGAGTTTGGTTTGGTTTGGTTATTTTATGGCATTTTTGTGTTATTTAAAGACAAATCCAGTTATTTTGGAAATAGTATTCATGTTGCATGCAGTAATTTTGTAGAACGTTTTTATTCTTCAAAAGTTTTGCAATGAGAGACGGAAAAGGATAACACTAATAAGGTTTTCTACATTTAAGTTAGGAAACCAGTCAGGAAGTTGGGGAGGTAAAAATAAAAGAGGAAATGCGAAGAATTAAAAGGGGAAAATGTTTTCTTTCGTTTTTTTGTTTTGCAGAACAAAAGTTTTGCAAAAGGAAGTAGAAAAAGAAAAAGCATTAATGTTAGGTGTATTTCGTCTCAGGAAGCCAATATCTTCAGACGGCTTGATCTGATAGCACCAGTTGTTCCTTAGATCAAAATATAGAGGACATATTATCATTTGTATAATTACCGTTGTAATAGGTTGGGGAGGTAAAAATAAGAGGAAATGGGAAGAAGAAAAAGGGAGAAAATATGGGTTGTTATTTGCGTTTTTTGTTTTGCAAAAGAAAGAAAACAAAAAAACATCAATGTTGGGTTATTTCGTCTCAGGAAGCCAATATCTTCAGACAGTCTGATATGATAGCACCGGTTGTTAGATATATATTTCTTTAGATCAAAATATATAGGAAATATGATCATTTGTATAAACACCGTTGTCAAAGTAATACATTTAATAAAAAAGTATTTTAAAAAACTGGCATGCAGATAATTTAGTATTTATGTATTAAGTCGTAATTCACTAATGAATCCTGAGTCGGTCACAGATATTGTCAAGACATTGTATAAAAATTGGAAAGTCGCTTTTTTCTTTTGATTTTTTAAGGAAACTTTGCAAATATGATTTCTATCTTCTAAATATATTTTAAACCCTAATCAAATATGTTGTTTGCTGTTTTAGTTTCTTTTTCACGTTTTTCAAATCATAAAATTCATCAACAATTTCATGGGTTAACACATGATTTTTTGAATCAACTACATAGAAAATCCTTGAGATTTTTATATTTTTATTCAATAATAAATGGTTGTTTGGTTGTTTTGTGGCACATTTTAAGTTTTAACTCTTTACTAATTAAAAAAATTTCATTCACCCCCCCCCCCAAAAAAAAACATTGCCATTGGAATATAAAGGAACACTATGTAATAGGAGGCATACTAACAGAGACATCCTAAGTGAGTCATAAGTTGATATATCTGTTCACATCACATTTAATTTTCGTTCATACAGTCAAGGAAACAGGGATTTTTTAATGAATTGAATACGAAATATAAATTTACAATATAAATACCCCAAAATGTTTAAGAATTGACAAATGTAATCTAAACTTGATAGGAAACCAATTCGGACATTTTTACACAAGGAACAAAATAATGATTTCACCGTTTTACCATGCCCTTACGTCCTTTGTCCTTTAGCAGTTGATTTTTTTTCTTTAAATAATTTCACGTTAAAATCCTGTTTTTCATTTTGTAATTTTGATTTTGATTTTTTTATATTTTCATATATTTTATTTCTTAATTGCACACATAAAACAAAATTTGTATCAATTTACTAAAGAAATCATAACAAACAAAATAACTTTATGTTTTGAACAAAAAAAAAACGATATTTTCTCGTATTTAATTCCTTGGATGAAAGGTAAGTTCCTTTTTTGAAACACTTTTAAAAACTATCATTCAACAACGTAAAAATAATCCTTAATATTAAGAAAGTTTATTTTTATTGTTATTCAATATGAAAGGTTAGTACTTTTTTACGATTTAAAAATCACATTGAATAATTTTTAAAATAATCTTAAACAGAAAGGCAGTTCGTTTTTTCCACACCCTTATAGATATTATTAAGGAATTTTAATATAAAAAAGGGTTATTTTTTATTGCAATCCAATAAAAATATTGATTCCGCTATGCTTATAAATATAAAATATTTATTCAGGTTTGTATAACAAACGTGAATAAATATATTTGATTGAAAAAATCTTTCTTAAAATATAGTATTCAATCTGACAATTAGATTTTTGCCAAAATGTATTTATTTAAGTAAAACTTGGGCGATTTCTGAGAAAATAATAATGTTTACCAAAATAATTTAATTCAAAGTTGGTTGAATTGTTAGACAACTGATCGCAAAAAAAAACAAACTTTATTTTTTTTCATTGTTTTTGGTATTTAATTGATTTTTTATTTTTAAAATTTGTAAAAACAGTTTTCCGTGCAAATTGTGATGCTTTATTCAATATTTAAGATTATAAAATGAGTAACACTTTCTTTAATAAAGTTTACATAAAAATGATCACCCATTTATTGACCATCACCAATTAATAGAAACTTTATGTAGAAAAACTAATAAATATTTACTATCGAAGCCAACATAGTTTCCATGATAAAAAAAAAACATAAAATATAAATCCCTCTTTGTTGCCATTACGTCTGAAAATCATTATAAAATATCCCGAAAAATAGAATTAAAAAAACACAAATTATTGATATTTAAGACTTTGTTATATAAATTTAACTTAAATCGAGCACCTACTATAAATTTAAGTCCAAATAGCAGTCACCGAGACATATAATCGTTCAGTTTAATTTTTTTGTGGCGAGGAAGACAGGCGGGAAGACCTAGTATCGATTTTTGTTTTGATTTGAGGGGGATACGATAATAACCGACGTGTTGTTGTCTATTCTGTACTTTCGCCTAACAATTTAATAAACCAAGATACCGTTTAAATATTGTCATACTACATATGCAGATGTGTCACAATTCAATTTATTGGTTGGCTTTCTTCGAGCAGTTTTTTTAATGTTCGATTCGTCAATGATTATCGGGACTCCCAGATGACTGTCTTATGTCAGGCATTTTTTTATTATCATTCTAGCGTAAAACCGAGTGTAAATATTTATATTGTTTTAGTGTAAAACCCGAGTGTAAATATTTATATTATTTTAATGTAAAAGCCGAGTGTACATATTTATATTGTTTTAGTGTAAAAGCCGAGTGTAAATATTTATATTGTTTTAATGTAAAAACCGAGTGTAAATATTTATATTGTTTTAGTGTAAAAACCGAGTGTAAATATTTATGTTGTTTTAATTTAAAAACCGAGTGTAAATATTTATGTTGTTTTAATTTAAAAACCGAGTGTAAATATTTATATTGTTTTAGTGTAAAAGCCGAGTACCATAGACTGGGTTGACTAAGACAACATTTTGAACTTCATAATTGTGCCAAATCAACAAAAATCATTTTAAACTCAATTTTTTAAATATATATTAGAGTGACTGATCGTGGGCATCAACTGCAGAGCTTCAAGGAGTAAATTCTTTTATTTCTATGTAGCACATGCCTATTTTGGTGCAGTCTTAGTCTCTCTGGCATGGGATGACTAAGACCACACTATCAAATTCTCTTAAAAATCTTATTAAAACGCATGGTTTTAGTAACCCTTCCTCCCTATGGGGTGACAAACCCACTGAAAAGACCCTTTACATGATCAGCTTTTATGGCCTGACAGAATTGTCAGGTTCAGAAAATGGCTAAAAAAACTAAACCAACACGGATACCATTATAACAAACAAAAATGAAACCACATATACAGGTTTTTCTGATAAATTTACAAAAACCAAATCATAAAATGATAATATAATAACTTTAATACTGGCATCAAAAATTGAAAGTTGCAAAAATGTTCCGCCTTTCAGTCTCATTCTCAGAGTTGGTTCCCTCCCCCTCAGTCAGTCACAGTTTTGTTGGCCTCGTCAACAGCCTCTCCACTTTCTGAGGCTGCTTGAGCCACTTCCTCATCCTCCGGTGCTGCTGGGGCCTCCTCCTTATTCCTCCAGTGCTCCAATGCTTTTCCCGGGAATGACATCTACCTGTCTTCGTTTTTCCCTTGTGACTGGCCACTCCTCACCATGTCACAAAAGTCTCAGGTGGTTTAGAAATACCTCTGAGACTGAAGTGTTGACTCTGTCAATCTCCTCAGATTCTGCAATCTTGGGCAGGCGATTGAGGATTGGCTGTGGATCCATGGGGTGAAAGCCACATTTGCAAAAGCCTGCCATTAGGTGCTCCCTTTGATTTGGGAGCTCAATCATTAATTTACAGAGCAGTTTTGGAAACCTGTCTTTAGGAACAGTGACTGCAGTTTTGCTCCCTGATTGTTTCCACACAGTGAGGATAGACCTCCACTTCCTTTTCATTGGACCAAAGAATGCCACAGCAAGGGGTTGGCACAGATGTGTGGCGTATGGGGGTATTCTCAGTACATTCATGTAAAATCTGATTACGTGGTTGATACGATCAGAGTATTTTTCACCACGTTTGTCTTGTGATTGATGAAATTCTCTGGAGGGACTCGTTCTAGTGTCCTGCTCAACTCTGCAAAATATTCGTTGATCGAGCAAACCCTAACACTAGCTCTTTTCTTTTAAATGTTTTGAAACATGCGGTTCTTTATATGAACTTTGTGCCGCTTCATAAATGACTGCACCCAGTTCTCACCAGGGACATTGTCCTTGAATTTATTCACAGTCATTCGTAGATCGATGATGTCGAATGGGAATCCCTACTTTGACACAGCCAGCATGTGCTCGACAATGGCGTTCTCCATTAGGGATGAAATGATGGTCTGTCCACCTGGTGACTGCAGTAGTCTTTCACCCTAAGTCACCTGAAAGTAGTATTGCAGCTTTGCACAACTAAGGCCCTGCAGACTTCACGTTGATACTTTCCTCCCTTGATGTCTGCTGCAGCCTTGATGAGGTTATCAGAGTCGAAAGCTTTGTTGTAAGCCCTTGCACCAGGTTTTGCCTTGTAATCTCTCGACATAGTGAATGAAGGTCGTTCGGTCGGTTCTTCAGTTCTTCTGGTTTTAATTGGAATGACGATGCTGAGGATATAAAAGAAAACAATATCCGGTATATTAGATTCCAAAAATAAACTATTCCCCCACTATCAAACAATCATGAGGTTGCTTGCACGGCAACTGACAAGGCTAATCTGCTTGCCAGTCGGTTTGCTTCAAACTCCACACTGAACCCGGTACACCACTCCCTCCCTGATTTTCCTCTGCGAACAAACGCCACACTAGACGATTTGAAAATCACCCCTTCTCAGGTACATGCTATTATAAGACACCTAGACACCTCAAAAGCATGTGGAACAGATCTCATCCCGGCTGTGCTATTTAAAAAATGCTCTGCCGAGGTTGCTCCAGTTCTCTCCAAACTTTACAATAAATGCCTTAACGAATCTTGTTTTCCCGATTGCTGGAAAACTGCTTCTGTGGTACCAGTCTTCAAGAATTCTGGTGAATGAATTGACCCACTAAATTATCGCCCCATTAGCCTCCTCCCACTTTTCGCCAAAATATTTGAGTCCTTAGTTAATCAAGCCCTAGTCCAGCACCTAACAGCTGCTAAACTCCTGACTGACAAACAATATGGATTCAGGCAAGCCCGTTCAACAGCAGATATATTAACTGTAGTTTCTGAACGTATATACCGTTCATTGGACAAAACAGGGGAGGGTAGAGCGGTAGCCCTTGATATATCTAAGGCTTTTGACATGGTATGGCACGATGGTCTTCTAAGGAAAAATAGATCATATGGAATCACTGGAAGAATTCATAACGTAATTAAATCCTTCTTAAGTAAGAGAAAAATCAAAGTTGTCCTCGACGGTCGTACATCTAAACAATATGACATAAATGCGGGAGTACCTCAGGGGTCTATCCTTGGACCTCTATTATTCCTGATATTCATAAATGACCACCCTAATAAAATTGTTTCGGAGATGGGTATATTTGCCGATGACACCACTCTCTATAACAGATATGAGGGGAAAACAAATGAACACATATCCAAGGAAATCGCAGAAACACTAGAGGATGACCTCCAATCTGTAGTGGAATGGGGACAAAAATGGATGGTTACATTCAATGTTGCTAAGAATAAGCTTGTTTCCTTCAATAACTACAAGAAACTTCTCTACCACCAATAGCAATGGCCAAGAACCCATTGTCTGAAAGTACTTCTTTTAAAGTCCTCGGCCTAACGTTTACAGGGAATATGAACTGGAATAGATACATTGAGAGCATTGCCAAGGCTGCTGCTCGGAAGGGTGCCTTCCTCTACCGTGCTAGAAAACTACTTACGCCTGACAGTATCCTGTCTCTATAAGGCCACCATTTACCCATGTATGGAGTACTGTTGTCACATCTGGGCTGGTGCATCTGCTGCTTGTCTCTCGCTCCTGGACAAGGTTCAAAAGATATTCGCCAACCTGATCGGTCCTGAACTGTCATCTTGACTGCAGCCTCTGTCCCATCGACGAGATGTTGCATCCCTCTGCCTGTTCTACAAGTACTTTAATGGTGAATGCTCTGACGAACTGCAAACACTTGTACCTCCCCGACGTAACTACCCCCGACAAATCCGACAAGCTACTAAGTCTCATCCCTTTACAGTAGAGATCCCTAGGTGCAAGAAAGCCTTTTACTCCAATAGTTTCTTCCCCAGAACTGCGGGTCTTTGGAACTCCCTTCCGGGATTCTGCTTTCCCAACTGCATTGATATGCAGAAGTTCAAGTGTAATGTTAACAAACATCTTTCTACTCATCTCCCTTCATAATGACCCTGCTAATTTAATCCCTGATAGTGCTTCAATGTGGCATTGCGCCTTGTTTGGGGTGAAAATTGAATATAAAAACAAAAAAAAAACAAAAAAAAACACATCTAAATGACAACATTGGTATGATATGAAGATTGAAATTACTAGGCTTTGGTAGGGATAGGACTAGGGTAAGTTTTAGGCTTAGAGTTTGGTCTAAAGTTCGGGCTTGGGTCAAGGTCAGGTTTCGGGTACCATTAAGGGTCAGAGTTACCTGGTAGTGTAAGAGTAGGGTCGTTTTTATGTCGGGACCCTCCGGGACCCTCCCCCCCCCAAAAAAAAGAAGGCACTTTGACAGTATCCAAATAAATAGTAATTGTCTCAGTATGAAGGTCAAGGTCATATCGCAGAAATCCCTTGACCTTGAGATGTGTAACAGGTGCCATTTAGTTCCTTTCATGGAGATCTATAAGTGTAGCAAATTTGAAAAAAAAATCCGTGTCGGACGTGGTTTGTGCCCCCCCCCCCCAATTGTTTTGATTTGACATGGAATGAGCCTATATTATTGTTTATTTTACTTTATTAGTTGCATAATTTCTTTATCTATTACAAAATACTATGAATAGTATTAAACATTTAAACAAGAAGAATGTGAATAAAATGTTTATTTCTGTTATTTTTAAATGCTTTATAAAGTTATGTTTATTGTTTTGTTGGCACGATTAAAATAAAAAATGATATTAAAATATAAAATTTTATTTTATTTTTTACAGATGTTCCTGCCTGAACGTTTTTAAAGAATTTTAATGATCATCATTTTCCTAAAACATTATTCTATAGACAATTTGTGCCTTACACGGAAGACAACAAAAACGTATGCACACAAATGTAAGAAAAGTCAATATTTTAACTTTTACATTATGAAATATCTCTCATCAATTAAACGATAAATGATACAAATTAAGGTTTCTTTAAAATAAAATCAAACTCGCATCAACAACTGAATTACAATAGAATAAGTGAGGAAATAATTCTGTATTGCTTATAACTAAGTAGTGATAATCTTTTTCCAGGATCAATTCTATTTAAATATGTATGCACAGAGTAAAGAAAAGCTGCATCATTGTAAAATGTGTGGATATTTTTGTTCTAAAAAATCGAATTTAATGAAACATATGAGAACTCACGCTGAGGGAAAGACACATTTTTGTGAAGTGTGTGGCTATTCTTTTTCAAAAAAATCGAATTTAGTGAGACATATGAAAACTCACCCTGATGGAAAGCCACATTCTTGTAAAGTATGTGGCTATTCTTCTTCTACAAAATCGAGTTTAGTGAGACATATGAGAAGTCACGCGTGGGGAAAGCCACACTTTTGTGAAGTGTGTGGATATTCTACTTCTATCAAATGGAATTTAATCATACATATGAGAACTCACACTGGGGAAAAGCCACATTCTTGTGAAGTATGTGGATCTTCTTTTTCTGTAAAATCTTCATTAAAAATGCATATGAGAACTCACACTGAGGAAAAACCACATTCTTGTGACGTGTGTGGATATTCTTGTTCTAAAAAATCAAAGTTAGTGACACATGTGAGAACTCACACTGGGGAAAAGCCACATTCCTGTAAAGTGTGTGGATATTCTTGCTCTGGAAAATCCATGTTAGTGAGACATATGAGAATTCACACTGGGGAAAAGCCACATTCTTGTAAATTGTGTGAATATTCTTCTTCTGAAAAATCAAAATTAGTAAGACATATGAGAACTCACTCTGGGGAAAAGCCACATTCTTGTAAAATGTGTGGACAATCTTTTTCTGAAAAATCGAATTTAGCTACACATATTAGAACGCACACTGGAGAAAAGCCTTATTCGTGTGGAGTCTGTGGATGTTCTTTTCGTCAACAATCTATTTTAATGAGTCATATGAGAACTCACGCTGCCACACAGTTGTAAAGTCCTGTTAGGGGGGGGGCTATTATACAATGCAATACAATGGTGTGTGTAAATATGTCCACTGGAAAATCTGTAAAAACTTGAATAATGTTGTAGTAAGTCTTGGTAATATGTTTACCAGAAAGAACAGTTGGAAATAAGTCATACACCATCTGCTATGACTATTAAACACCTACAGCTACATACCTAGAAATGGGGCTATTAAGCCTGACATAGTGATATGGGACAAGAGAGGAAAGTGGCAACCCTAGTTGAAGTAAGCGTCCCTAATGGATCTGAGTTGAGATGGAGAAAAACAAAATACCAAAAACTTATATACAAAGATATATGCAAAGAAACTGGAATCTTAATAAGATATCCATTTTACTAGTTATTATAGGAGCAAGTGGACTAATGGAAAAGAATTTCAAAAACTATCTGGCGAATATATCCGGTGAACCAAGTGCAAGAGATGTGCAAGTGTATGGATATTCTTTTTCTGAAAAGTTATATTTAGTTATTCATATGAGAACTCACACTCAAGAAAAAAATCCATATTGTGTGGATATTTTAGTCTATAAAATCTTGATTAAGCCCCTTGATTTCTTAAAACTTAGTGAAGTATTAAACGCTGCCAAATAAGGTCTCCTCAATATGCCTATAAAATATAGTTAAATTAACCATATAAATGCTCACAGGAGTACCTTCTGATTACCTTCTTGGTGTTCTCGCTCTGAGCTATCAGTATGAAGATGTATCACGATACGAATCCAGCGAAAACTTTCATGAAAATCATGAATATGAAGCCAGATAAGAAAAATACTGCCAGGAAATCACTCAGTATAAAAAGGTCACCAAAACACGTTTACGCACCAGCGCGCGTTAGGAAAGCTATTTTGCAACTTCTCCCAATGCTGAAGGAGGATATATTTCCACCAGCAGCAATCTACCCATGAAATATCCATAATGGGACCTACAACAGATGTAATTCCAAACATCCAGATCTTTACTGAACCACCTGACTCTTCATCATCAAACTCTGATGAGAGTGAAGATAGCACATCTGACACAGAAGATGCCATGGTTGACATCGAACCTAGTCTACTTAACAGATGACGAACCCAACCAAGACTTAATAGAGGACCATCATCACCATGATCTTTGGATCAAAAGCTAATTATTAACCAATCAACTGAACAAGAAAAGAAGAGCTTGCAAATAAAATCGAACTGACCAAAACAATGGAGATTGAAGAACGACTCAAATTCAACCCTAACTGAGATAAACCATGCTAACTTCGGTGCTGCAGGTTATATGCAAATTGAAAGACCAAAAGAGGAAATGAGGGGGAAGAAAAATAGATACTTTCAGAAAGGAAGTCTCCCAAAATAATTTCCTATACTGTGAACCAAACGAGATCCCCACATCTCCTAAGAACAATAAATTGAAGGGAGAGAAAGTATAACATCAAATATCATCAGCGTCTAGAAAAGAAAGAAGAATATGAAACTTTACTTTATGGATTAGCTGAATAGATCAGGAGTAAAGACAATAAAATTAAAACTAAACAAATGAATGGCCAGTTCGATCAAAACTCCTGATTTGTTCACCGAAATCTAACGAGAACCACAATTTACCAGAGTTCAAACACCACTAAACAAAGATGACGAAGAATGATTCTGGAGACATACACCCTATGGAGACCCAAAACAACACCAAGAAGCACAGTTGATTGAAAACGTGGAAGAAATCAACCAGAAAAAAACGCAGATGCCAGAAATTATTTTTACTTTGGAAAAAATAAATTTCTGCAATTTCACATCCCCTGGCATTGATAAATTACCAAATTTCTTCTTAATTAAGTAATATCACTATATCTACTAACTTCGAAAAGAAAGAAGAGGAGACACTAACTTACGGCATCACAAATCTCCTTCCCAAGACCGAAGAAACCCATCGTCCTAGAATATAACCTAATGTTAAATATATTGTTGGAACGATTCTTGATTCACAAATTCCTGCATAGATAACCAATCAAATATCACTAAAATTCCTTAATGAAATTCTCACATTGGAAATATCACTTAAACTATATAAAGTGCCTTAATGAAATTCTCACATTGGAAATATCACTTAAACTATATAAAGTGTCTTAATGAAATTCTCACATTGGAAATATCACTTGTGGAGAAACATACTTGTTGTGGTAGGGTAATTGTCCTTATGAAAAAATATTTGAAATTATGCAGAATCTTTGCGACTGTATCAAAACTATTTTAGATAAACTATAGTGTATGTAGTGTGTTTTTGCCTTCAACTAATAAATATTTGTTAATGAAACCGTTTGTCTTGTTTATATTTTTAGTTATTTTATCTGCAGGACACAACCTTGTTTATATTTTTAGTTATTTTATCTGCAGGACACAACCTTGTTTATATTTTTAGTTATTATTTTATCTGCAGGACACAACCTTGTTTATATTTTTAGTTATTATTTTATCTGCAGGACACAAACTTGTTTATATTTTTAGTTATTATTTTATCTGCAGGACACAAACTTGTTTATATTTTTAGTTATTATTTTATCTGCAAGACACAAACTTATTTATATTTTTAGTTATTATTTTATCTGCAGGACACAAAATTGTTTATATTTTTAGTTAATATTTTATCTGCAGGACACAACCTTGTTTATATTTTTAGTTATTATTTTATCTTCAGGACACAACCTTGTTTATATTTTTAGTTATTATTTTATCTGCAGGACACAAACTTGTTTATATTTTTAGTTATTATTTTATCTGCAGGACATAACCTTGTTTATATTTTTAGTTATTATTTTATCTGCAGGACACAAACTTGTTTATATTTTTAGTTATTATTTTATCTGCAGGACACAAAATTGTTTATATTTTTAGTTATTATTTTATCTGCAGGACACAACCTTGTTTATATTTTTAGTTATTATTTTATCTGCAGGACACAACCTTGTTAGAAACAAGTGTTCAGCAATTTATTAACATTTACTTGTCTTTATTTCTTTATTTTTCCATGAACTTCGAATAAATAAACCGTATGAACGTCATTTAATATTGGCATCAGTGTTGCGTTGTTATCTCTAATAAGGCATTAGAAGAGATGACGCATATTATATATTTGTTGTATCATATGGCGTTGTGTGTGTGATACATGTATTTTTCAGACATACCTTCCACGTCCTGGATGTTGGTCCATCAGGAACATCTCTCGTCTTGGGGGGCACACTGGTACTTGTTTTAGACGAATATTTATCCACTCCAACACGATGAATTGGTTTTATAGTTTTTATTTCACTTTCCAGATGATGGAAAGTGAATCTGGCTTGTGTGGTTCTCTTTGTCTCGTTTCTATACACGTCAGCATCCCCCCCTCAGTGAAGGGGTGAAGACAACGGTGAAACTGTTTGTCCTCTTCTACGCCCAAACCAAATCTCACCGATTCAGCTAACCTGATCACGTGACTCACACAATCCGATCAGCTGATCTTGACTTCCGGTCAACGGGTCTACAATATAATTTACCCCACCCCCTCTCTCTCTTGATCCATTCTCTAACAATCAATAACGTAACAATAAAAATACTTCGATGCTGATAATCTTGATATTAACGTTTAAAACAATTATTTTTACAGCCATTAAAATATGTGACTTTCCTTTACGTAATTAAACCATGAATAGATATATTGCACATATTTTGAAAATGGCATATTCTTGTCATAAATTTATTCATTGTAAAAGCATTGAAATATCTGATTCAATAGTTCTATCGCAAATATCATATATTAAAGATTCTGGTGGGTTTAATCGATATTTGTACATTTGTAATATTAAATATCTCAAACGTTTTGTAATTTTTATGTGAATCAAGTGTGTATATAAACTAATAATAAGAATTCTTTGAAGTCTGTGATAGTATGAACAGTAACCTCCCCTTAGCAAACTCTCTAAACAACAGAGTTTTAAATATAGAACCACTTTCGTTTAGGCGGGTTTTTTTTTCAGAACAATAGGAAATGGAGATCATATCATGACTCCTTTAACTGTATCTCATTCAGTCTGGAAAAATACTGTCAATAACTTAATGCATTAGAGATAGTAATTATATAAAGGAATTACGGTTTTGTATTCTATCACAATGATAATTAGTCGACCATACAATAATTATTGAATTGAATAAAAGTTGAATTGAATTAATGACGATGATGTCGTGTCCCTTCCGTTATATTCATAATATTTCCACATTTTATGTAGAATTTGTTAAACATTTCACTGGTACAAACATAACTTATCTTTATCAAACAACTCAGTTCTTTATTATTAAAATACCTAAATTTATTCATATTCAACATGCAAAATATCTGCCCAGACTACACATCTGACAACGTGTACGTGTGTTAGATAAAGAAACAGACAAGTGGTTCCCTGCACTTGTTACACAAATGGGCCGACAACCGAGGTTGTACATAATACAGGCCCCTTCTGGAAAAACTACGTCGAAATCGTCAGCAAATTCCTCTTAATATTTATTTATATAATATATATCAATATTTATTTGAATCTACAGAAATGTTCTCCGCATAAAAACTTTAATAAACACAAAAAGATGAAATTACATGAAATTGTATCAATCATATGCAAATTATAACATAATCATTAACAACATGTGACAATTAAATAACAAAAAGATGAAATCACATAACGATTATACTTTTGATTATGTTTAGCCATGCAGATTGAACCAATATCAACGTGTATTTTTTAACATAGGCATCACTACTTATGAAGGCCAAGAGGCCACTCGAGGATAAAGGGTTAAAGAGTGTACAGTAGAAATTGGACAATATAGTACTCGTTTATAATGGAAATTAGGTAAATTTGTTAACTTATATGGAACGGTTAATCAAAAACTTGTTTCCGTTAGACTTGAAGAGAACCATATTGTGTAGTCAGCTGGAAAGCAGGAACACATAAGACAATTCCACGGGCGTGCAGTTTTAAGAAAGAAGCTTTGTTCATGAGATCTACGTGTAGGTACAGATAAAGAGTGGAGGAAATTATTGATATTGTTTTCTGCTAGACGGGTGTTTGTGAAAGTTTGGCAAGAGGGGACCATAGATTTGAGCTCAGCTGAGCACTTGCCATGAAAATAACAATAAAGCAAAGACAAACTCGCTACATCTCTTCTGTGAGAAAGAGGTTATAGGGAAGAAATAAGGCTACGAAGTCTATTTTGAACTCTATCAAGGCAGGATTTCTTTTCTAGCAGCTCCTGCCACGATGTGGCAACAGGACTCCATCCTTGGACGTACCTGGATCTAATATAGATAGAGAATTGCATCAGCAATGAGATATCTACCGGATCAATAGAAGGATCCCACCATTTATCCAGCAGCCTTGGCAACGGATTTAATATATGTGTTTCATTTAAGATCAGGAGTAAAGATCAAGCCCAGAAGCTTGTCAAAACATGAGCCCCCCAAGACGAGAGCCATTCGTTTCAATTGATGCCAGATGGGGAATAGAGCGTCGATGATGCAAAGATAAAAGCTTTGTTTTAGATGCATTAAAAGTAACCAGCTTCCTCTTTTCCCATTTTACCACTTGCTCAAGGTCAGAGAAGAGAGAATCAGAGAGACTTTGGTTGTTTACAGTTTTAGATGCGCTACCATAGATAGTAATGTCATAAGCATAAATGTCTACAAATGATGTAAGGATGTGAACTGGAAGATCATTAATGTAGATCAGGAAGAGAGTTGGTCCCACGATGGACACCTGGCGGACTCCAGCATTAATGCTTAAGAGCTTCTGATTTCTGCCCATCAACTCCTATGAACTTATCAGAGATAAATGATATGATAATTGAGAAGACATTTCACGCTGTGCCGTAGCTGGAGATCTTGTGAAGTAAAACATTATGCCACACTCTATCAAAGGCCTTTGGTATGTCAAGAGCAATTGCCCTAGAAAGGTAGCCTTTGTCGAGATTTATTAGTCTATACTGAGGTTGATTACTTGTGTATTTAACACATATTCCAGCAACTTACTCATGACGCACAGGAGACTTATTGGCCTGTTTGAGATGGGGGTGAGTGATCACCTAAATTCTTAAATACAATAAAATACTGATGAGATTTTCCAGGGTGAAAGGAAGCAATGTTCCTTAAGACAACGTTTAAACAGTTTTGTAAGGATAGGCGCTTGTTCCGGTTTAGGTCTTTTGAATACTATAATTGTAATACCGTCATGACCGGTTGCTTTACTGGAATTAAGGTTTCTGATTAGCTTGGCCACATCATGTACAGATATTCACGTGTATTTTAAAAGTTTCTCAATACTTCTAACAGTATCGGTTCGGAACTCATTTAATGAAATTTGAATCGTAAATCTGTTTGCAATGATCAATTTAATAAAGTGCTTTGGACAAGTTTACAATTAGATTAAAAAAATTTAATAAAGAGCTTTGAACAAGTTTACAATTAGATTACAAAAATGATCAATGTAATAAAGTGCTTTGAACAAGTTTACAATTAGATTACAAAAATTTAATAAAGTGCTTTGAACAAGTTTACAATTAGATTACAAAAATTTAATAAAGTGCTTTGAACAAGTTTACAATTAGATTACAAAAATGATATTATTTAATAAAGTGCTTTGAACAAGTTTACAATTAGATTACAAAAATGATATTATTTAATAAAGTGCTTTGAACAAGTTTCTCAATACTTCTAACAGTATCGGTTCGGAACTCATTTAATGAAATTTGAATCGTAAATCTGTTTGCAATGATCAATTTAATAAAGTGCTTTGGACAAGTTTACAATTAGATTACAAAAATTTAATAAAGAGTTTTGAACAAGTTTACAATTAGATTACAAAAATTTAATAAAGTGCTTTGAACAAGTTTACAATTAGATTACAAAAATGATATTATTTAATAAAGTGCTTTGAACAAGTTTACAATTAGATTACAAAAATGATATTATTTAATAAAGTGCTTTGAACAAGTTTACAATTAGATTACAAAAATGATATTTTTTAATAAAGTGCTTTGAACAAGTTTACAATTAGATTACAAAAATGATCAATTAAATAAAGTGCTTTGAAAACGTTTACAATTAGATTACACAAATTTAATAAAGTGCTTTGAACAAGTTTACAATTAGATTACAAAAATTTAATAAAGTGCTTTGAACAAGTTTACAATTAGATTACAAACATAATCAATTTAGTAAAGTGCTTTGAACAAGTTTACAATTAGATTACAAACATAATCAATTTAGTAAAGTGCTTTGAACAAGTTTACAATTAGATTACAAAAATGATCAATTTAATAAAGTGCTTTGAACATGTTTACAATTAGATTACAAAAATGATATTATATATATATATATATATATATATATATATATAAATTAGATTACAAAAATGATATATATATATAAATTACATTACAAAAATGATATATATATAAATTACATTACAAATATATATATATATAAATTAGATTACAAAAATGATATATATATATATATAAATTAGATTACAAAAATGATATATATATATAAATTAGATTACAAAAATGATATATATATATAAATTAGATTACAAAAATGATATATATATATAAATTAGATTACAAAAATGATATATATATATAAATTCGATTACACAAATGATATTATATATATATAAATTAGATTACACAAATGATATTATATATATAAATTAGATTACAAAAATGATATCATATTTATATATATAAATTAGATTACAGAAATGATATATATATGTAAATTAGATTACAAAAATGATATATATATAAATTAAATTACAAAAATGATATTATATATATAAATTAGATAACAAAAATGATATTTTTTACAAATTATCTTCCAACATTACAATTATAGTCCAGTATAATATTTTTAAAATACGTTTACGAGTTCTGAGAGCTTAAGCATTAATAGTTTTCACATGCTTTTTATAGAAATTAAATAAAATTACGAAATTCCGATTATTGGATTTTAATGATGCGCAATAAAGTAACTGAATTTTCAAAAAAAAAAAATTGATTAATCGATAACTTTCAAATTTGTATAAATAAATAAAGAAAACACTTTTATGCAGATAATATGATTTTATTTGCACTCTGTACGGTAATTATGTTCATGAACTGTTTGAAAACGAAATAAAAAATGTTAAATGAAAAATTCAAAACATATCTGAAGATTTAAATGAGTGACGTTGGTAAAAATGTAAAGGTGGTTTAGTCTGTTTCAATGTCGAGAATAGATGGCCAGTTTTATACTGAGCATGAAATCCCGGTACACTTTCATCTGTGTAATCGTCATTACCCTACTATTGAAGACCCTTTTTGTCCAGCCAACTATGGTCGTTGCCGTCTTTTCAATAAGTTTTTGGAGTTAAGTCTCAATGATTATATTGCCGTAGATTAGATATGTTGTTACGGCTAAATAGTCAATAGTGTTGTTTAGGTCGAAGAAGTCAATGGACAAGGCTTCTTTCCGTCCATGGTATTTTTATATTTTGTCTGTCATATTTTTGAATCAGGATAATGTGACATTTTTCCAATAGATTATGTTGTTTTCAAATAAAATGTGTGTTCGAATGAATATCATACACTTACATTGACATATTCGCGAACGTTTTCGTCCTCCATTGGTCTTCCTCAGGCGAATGATAAAATTAAAAAAAAAATAAAATATGAACTAGTGAGTTGAATGGAAAGACGATTTAAATACTTAAAATAGTTAGCAGTTGAGCATACCATCAGTTTTGTATTGAGCCTGGTAAATGTTTTTTTTTTAAATTCGGATGAACAAGGCTTCAATAATCAGGGGAGGGCGTATATGACAGTGTGAGACAGCTAAACTGGCATTGTTTTCTAAAAGTTTGTCTCTAAATTGAGTTTTGAGATGTCGTGTGCTGTGAGGTGCTGATGAATGGAGTTATTCATAATAATGTTTACCAGTCTGGGCCGATCTTCAACAGCTAGACGTCGTGCTATTTGTACCCTGTTTGCCAGCTCTTCTAGTTCCAACTCGTCCGCGTCAAATGTCACATGTTGAAGTGAGACATACTGTTGGTATGTCTGCCCATGTTTTAATTGTGTTGAGTCTGTTGGGAGTGATTCCTGAGGAGATGTTGCATTATTTAATGGAGTGGCACGTCAGGTATATTTCTGGTTTGTTTTTGGTAGACATCTAAGACTTGGACTTATTGGCATCATCTCAGGGAACTGTGCCAGGGGAGAATTTGTTAACGTGTCTTTTTTGGTTTAGCAGATCTTGGGTATATGGAGGGTATTTCTGATTGGGCAAATCTTGTTTTTAGCCATTCAAATCCTCATGGACATCTATTTTTAGCTACCAGAAAACACATTGGTTCTCAGAAAATTAGATTTCTGGCATGTTAACTTTTCCTTCTCAATCCCCTTCTTGTTTAGGCAGTGGTGCTTAAAAATCTTTTGCCATTGCTTACAACTGTCTGTGAGTTTTTGGTATTGTATTTTGCGTATTCCATTGACCAAATCAATGTCCATTTTTCCTCCCTATTCCACTGTGTTTGGGAAAATTCAGCAGTGTTAGATTTGGTAAAATCAGTCGCTGCTTCCCTAAAAGCTTTTTTCTCAATTGATTCTCTAACATCTTTGGGAGGTATTTATGTACTTGGGATACAATTGAAAACAAGTTCTTACTTGGGGTTAGTGATGTTTTTTTTCTTTTTGTAAGGGTGAGGTTTTTATTTGAGCCTCGAATACTGTGTTTTTTTCCTCCCCCACTTCTCATACCTGGAGTATGCGAAACAGTGAAGAATAAGTTTTCCTCCTCAAGAGACCACTTGACTTGGTTATAGTGCCTTTTCTTAGTGGTTCTTGTTTGGTCTTGCCGGATTCCAGGACTAGAATTTGACTAGTCTGGTGTCCAGCTTAGTGTTTTCATTTGTAGAAACATCACAAGGAGACTGTGAACCGTTATTTTCCTCATATGGCCCAGTGCTTAGCCATGCGGAGGGGATCTTTTTATCCTGGGCGACATCCTGCCAGTTTAATGATTTAATTTTATTTTTCATTTTTATTTAAATTCGAATATTTGGTAAGGGTTTACTTTAAATTAAAAATTGAAAGTATCCTCATACCAGAGTCCCTGATAAACCCCTGTACAGGAGACCGAAGACACTCTGGGTTGGTGTCTAGTAGCAATTCAATTCTCCCCTCTTATGTGTGACTTCTCATATGTCTCACTAACTTTGATTTTTCAGAACTCGAATATCCACACACTTTACAAGAATGTGTCTTTTCCCCGGTGTGAGTTCTCACATGTCTCACTAACTTTGATTTTTGAGAACAAGCATATCCACACATTTCACAAGAATATGGCTTTTCTCCGGTGTGAGTTCTCATATGTATTACTAAACTGGATTTTTCAGAACATGAATATTCACACACTTTGCAAGAATGTGGCTTTTCCCCAGTGTGAATTCTCCTATGTCTCACTAAATTAGATTCCAGAGAACAAGAATATTCACAGAATTCACAGGAGTAAGACTTTTCACCAGTGTGAGTTCTCATATGTTTCACTAGCCATGATTTTCGAGAACAAGAATATCCACACACTTCACAAGAATGTGTCTTTTTTTCACTACAGACCTGCATTTTTTAAAACAAATTTGCGAACAGACATAGACTTTCAAAGAATTTAGAATTTACTTTGTTTTTTCTGTATGATATATTTCTTAATGCTATGGTTTTTCTGTATGATATATTTCTTAATGCTTTGTTTTTTCTGTATAATATATTTCTTGATGCTGTGGTTTTTCGTACTATATAGAATATTTTTTTTCGAAGACATATTTTCTGCAATTTGTGATTCGATCTTTAAACCAATTTAGAACAGACACATATTTATAATACTATGTAGGATATATTTCTTGGTGCTATGGTTTATATAGAATTTTTTTTTTTCCAAATGTGTATATCTTTTACAATTTGTGGTTCAATCTGTTCATATATTTTAATTTCTTTGAAGATTAAACGTACATTTCACAAACAAAATCTTTGAAATGTACAATTTTCTCCATTATTTCAGAAAATTTGTTGAATAATAAAATCCAAAATAATTCATTTTCGAACAAAATTTTTTGTTGTCTTTACACACTTAATCATTTTTTAAAATCTACTCAAATTCAATAAAGACGTTCAAGCAGGAACATCTGTAAATAAAACAATAAATGAAATTCAATATTTTTCGTATCATCATTCACATATTAGTATTCTTTTTGTTTGTTATTAGTGTTTTGTTTGTTATTATTGCCAATTTCATTGAATTGATTTCATAAAATTTAGATTATTCTTATCGATATCTTCATAAGAGGCACATGAGAAAAATAACCAGATTTTCTAGCGTCGATACAGGCATCTATGAGGAAATTATACCTAGAATTACATATGATTATAAAAAGTTTTTTTTTATTATTTGTTTAGTGTTGTTTAACTTATTATTGTGTTGGAATAAAAGATTTAAACTGTGAAATATCGTTTCATGCACAAAACAATCTGTTTCTCTTTTCTCACTGGCACGCAAGTTTACAATATAAAAAATATGTCATTCTTTTTCCACTGACACGTGAAGTACAAAATAGCACTGAGTGAGCAAACAAAAACACTCTTGCAATCAAAGAAATATTGATGATGTCAAATCCAAACATATGTCGCCTTTTTGTGTACTATGAGTCGAGTTTTAAGTTCTGAGCATCGAACACACCACCCTTGGCAATCTGCCTTTGTGACTGCCGTCATGTAGTAACAAATATTCAAACGAGATCTTAAAAAAACAAAGTTAAAAAGAGTTCCGTGACAATAGCTAATGGTGGCCATGGAAGTCGGAATCTGCTAAGAAGTATGTAACACTCCACCTGCTGAATCGATCAGCCCTGAAAATGGCGCTGAAGCAACGGACCGCTGTCAGACTGTCGTGACAATGACTGATGAACTTTTGCGACATTTTACTAATTTATATTATGTTTGTTGATTATTGTCAATTTTAATAACTTTATTTAAAACGTTAGAATTATTAGTAAAATTTATTGTACCTATATTTAGTTTTAATTAATAACACTTCTAATATTTCTAGTTCACTGCTGCTGGAAATTTGCTCCAGTATAGATGGGTTGTCTACTGATTTTTACATAATTGGAGCCAGGTTTTTTATTATATTTTCACCCCAAACAAGGCACAGTTCCACTTTGATGTAGGAGGTTACTACAGGGACATAAGTTGCAGGAATACAATGTTGGGAGTTGATCAGTAAGATGTCTGTTCAGATTACACTTGAACTTCTGCATGTCAGAACAGTTGGGGAAGCAGGAACTGCGTTGTCTACGAATTGGAATGCTGAATCTCCTAACTGTATCTTCAGTAATTACTGCCTTTCATAGTTGTTGTCGTCTCACCACGTTTTTGGCCAACTGATCCCTTGGCCAGATTTGGGTAGGACTGAAACTGCTATCTTCAGAAAATCCTCGCCTTGAACCGTAGAAATTCAATTTGTTGTGTTATATGAAAATTGAGGTGCGCATTTTTACTCGTTTTTTGTTTTTCTGTTCTGTTTCAATTAAAGTCTCCCTGGCATCAATAATAACCTTATTATTTAGAAAGCAAAGTTGTGTTATATAAAAAATTTTTTAAAAAACCCTCATAAATAATAACCTTATTATTTAGAAAAGAAAGGATGTATTATTTAAAAAATGATAATAAAAAATTCCTCTCGTTAATAATAACCTTATTATTTAGAAAGAAAGGTATTATTTATTAAAAAAAAACAAAAAAAAAACACTCCCACTCATTAATAACTTGCTTTTTAAAAAGGAAGGTTGTATTAAAACAAATAATTTTTTAAAAAACTCATAATGACGTTATTATTTAAAAAGCAAGGTTGTATTTTAAAAAAAATAATTATTTAGAAAACAAGGTTGTATTATATAAAAATTAATTTTAAAAAACTCCCCACATCAATAATAACGTTAATATTAGGAAAGTATGATAACGTTATTATTAATGAGATGAGCGTTAAAAAAATTTTTTTTAACGCTCATCTCATTAATAATAAGTTATTATTTAGAAAGGAAGTTTGTGTTATAATTAAATTAATAAAAAACTCCCCTCATTAATAATAAGGTTATCATTTATAAAAACGAGATTATTTAGAAAGCAAGAGAAGAAAGTCACACTTTACTAAACAAAAATTGTATTTTCAACAATAAACGAAATAGTGATGAAAATACAAATGCATAACAAACAAATGTTACCAAATGCAAAATAAGTAACTCTTCTACCTACCTGTATAAGTTTGTGTTTTAATGTATTTTGATGCGTTTATGTACTTAAAAAAAAAAACCCAAAAAACTCCCGAGTCTCACGTTAGAACAAGAAAAAACAATACCTGACATCAGACAGCCATTGTGGAAGTACAGGTAATCGCTCCAAAATCAAAATCGGTGCTAGTGCAGAGAGTGATCCGCGATATTTTCTAAATCGTATTTCCAAGTTTTATTAAAGTTTTATGACATGCTTTTTTTTATTCAATTGTAAGGGTAAAGTATAGAATACGTACAAAACACCCTCCCCTCACCATGTTAAGAATGGCTTTTTAAATAATAACGTTATAATTTACGTCCGGATCACTCTCTGCACTAGTACCTCAAAATCTAAATAAAATGCTCGAAGAAATCCACCCAATAAATGTCACGGTGACATTTTGCAATATTTGTTATGACAGACGATATTTTAATTATATCTTTTGCTTGTTAAATTATTAGATTAAAGTACAGAATAGTTAACAACGGGTGGGCTCAAATCCTACCTTCTAAAATCAAAACTAAAATCATTTTACGTTACATTTATAATTCAAAATCTTAATTTAAGTTTTGGTTTTTAATTCCCTTTAATGGATTTTCATAAATAAATAAAATAAAATAGAGGGTACTCATGCAGAGAGTGATCCGTGCTGAAATTATAACGTTATTATTTTAAAAGCCATTTTTATAGGCATCGCCAAAAATGGCCGCAAAATCAAGTTGTTGTTGTTTTTTTAAAACGAAATTACATTTATTAAAATCCATTATTTCTGAGTAACTTTTTTTTCCAGAAAGATAAAACCCTGAATTTTATCATATAGAAAACAGAATAATGTAAAACTTTTTCTACTATTTTAATTAAATTTTAAATGTTAAATTTTCCCAAAAAGTTTACAATTGACATTTTTTGTCTTGCACAAAAAACGTACATAAATATTTAAAAAAAAAAAGGGTTTTTGAAAAAATTAATTTATTTATTTATTGTCTAACAAAGATTTAGGATGATTTTCTAAGAGAATATGCAAAAATATTATAATATAAGTACCTGGAATTCAAATAATTCCACTTATTCATATAGGGAACCAGTTATTTCGCGTCAATCTAGACTCTAGATCGACACTGTTTTTGCGTTTGATAAGAAGCAAACTATGGAAGACCAAACAGGCCAAAAAAACTTATTTTTCAGTGACGAAAATTTCAATGTATTATTAAGCTGAGGCTGGCCAGTACCAGATGGGTAACCATTTGTATGAGTTTGGTTTTTAATGTGTATGTGTGTGGGGGCCAGGCTCCCACAAATGGGGGGGATTAAAGCAGAATAAAAAAAATTATTTCAGCGCGTTTGGTCCACCGTAGTCGAAAGGCGGCAAACGTTTTCAAACGGGATCGAAAAAAATGATGCTATTTTTAACACAAAGGGCACAATATTTATCGAATTTTTTTTTGTATCGATTCTTCAAAGCATGCCCTGTTTAATAATGGTCATGCATTATTCGGCTCGCTAAAAAATTATTGTTAATTTATTTATCAAAGATTTTAAAATTGCTTTTTTCGTATAAATATTTAACAAAAAAAATTTTGTTTTGCTTAACTTAAATTAATTATTTTACTTAACATATTCACCGAATTTCACACTTCAAAACTCAAAAGCGGGATAATTAAACACAATCGAAGTTCTGATATTCAGACGTCAAAATAAGGTATGCAAACAATTTTTTTTTTAAATCTATAATTCTGTCCCTTATAACACAATATGTTGTGTTCAGTTTCAGATGATTATTTTAAGCATATTTGTTCCCATTTCAAAACAAGGGGGGTTGTAAGCAAAAAAAAAATATATAAATATCGTTTATGAAAAATAAGTACACTGTTATAAAGATCATTCTTCTCTTAATAATCGCTGAAAATTTCGTATTGATCGGATAATTATCTGATTTTTGGTAGATTTTTAAAAAGACAGTCCGTCAAAATGTACTGACCTGCCCCCCCCCCCCAGTTTTGGCAGTGCCTACACTTTTAACATGGGGCGGTTTTGTACCTATTCTGTACTTTAACCATACAACTGAATAAAACATATCATAAAACTTTAATTAAACGTGGAAATACAATTTAAAAAATAGCACGGATCACTCTCTGCATCAGCACCAAATAGTGTTAGAAGTTTTTTAGAGGAAAAACTATACTTGGTTCGATTGTAAACATTCACCAATATTTTTTTTTATTGTAAATTTCTAATTGGTGATGGATGGGGGCTCATTTTATAAATATTGGATGAAATATCAAAAATCAAAAACAATTGTCTAGCAACATATGAAGTAAGTGTAGACATGAAAATATTTATTTTTTATGTTAAAACAATTAAAAACCGAAAAAACAATTTTTGGATCAGTTGTTTTACAATTCAATCAACTTCTTGTGTTTATGGTAAAAATTATTATTTTCTAAGAAAGCACATAAGTTTTATAATTATTGTGTTTATGTTAAAATTTATTATTTTCTAAGAAACCACATAAGTTTTATATAAATAAAAACATTTTAAAAATCTAAATGTCAAACTGAATAATGTTTTTCGGAGATTTTTTAATCGAAGATTCATTTTTTTTTTTCATGTTTGTTATAAAGCATGGTTGAATCAATATTGTTTATAGTATTGCAATAAAAATAAAATGTTTAAATGGATTTAATGGAATTTATTTTATACGTGTAAAAAAATATACTTACCTTTCAGTCCAGGAATTCAATACAAAATGAAAAAAAAAATCGGGATGAATTCGTGTTTTCTTTTTTGTTCAAAACAGAAAAATTCGTTTCGTTTGTTTTGACTTCTTTAGTAAATTGATACAACTTTTGTTTCGTTGTTTTGTTTCATTAAGCAATAAAATATATGAAAATATAAAAGAATCAAAATGAAAAACACGATTTAAACGTGCAATTATTTAAAGAAAAAAAAATAACAATGAATTTAGATTCACCTCCCCCGCAACACGGTGTAATCGTTATTTCGTCGCTAGTGTAAAAATGCCCGGAAATTAGTTACGTGTGCCGAATTGTTTTCCTATCAAGTTAAGATTATATTTGTCAATGATTAAGAATTTTTTGATTTCTGCAGTAATTTTCCTTTATGTGTACCCAATTCATTAAAAACTAAAATCTATGAAAACATGAAATTCATCATATTATTAAAGACTGAACATTTCATTATTATTTGTTTAGTTGAAGCTGAAAACAGTAATTAGAATAATCAAAGTAATCAAGATAATCTTCGTATAAAAATGTGATTAAAAACATTTGTATTAAGAAATGCAGAATGTTTGCATTTCAGTGCCCCCCATTCATCGGGCATTTCCAAAAGTGTACAAAAAACTAGAACACCGCCTGACCAATGTACAGAAAAAATTAATTCTTAAAAAAAAAAAATGAAAAAAAAAACAAAGATTTTCTTAGGAATTCAAAAATAAATATTTTAATAATTTTATTGTTTTATTTCCGAAATATATCGTTTTTAGTTAATTGAAAAATATCTTTAAAAAAAATGCAAAAAAGATTTATTTGTGAAATAATTTCTTTATTCATTGAAAAAATATCTTTTAAAAATCATTGAAAAAAAAAAGGATTATTTTTGTAAAATCATTGAAAAAATATCTTTAAACGTCAATAAAGAAATGGATTTATTAGTGAACAATTTGTTTTTACTTCACTGAAAAAATATTTTTAAAAATGTCATTGAAAAAGGGATTAATTTGTAAAACATTTTCTTTTAGTTCGTTGAAAAAATATCTTTAAAAAATGGCAGCGTTTTAATAAATGATCAGTGTTCGTTTATTTGGTGGTATAACCGAATGTCGGAATTGTAGAATGAATAGATCTCATCCAATCAGCGGCGACGGATATTTAACAGGGAGAAATCATTTTTATCAGATTAAAAACGTAAGATTATGCGTACGTGTAATGTGCAGTCAGTTAATGACGGTTAATACACAGGAAAAGTATGTAAAAGTATAAAAGTACTTGGTGAAAAATGGTGTCGTAAAAGTAGTCGGTTAAGTGAGGGTGAAATTTTATCTACTTCCTTTTTAAATTAGAACGATGATGGTCATGGCTCTCCTCGGACTAAATGTAATTTTTTAATATAACGAAATAATGTGTATGTAATTTCAGTCGTTAGTTATATTGTGAAGGGGTCCTGTCAAAGGTCACCAAGGTAACGTAATGGCTAAGGACGTAAACATAGTAAGTTTTTATGTGCCATCTCTTGTTGTCCAGAGGTTGAAATTGCGTCTCTTATTTTATACAAGAAGATAATGAGCTGCAGGTTATGTTCTTCAGCAGTCTCAGCACTGTAAGAGGCGATAAATTGTTTTATCTGAAACATTTTTTCTGCAAAAAAATCGGTCGATTCTAGAGCTTCCGTTTTCAACATGTGGTCTTGTTTTGTGCTCAGGACGCGCGTTGTTATTGCAATTGAGAGACTCCTAATTTAGAGTTATGAAGTTTAAGATATCTGGTTAATCTCCTGACACAGGGTGTTGTATGTTACAATGTTGAATAGCAGCAGTAACTCTTTATTTCGGTCGTTGTAATTCTCGTAGTTTGACATTTGACAACTGAGCTCTTCTCTACATTTCCATACTCTGCACTTATTGACCATCTGCTTCCGCATTTCTAAGGTTATTGTCCAGTAGCTTTGCCATTGATAGTAACGAGAAAGTACCAGTGAGTGACGGTGTGATAATAACGAAAAAGATAAAGTGAGTCTTTGCCATTGATTGAAACGAGTGACGGTTTGAGAGTTTTACGTTATTAACTGTTGATGAGAAGGAACGTATAGGGGAGTCAATTCACAAATAATATCATGGTTGTAAGTGATGAGATGCCATGGTTAAAACTGTTCGAATGAAACAACCAATGAATGGTAGTGTAGTTTAAGATGTGTTTCTGATGCATTATTTAATGAAGCCAATTGTGATTCTCTTTTTTTAATTATGAGAGCTGGTATTTGTGTTTTAATTGAAAACAAAGAGACTTTCGTCGCCGACAGTTTATTTTGGGGTCGAACCAGTTAATTATTTTCCTTTGCAGTGACATCGCTTTCTTTTCTTTAATTTTCTCAGCCAGGATTTTATTTTATTTGCTACAAATTTGTAGTATTGATAGCAAAAAACTTGCTTTTGATAAAAATCCATGGGTTTTATGAGTTCTTAATTCTCTATTCTTTGTTGCTACAAATGATGGAAATACACGGATCTTTATAGATTTTATCAAGACTTTATATCTGAAATCGTCTCATTTCTGCCCTTTATCTTGGGTGCCGGCATTTGTTTGTATTTTTATGTTAATTTTATATGATTATCTCATGATGCTTTTTGATTAATAACTCATTTTATGAGAAGTATCTACATTGAGGGCTCCCGCAATAACCTATAAGGAGGGCCTGAAGACATCCAAGGACGATGTTAAGTAAGCATTTAAGTTATTTCCAGTGAGCATTTATTTGTTTTTAATTAATAGCTGCTCTTACAAGATTATCAAGTGCGAGTTCTGAAATGTGTAGCAAGATTTTGTTTACGAGAACTTTAATATTAACATTGTTCACATGAACCTAACTTTCACATTTTATGGTGTCTCATATGTTTTGTTAGATCCCGTTTAGTAAAACATGAATATACACATTTTTTACAAGAATATGGGTTTCCCCTAATGTGTAATTTCATGTGCTTCGTAAGTAGTTGTTTCCGTGCACATGAATAATCACATAGTCCACAGGAATATGTTTTTTTTCCAGTGTGAGTTCTCATATGTTTCTCTAGATTTGATTTATCTGAAAATGAATAATCACATTGTCCACAAGAATATGGTCTTTCTCCAGTGTGAGTTCTTACGTGTATCACTAGACTTGATCGAGTTGAAAATGAACATTGACATTGTCCACAAGAATATGGTCTTTCTCCAGTGTGATTTCTTACGTGTACCACTAGATTTGATTTAGTTGAAAATGAACATTGACATTGTCCACAAGAATATGGTCGTTCTCCAGTGTGAGTTCTTACGTGTCTCTCTAGTTTTGATGGAGTTAAACATGAATATGTACATTGTTTACAAGAATATGGCTTTTCTCCAGTGTTAGTTCTGATAGGCTTCGCTAGATTTGATTTCTCAGGACGAGAATATTCCAATTGTTCCCAAGAATATGGCTTTTCTCCAGTGTGTGTACTCATATGCTTCGCTGGATTTGGTTTCTCAGAACGTGAATATTCCCAGTGTTCCCAAGGAGATGGCTTTTCCTCAGTGTGAGTACTCATATGTATCGGTGGATTTCGATTATCAGAACGTGAATATTGATGTTGTTCCTGAGAATATGGTTTTTTATCAGTCTGAGTATTCATATGCATCGCTAGATTTGGTTTCTCAGAACAGGAATATCCCCATTGGTCCCAGGAATACGACTTTTCCTCAGTGTCAGTACTCATATGCATCGGTAGATTTTGTTTATTAGAACGTTTATATTGACAGTGTTCCCAAGAATATAGCTTTTCTCCAGTGTTAGTACTCATATGTATCGCTAGATTTCGTTCCTTAAATTTGGTTTCTCCAGAATGAGTTCTTATAGGCTTCTCTAGATTTGATAATCGAGAACAAACAAGTTAACAACAATCCTTATGTTTTACTGAATTTGATTCATCAGAATAAAACATTTCACACGAATCCTCAGCTTTGTCATATGTCGCATTAGAGTTTATCTCTGAGAAAAAATCGATGCACACATTGTACAAAAATAAGAGTTTTCTTTTGTGTGGCTAATATGTTGCACTAGATGTATTTTTTTAAGGAGAGGAAAATTCACATACTAGTTCAGATTCAACAGTAGCCTTCAAGCAGGAACATCTGCAAAGAAAAAATATATTAATGTTTTTCATTTATTCTAATATTATTTTAAGTGATTTTTGTAATAAAATATTTTTATTTTTTATCGTTATGGAATTTGTTTGACTCTTTATGAAAATTATTCAGAGATTTCACATTCATGCTGACACAATTATAACTATGATGAATATCTTTTATATTGATACAATCATAACGATGATGAATATCTTTTATATTGATACAATCATAACGATGATGAATATCTTTTATATTGATACAATCATAACGATGATGAATATCTTTTATATTGATACAATCATAACGATGATGAATATCTTTTATATGGATACAATCATAACTACGATGAATATCTTTTATATTGATACAATCATAACTACGATGAATATCTTTTATATTGATACAATCATAACTACGATGAATATCTTTTATATTGATACAATCATAACTACGATGAATATCTTTTATATTGATACAATCATAACTACGATGAATATCTTTTATATTGATACAATCATAACTATGATGAATATCTTTTATATTGATACAATCATAACTACGATGAATATCTTTTATATTGATACAATCATGATCTTTAAATTGTTATAATCATAAAATTTCTGATTGTTTTTGTTTTTGCTTTTCATCATATCTAAGATCTGTACCCTCATTCTTGAACAGGAGACTTCAATAATCATCAGATGATGTTTTTCTTGTGACTATTCTGACATGTTTGCTTTTTTATTCTTTCCTTCTTTATTCTGTCCCATAAACTAAACTGAGCAGCTTATCTTCTCAGCAATGGCCAGGAGGTTAATTTTATATTGATACAATCATAACTACGATAAATATCTCAGACTTTCTTTGTGAAAATTTGAAATATTTTAATATTCTAATTTTAATATTCTAATAATATTCATCAGCTATAAACGAATAGCTCCACTCTGCTGCTTTGTTGATTCTTAACTAAAGGCAAGGTAAAAAGAGTCAGAGTAAATCGTGACAAAACATCCGGTTTGGAGTTTCTTCATTGTCTGACTTTATAGCCACAATACAACCGTTGATTACGACATGTTCAAAGGTAAATTATAATGTAAAAACAATAAACATGCTATGACACACACACATATATATATATATATATATATATATATATTCAAACTATCTGCTTAATGACAATTCCATATAAAGTTATCTCTCATATATATATATATATATATATATATATATATATATATTACTTTATTTCGCAAAATGTTTCATTTAAATTATTAATTTGTTGTGTACCCTCCAATGTTGTTTTAATTCGAAAAATGTTTTATTTAAATTATTCATCTCTTCTGAAAAAATTACTTGAATATTACTGCATTATTAAACAAAACAACTGTAATCGTGATAACAAGTGCAAAATTGCCGCCATCTTGATTAAATCAAAACGCAAAATTATCCCCCTTTTGAGCCCTCCTGTATTACGACCGTTTTTTTCCAAATCCATGTTCTATTTTCTTTAATTTTTACCCTTATCGATTTTCGTAATTTAGGGATATAATCAGTGTCGGATCGTGCCTGGGGCTGTGGAACTGAAGCAAAGCACTAGGTGTATCAAAAATTTTGTAGGAATTTTTGACACCCCTAACACGAAACTGCAAATAAAATATAAAAAAACTCATAATTTCTCTTTTAAAGGTGGGTTGTTTATTTTCTTTATGGATTATACTTCCAAAATAAACTACTAAAGTTGTATAAAAAGTAATAGAAATATATTTTAAAAAATAGTAATGAAATTAATTGAATATTACGAGTTCAGTATTTTTCAATTTTTAAACTTTAAAAATCTATCAAAATGTTTCTATTGATTCTATTACGAAAAACGATGCAATTAAATAGAAATGAAAATACGTTTCGAATACAATTAACGAAAATTGAGATTTGCTAAATAAAAAAAAAACGAAGAGTTCGAATCGTAACAAGAAAGTTATTTTCTGAAAGTTTTCAAAATCTTAGCACAACTTCATTTTCGCTAATTATCTTCGAAATTCGTTTTCATTAATAATTAATGTTTTTACATTGTCTTTCGGGATTTAAAAAAATATATATATATTTGGTGCAAGTCTATAAATAGTTCATAAGTAATCTTTTAAAATAAAAATCTGAAAAAACATTTTTATAATGTACGTACTTGTCACTGCATGAAGATGTCATATTCAAAAAATCACGTAAATCGATCAAGTAGGTTTTTTTTTATTTATTTATTTAAGAAAATCAAATATTATGAAACATTTTATCGAAGAAAAACTTCACGCCATTTTGTTTTTTAATGATACACTGCTAGCGACACCTATTGGGAATGTTTGGAATATAAGATCAGTAAGGGGCAGACAATCGACTTTCCACGCTATAGAAAAAACTTGGACAATTAAGACATTTATAAGTTTATGAGGATGTTGAAAACGAAAATAACGTTTAAAATTCCAGCTAACGAGCATTTTCCATGATATGAAGAAATGTTAGTTTAAAGAAAGTGGGGGATCACTTTTCTATAATAATTTAACGTATAATGATCACCCACTTTATGGCCACCATTAGTGTAAAACTTGAATTTACGCCGCTGAAATACACATTTGCCGAATTTTTGTTGGAAGAGCGTCAACGTGTGGGTGCTCAATTTACGAAAAATTCTTCATATCTTGGAAACTACTCGTTTGCTGGAATTTTAAATATATTTATTATTGCGACGTGAAAATAAAATAGAAACTATTAGTTTCACTGACAATTTAATATTTCGATGTCCAAATGTATATATGTGGCGAACGTATGAAAGCGGTAACTCCCAACCTCTGTAATTTTTGTTTGCGTTTTTTTTTTTCCATCGGATTATTAATGAAATGTCCCTAATCAACCAGATTATCGATAAATAAATAAATAAATAAATAAATGAAATAAACAATAACAAACACATTTCATTATTTAATTTTTTTTAAAATTGCTCCGTTTCTAATATTAAGTTCCCGTAAATCGATACACTATTTTGGGAAGCATCGACCTTTTTCGGTTAAATTTTGCAAATATTGACTTTTTAAAAAAGCTGTTTGGCTTTCAAAAAATGCCAAGATAGGGCTATCTTTGGCAAAAAAAAACAAAAACAAAAAGTTTATGCTTCCAAAATGAGGCAGTCTTGCAGTTACACCCGGCAAATTCGAAAGTAAGTTTAACAGAAATTTTTGGGTTGTTTTAAAAACGGAATGAAAATTAAAATTTCGTTTCGTTTTCACCTTTGCAAAATCGAAAGTAAGTTCGACAACTCTAGAAGGGTCATATCAGTATTTTACACCGTCACTTGATTAAATAAAGTAAACGGACAAAATATACATTTTTATATATTTATAATTATTTATTTAATAGAAAAAAAGAAACAATTTTAGAAAGTGCAATATTGTCTTAAATATAATAAAAAAAAACTGAAACTGTCGCGTTTAAAGTTTAAAACTTGAAATAAAATATTATAATAAAGGGATCAAGTAAAGAATAGATACCCTGTAGCAGACGACGCCGCCTGGCGGTGACAAGCGCACATTTCAACTAACACCGGTGATTCGACCTTGACATTGGTACACGCACATAGCGTCGGTTGTTTGTAAACAAGTCAAATAGCACACATGCTCGAATATTCGCCAGCAATTTGTTATATATATATATATATATATATATATATATATATATATATTTACAAAACTATTGAAGATTTAAAAGAAAAAATATATATTTACAAAAATTGTTTTTTAAGTAAGTAACAAAACGAACGTATTTAAATAAAAGATATTTAAATAAATGGGCGTCTTCTGTTTCGGATTTTTGCGACCAAATCTTTAAATCTCGATTGTTAATACTTGTGATTTTATTATGCATAAAAATTGTCTCGGCCTAGAAGGATTTCTCCTTCACTGACCACCGACATACATCGCAATTTAAATAAATATTGAGTTGTATTATAATAATAAATAATAATGAACCCTTTTTTTTAATAAGTTTTATTCAAACAGTTTTTATTTGAACTTAATGGACTGTTTTTTTTGTTTTTTTTAAATTTATTTATTAACTGTTTTATTCTTTTTATCAAACAAAAATAGAACTTTTTTAATGAAATCTATATTATGGACTGTTTTTCAAACATCGAAATTCTAAAATTAAAGTTTTATTTAAAAAAGAAAAAAAGACAAGGTGTTTTTTCTTTTCGAGATATTTTTTTTCACCATTTATCATTTTGAAATTTTATTCGATAATGAAATAATAAAAAAAAGATTTTCGTTAAATATATTTTTTAAAATTATTATAAAATATCTATAAAGTCTATTTTTTATGCCTGTAAAAGTTTGTTTAAAGTTCAAATAAAGTTTATAATAACTTAATTGAAAAAAAAACACCTCGTCTTTTTTTTTTTTTAAATGAAGCTAACTTTAATTTGAAAATTTCGATGTTTGAAAAACAGTCCATAATATATATGTCATTATAAAAGTTCTATTTTTGCTTGATAAAAAGAATAAAATAGATATTAAAAAGTCCTGTAAATATATTAAAAACGCACTCAGAAAGACGCCCATTTATTTAAATATCTTTTATTAAAAAAAAATATTGCTCGCGAATATTCGTCAAAATTTAATATTTAAAAATATTATTTTAAAAATATATTAATTTTCGCTGAAGTTAATGTTTTAAAGAATAATTAAATAAATATTGAATTGTCTTAAAAACGCACACAGACCCCCCCCCCCCAAAAAAAAACATGGTACATTAAAATCAATCTTGGTCGAAAAAATCCGAAACAGAAGACACCTATTTATTTAAATATCTTTTATTTAAATACGTTCATTTTATTACTTACTTAAAAAAAATGTTTTGTAAATATATATATTTTCTTTTAAATCTTCAAAAGTTTGGTAAGTATATTAAAAAAAAAATTGCTGGCGAATATTCGAGCATGTTTGCTATTTGACGTGTTTACAAACAACCGACGCTATGTGCGTGTGCCAATGTCAAGGTCGAATCACCGGTGTTAGTTGAAATGTGCGCTTGTCACCGCCAGGCGGCGTCGTCTGCTACAGGGTATCTATTCTTTACTTGATCCAAATAAAGTAAACGAACAAAATATACATTTTTAAATATATATTTATAATTATTTATTTAAGACAAAAATGAAACAATTTTTAGAAAGTGCATTATTGTATTAACATAATAAATAAATAAAATAACATTTGAAGTAATGAACCACGTAACAAAATATAAATTTATATAAGAAAATAAGACAATCTTGCAGTTAAGCCCAGCAAAGTCGAAACTAAGTTCGACAACTCTAGAACGGTTACCTCAGTATTTACACCATCAAATCATGTGTTATTTTGTTAAGAAAATTATTTCGAACAAATTGGAAGAAACCAGGTGTATCAGAATTTTGGGGGAATTTTTGACACGCCTAACACGAAATTCCGAATAAAATATTAAAAAAAACTCGTAATTTCTCTTTTAAAAGTGGGTTATTTATTTTCTTTATGGATTAAATTTCCAAAATAAACTATTAAAGTTGTATAAACAGTAATAGAAATATTTTTTATTTAAAATAAAAAAAGTAATGAAATTATTTTAATTTTACGAGTTTAGTATTTTTCAATTTTTAAACTTTAAAAATCTATCAAAACTTTTCTATTGATTCAATTTTTACGATATTTTCAGGGTCAATGTGAAATTTTTTGCTCTTTCCAATAAACAGAATATAATATTTTAGACAGACGTTTTATTTTAATTCACGCCCCTCCCTCATTTGTAAATGTCTATTAAAAAGTAAATAATTAATTTGCACACCAAAGTTTTATATATCACAAATTGAAGATTAAAAAATAAATAATATATTAAAATTTTAAACAAAAAAAGAAGTGTTCAGAAATTTACCTATAAAGTCCGAAGTTTAAAAACCTTAAAAAAAAAAAAAAAAAAAAGCACGTTGTTTTCTTATTTTCTTTAAATGAAACCTTGGTCCTTGCTCCTTTAATTGAGAAAAATAGGGGTTGAATTATATATTTCGGGTAGTTATAAGCTTTTTTCTTTACTGAATAAACGATTCCAAATGAATTAAATAAACAATTCCAAACAAATTAGATAAACAATATAGTCGGCGAGGTAGAAAAATCGATTTTACCCTTTTATAAACAACAGTAAATAAGTAAATTCTTTTTATATTAATATAAAAAAAAATGCGGTCTCGTTTATGAACATAATAAACCCTTTAAAATAAGGGAAGCCACTAAGAACTTAGCCAGTTAGGTAGAAAACGGACACTTAGAAAATCGATTTTATTAAAAAAAAAAAAAAACACATTAAACAAGTATAATATTTTTTAAAAAATATTATGGGGGGGGGGGCTATAGTTTTGTACGAGCCTTTTTCAAGTCTCACACAAAAACACATTCACATTTCAAGCTGTCATATACATACGCGCACACAAACATACGCGCACGCGTCCACACATGTACACATATTCACGTTCGCGTACATACACTCACATTCACGTATATACACACACGCTTACGTATACACATGTATTCACACACGCGCACACGCACGCACACATGGACGACGTCACTTCCGCTTTCTAAGGAAATACACATGCGCAAAAGACACTCCGGAAACGAGAATAAAACAAGGAGACAAGCTGTTTCTAATCCTTTTTTAGGACTATCTCTCAACGAGAGAGGTTGGGCTAACCAACCGCCTCCCCTTCGGGAGGCGCACGCTCGCGCGCGTCAGCACACCTGCGACTATGTATTAACAAACTGTATGTATACATTCTCACTCTTTCTCTCTATATCTACTACTGTTCCCTGAGAACACCTTCGCGTAGCTGACTACTAACTGATGACAACTCTAATATCCTCTTTGTCTACACGCTGGATTCTCATTTCCACTACACTTCAATTCCCACGTGCGAACAAACGATAGTGACCCGAACTTGAGATAAACACATATTTCCTATTCCTTCTACAATACCAGTCCCGCAACGAACATTGGTTACACTCGCGCGGACATGTTATAACTAAAACGTTCATTTCTTTCAACAGCAAATAAACGACGTTTATCTTATCCATTGAGTCTTTGTTTCCTTCAATTCCATTCGTTTCATTATTCTTTTGTAACGGGATTGGGGTATTTATATATCCTAGTCCCCTACAGTTTATTTAAAAAAAAATATCTCCTTCAAGAACGATCATAAAATGTGTTTTCAATCGATATTTATTCAATAAGGGACCAGTTTTCCTACTTAGCGAAAGGGGACGAGTTTTCCGGGCACCTCATATAATATATTCATGAATTAATTGGTTTTTTTTTCGTACGACGGCGTCATTAATTTCAATAATAAAAAAATATTCCTTCAGTATATGCAGAATACGGAGCGTACTATATTTTAGTGAGGATTATCAAATTAAATCCAATTTTTACCGTATTTTTTTTTGTTTATTTTTTCAGTTAACAGTCTATACAGGGTGACCCCCTCCCCCTGAAAAAAAAAACAGGACATTCAATTGTCTTTCTGAGCATTTTACAGTCAACAGAGAAAAAAAAGGCCAAAAACCCTAGCGTTTTGATGTGATGTTTTGAATATAATAAACCAGTTATGACCAAAGTTTCATTTCATTCGGACAAAACACTAAGAAATGGGGCCTAATTAGAGTTGGGACCCGTTTTATTGGGGTGAGGGGGGTCACCCTGTACAAACGTCCATTCTTTTTTTTTTTTTTTTTTTTTTTACAAAGGCATCACCACATTATCAAGGCCCAGAGGCCACTCAAGGATAAGGATTAAAGAGTGTACAGTAGAAGTTGGTCAATATAGTAATCATTAGTAATGAAAATTTGGTAAATTTAATAACTTATATGGAACGGCTCATCAAGAACTTATTTACTTTAGACTTGAACAAAACCATATTGTAGTCAGCCGGAAAGCAGGAAAACGGAAGACAATTCCACAGGCGTGCAGTTCTAAGAAAGAAGCTTTGTTCATGGAATCTACGTTTAGGTTTAGGGACAGATAAAGAGTGGGGGAAATTATGGATAGTGTTTATAGCTAGACGAGTGTTTCTTGTGAAAGTTTGGCGAGGGGGGACCATAGATTGAAGCTCAGTTGAACACTTTCCATGAAAATAACGATACATCAGAGACAAACTCACAACATCTCTTCTGTGAGATAGAGGTTGCAAGGAGGAGAAAAGGACATCTCCTACGAGGCTACGAAGTCTATTTTGAACTCTATCAAGGCAGGCCAAGTCTTTTCTAGCAGGTCCTGCCCAGATGTGGCAACAGTATTCCATCCTTGGACGTACCTGGCTCTTATATAGATAGAGAATAGCATCAGCAGTGAGATATCTACTGGATCGATAGAAAGATCCCACCATTTTTCCAGCGGCCTTGGCAACAGATTTGATATACGTGTTCCATTTAAGATCAGGAGTAATGGTCAAGCCCAGAAGCTTGTCAAAACTTGAGGCCTCCTGAAGACGAGAGCCATTCATTTCAATTGATGACAAATGTGGATTAGAATGTTGATGATGTAAAGAGAGAAGCTTGGTTTTAGATGCATTAAAAGTAACCATCCACTCCTTTCCCCATTGTACTACGTGCTCAAGATCAGAGGAGAGAGAATTGGAGAGAACTTGGTCGTTTACTGTCTTAGATGTGGTACCATAAATGGTAGTGTCGTCAGCATAAATGTCTACAAATGATGTAAGGATATGATTTGGAAGATCATTAATGTAGATCAGGAAAAGAGTTGGGCCCAGGCTGGATCCCTGAGGGACACCGGCATTAATACTGTGAGCTTCTGATTTTTGCCCCTCAACTACTACTCTTATGAACCTATCGGAAAGAAATGATTTAATAATTGAGAAGACTTTTCCAGCTATACCATAGCTAGCGATCTTATGAAGTAAACCTTTATGCCATACCCTATCAAAGGCTTTAGATATGTCAAGAGCAATTGCCCTAGAAAGATTGCCACCGTCGAGAGATTTGCTAATCCTATGCGATATAACTGTAAGGACATCTGCTGTAGATCTAGCAGAACGGAAACCATATTGAGTGTCACTAAGAAGGTTATTTTTGTTGAGATGTTTGATTACTTCTGTATTTAATACAGATTCTAGCAACTTACTCATGACGCACAGGAGACTTATTGGCCTGTACTGAGAGGGGGATGAGCGATCACCTGAATTCTTAAATACAGGGCATACTGATGAGATTTTCCAGGGAGATGGGAAACTATTCTCCTTAAGACAACGTTTAAACAGTTTTGTAAGTATGGGCGCTAGTTCAGGTTGAAGTTTTTTGAGTACTATAATTGGAATACCATCAGGGCCAGTTGCTTTACTGGAATCAAGGTTTTTGATTAGCTTGGCAACATCACGTACAGATATACGTATATCACGTAGCGTGTTTTCTGATACAAGAGGAAATATTGGGGGTTGGCGGTCTTGGTCGCAAAGGGTAGAATTAGCTGCAAAGTTCTTGACAAAGAGTTTGGCTTTGTCTGATGCTGACGAGATTACCTCAGGTCCATTGATAATAGTTGGGATGGAGCACACGCTTCTGTTCAGGATTCTGTTTGCTATTTGCCAAAACTGGTGGGAACCAAGCCGCTGCTCAGCTACTTTGGACTTAACAGATTGAGCATATAACTCTCTTGCGTTCCTTATTACTTTCTTACAATGGTTGCTGGCAGTCCTGAAAACGGCTTTAGTTTCCATACATCTATTACGTTTGAAGCAGTGGAAAAAGTGATTTCTGTGCGCAATGGCAGCAGCACATTCTGGAGAGAACCATGGCTGGCTGTTAGGTTTTTGCTGAAACTTTTTAGAGGGTATGAAATGGTCAATACCTACAATTAACCATTCAGTTAGGTCTAATACTATAGAGGACACATCCTTTTTAAACATGGAATGCAGAGGTAGATCAGATATAAATGTACGGAAGCTATCCCAGTCAGCCTTAGTGTATCGATATACTGTACGAAATTTTTTTGAAATTTTTTTCTTTTAATGTAAATAAGGTAAATGTTACCTTACGCCATAACAGAACACCGACCACTCTAATGTGTTTTTTAGGGGTATTCGAGGTCGCTTACAACGTTTTTATTTTTGCAAGCCGACGGTGAAAACTTTATTTTTTGATGAATTAAAAAAAGAAAACACACATTTTTTTTTTTAACTTTATTTGAAAGATTCCTACGCGATGTGATACGACACCCCACTACGACCGTTCGCACGCGAACGTATCCTGTAAGAAAAACACTAAGGTGGTGAAATGGCACGAAATAGTCCCAAGGTCTAGGGGTTCATACCATGCAGACGGTAAATTTGCGGCGGGTTTGCTTCGATTCGTTGACTTGGTTTGATAACATTGTGTTTGGCGTACTCATGAATTATTTTTTCTAAAGAATAAAAATTGAATAAAGTTTATTTTTACAAAAATTCTCAGACATTTAGCTAGCAAATAAGCATAAAATATATAGGAAAAACCGCGTTTATTTTTTTTTTTTAATCCAAATTATACATCGGGTATGAGTTTTTTTTTTTTTTTCTTTTTCTGAAACGAAACTGACTTCATACGCGGTGTATAATTTTGATTTTTTTAAAATAATAAACGCGGTTTTGGGTTTGTATTACTGTACACAGATTCGAAAAAGTTGTCAAAAAACAAATATATAACAAATAAATGTTATCAAAGGCAAGTTACTTTTCTACCTAACTGGATATAATTTTCGTGTTTTTATTCACTGTAACATGTTTATTCAGCTCGAAAAACATGAAGTGTTTACCGATGTATTGGAAAATTCAAAATGGCGGCCGACTCTTTCTTAAACACGGTAAGTTCGGGAAAAGGTGTTATAAATAATAAACTAGACAAAATACTGTTAGAAATCCGCTCAATATATGTTACCGTGACATAAGTTGACATATATTCGGTGTTTTTTTTATAGTATTTTGTTTAGTTTATTATTTATAACACCTTTTCTCGAACTTACCGTGTTTAAGAGAGAGTCGGCCGCCATTTTGAATTTTCCAATACATCGGTAAACACCGCATATTTTCGAGCTGAATAAATGTTACATTGAATAAAAACACAAAAAAATATATCCAGTAAGGTAGAAAAGTAACTTATCTTGCCTTTGATAACATTTATTTGTTATATATTTGTTTTTTGACAACTTTTTCGAATCTATGTGTACAGTAATACAAACCCGCGGTTTTTCCAATATATGTTTATGCTTATTTGCTAGGTAAATTTCTAAACATTCTTGTAAAAATAAACTTTATTCAATGTTATGCTTTAAAAAAATAATTCACGAGTACGCCAAACACAATTTTATCAAACAAAGTCACTTTCGTTTAAGAAAAAAGAATTCAACTTCAGACCCGATGTATAAATTTGGATGTTTGTTTAAAATAATAACCGCGCTGTTTCCTATATATTTTATGCTTATTTGCTAGGTAAATGTCTAAACATTCTTGTAAAAATAAACTTCAATTTTATTCTTTAAAAAAGATAATCCATGAGTACGCCAAAGACTAATCAAAAAAATTAGTTTTGTTTTATAATTGGAATTATTGACTTCAACTCCGTTGTTGGATATTAAAAATAATAAACGCGATTTTCAATATATAATTTCATGTTTATTCGCGAGATGAAAGTGTAAAAATAAGGGTTTTTTTGTTTTCATGACGGAATGAAATTTGGCCCGTGGCGTACTTTTTGGCGAGCTGGCGTCCCAGAAAAGAATCACCGTAATTAATATAAAAAAATATTTTCATATTGGAAGTAAGCATTTGATTAAATAAAGTAAACGAACAAAATATACATTTTTATATATTTATAACTATTTATTTCACAGAAAATGAAACAATGTTTAGAAAGTGTGTTATTGTCTTAACAGAAAAACGAACAAAATAAAATCTGAAGTAATGAACCACGTAAAATATAAATTTATACAAAATAAAACAACTTTGAAAATTAAACATTTCTTAAAGTGAATATATGTCAACCTATGTCACGGTAATATATATTGAGCGAATTTCTAACAGTATTTTGTCTAGTTTATTATGCTTTAATAATTCGTCGAAATTTTATTAATTATATTTTTTTATATTAGTTACATATTTTTTTTATTTTAAAACTAATAATTCGTGATTTGACGGTGTAAAATACTGATGTGACCCTTCTAGAGTTGTCGAACTTTGCCGGGACTTAAATGCTGGATTTTTAAGTTAAAATCAATTTTTATTGTATATTGTTAGCGAAAAATAAAAAATAAAAAAATTAAACTTTTCTGTTGGAACTTCTGCAGTTTACGAACCGTGTTTTTTTGTTGTTGTTTTTTTAGATAGGAGTTTCAGGTTAAATTCAAATTTATTGTATTTATTGTTAGTTTAAGTTAAAAATAGTTCAATGGAGTCCCCTACCTCTTCTGGTTTGGTTTGTTTCGTAGCATTTTTCTCAAGGTATATAACAGTAAAATCATTTTTAAATGTTTGCATAAATAGCATTTTTCAGTAATGCCGTATTTTACATAAGATGTTCCTGAATTCATTGTTTTTCATACGACGCCGACATTAAATTCTTAAAAAGAAAATACAGCAAAGGTCATGAAATGTTTGAAAAAAAAAAAAAAAAAAAAAAAAAAAAAAAAAACGCGCGTTATTTCAAATGTTTATCTCTTCCTATTACGTTTTTTTTTTTCAGAACGTATTTAAAAATAAAAATGAAATTATGGATATAAAAAAAATATCTTGCATGTTATTTATGTGCGGAAATAATACATTATTGCTTATAAACTTATCATTTAACATGGAGAGTGTGTTGTAAATATTCTATACTTTCACCTAACAATTTAATAAAAAAATTTAATAAAAGCGATACCGTAAAACTTGAATTTCTTGATTAAATAATTCTAAAAACGCTATGGAGTTCAGTTAATCGAATTCCATTATAAACAATTTTTGTTGCAAAGAGAACGACAATATTAGTAAAAAAAATGTTCCTTCCTTTTCTTTTTAAATGTAATTTATAAGTAAATAAAGAACGTATTCTTATCTTTAAAATCCATAATCCAACGAAATGGTCAATTGCTTTTTAACGCATAAAGAACCCCCCCTTGTTAATATTGGAGGATTGTCAATAGAACTCATCGTGTTCTTTATTTACTTTTATTAAATCCAACTTCGAAGTTTTCAGTAAAAATTCCTGCTCATTGACAGTCTAAGTGTGTCTGTGTCAACTATCTTGCTTGCTAGAACCTCGACGATGTCGTTTTTCAGCTGAAAGGCCATTTCTTACGATGGTCGTGCTTTTTTACCTACCTGGATTGTTTTTTTTTTGTGTGTGTGTGTGTGTGTGTGTGTGGTTGAACATGTTTTAATTAATAACACAAGTAATGACGAGTTAGGAAGTTAGAACGACAAGATGGCCGACATTCAAACATTCAACTGGGAACTCTCGATAATCACTTCAATCATGAAAACGAAAACTACAGATAGACATGTATACTTGTCGGCCATGTTTTCTTTTTAACTTTGCAATTCGACATCACTTTATTTTCGAAACAAATAAAACTTTAAAATAAAAAAGTCTACTTGTTATATATTTGATTTTTAAAAATCTTTTTGTTTGTCTTCTCAGCTAATATATATTTTGAGAAACTTTCATATATTTTAATAATAATAATTAGAAACATTTATTCCGACTTTTTTTTTTTTTTTTTACAGATTACATTGCCTTTTACTTATTATAGGATGTTCAGGTTGAATTCAATTCTTATGGCTTTTGTTGTTTATTAAATTTTATATGAAACTACAGAATATTATTTTATGTTCCCGCTCACCAAGCATGGGTTTCTAAATAATAGCGTTACTATTTCAGCACGGTCCGTGTTATGTATAAGCACAAAAAAGTTAAATTTTAATTTAATCTGAAAGGAAAAAAAGGTCTGTTAAATTAATGTTTGTTCAATTCCGGATCCATTTATAAAGCAAATAAATGTTTGGTGCTAATGCAGAGAGTGATCCGCGCTATTTTTTAAAATCGTATTTCCACGTCTAATTAAAGTTTTATGATATTTTTTTATTCAATTGTACGGTTAAAGTTCAGAATAGGTACAAAACATCCTCCCCATGTTAAGAATGGCTTTTTAAATAATAACGTTATTATTTCAGCATGGATCACTCTCTGCATGAGTATGAAATTTTTAGTTTCCAAAGAAAATTAAAAATAAGATATTTTTTAGATAGTAAATTGCTTTCTATAAATTCATGTACAAAATTTTGGAGCAACCGATTTAAAATATTGAACGTTAAAATGACTACACAGTCGACATTCATTTAAAGTGAAAAACTACACATTTTACCATTTCAATTTCTTTACCGTTTAAATTTCTGTAAGGAAAACTGATCCAGCAAAGAGGAAATCGAGAAGTTCATAGAATAAAAAAAAAAAAACACTGACGTAAAATGCATTGCATTGTTAAAAGTAATGAAATATCGAAAAACAATCTTACCTTTCGTTGTAAACAATTGAATACGAAAACGGCAATAAAAAATTTGGATGGTTTCTTTGTTTATGTCAAAAATTGAAAATTTGGTCAATTTGTAGGGATTTCTTTACAAAATTAATACAATTTCAAATGTCCAATTCATTAAGAAATCCAAGAATAAATGAATATTGAAAAAGTTAAAAACTCAAAAACACGACTGAAACGTGGATTTAAAAAATGGATGAATAAAAAATGAAAGTTTAAAATGAAAATATATGAAGATTAAAAAAGATTAAAAGATAAAAAAAGATAAAACGTTATAATGAAACGTTTTCAGTTTTTAAATGTCCGTTAATTACGTGTTAGAAAACGTTTTCTTATCAACGTATTGTCCATTCATAAGACTAAAATAATTAAAAACGAGAAAAAGAATAAAACTAAGATATCTTTGTTCTGCGTTACTTATATGCTAACGGCCAAGAACAGTTTATATAAATATTTAAATGAATATATATTATGCAAATATATATTATGTAAATATTTCTGTATTTCAATTAAAGTAGCGTATATATATATATAAATATATATATATATATATATATATATATATATATATATTGTGTAAATATATCTGTATGTCAAATAAAGTAGTGTATATATATATATGCATATATATATATATGTATTTATGTATATATATATATATATATATATATGTATATATATGTATATATATATATATATATATATATGTATATAGTCTTTGAAGTTTTTAACATTTGAAACTATACAAAAAATTACTTTTTATCATTCGTTAAAAAAAACGATCTAGTCAGTAAGTCATTTAATCACCTGCAATCACTGCATCAACTCTCTCGAATTTACTATAATACCAATTTTTTTTATTTTTCAAGGGATCATCAGTTGTTTACCATGAAACACTGTTTCGGGGATTTAAATACTTCTTTAAAACGCATCGGCTTAACGTTCAGGAGGAACATGAGTTGGAACATATACATTGAGTCCCTTGCCAAGGCTGCTGCAAAGAAGATGGGCTTATTCTCCGTGCTATAAAGTTACTTACGCCTGAGAGTATCCTGTGCCTTTACAACGCCACCATTCGCCCATGTATATAGTATTGTTGCCATAATATATATATATATATATATATATATATATATATATATATATATATATATATATAAATATATAACAACATAACGTTAACCATCGTTGGTATTTTTATTTTATTCTTATATATATATATATATATATATATATATATATATATATATATATATATATATATATATATATATATTTAAAAATATGGATATATCTTTGTATATATGTCTTTAATGTATATATATATATATGTGTGTATATCTTAAAACATATATATATAAATATATATATTTAAATATATATATTTAAAAATATGGATATATCTTTGTATATATGTCTTTAATATATATATATATATATGTGTATATCTTAAAACGTACATCTATATCTTTATATATATATATATATATATATATATATATATATATATATATATATACATATATATAGCCAGTAGAGTTTAGTTTCCTACAAGTACATCCAATGAAACAACATGTGTCTACCAAAATAGTGCCCAATGAGTGAACAGAGCAGGTATATTAATTTTATTTATACAAACATTAATGGCTACATATGTGCATACATGTTTCTGTAATAACCCACGTTGGGCGATTACGTCTTCAGGCCAAGAATTAGCGTCGAAAGTGATATTTCCACCAAATATATTTTCCTATTTCGTTTATCAAGTTAGCATGCAACCTGGGTGGGAGTCATAAAAAACGGTAAAAGGATGAGTGAGGTCTTTGAAGATAATAAACATCTTTTTCATTTCCCTTTCCCCTTCCAAACAAACTTTTGGTTTGGGTATAAGGACATAGAGATAAAATATAAAGTAACTAACACTAGCACAAATGGATCTAGAAATCGTGGTAGGAAAATTATTTGGTTCACACCCCCCTTTAATATTATGTTGAAAACCAAACTTTGTACAAAATTTTTACAACTTATTAACAAGCATTTTCCACCAAATAATATATTACATAAAATATTTAATAAAAATACATTAAAATTAAGTTATAGCTGTAGTGATAACTTAGAAAGGATTATAAAAAAGCATAATCGAAGAATTTTAAAGACGACTAATAGAGAAGATGAAAATAATAGTGCAAACACTGCGGTGAATAAATGTAACTGTAAAAAGCCTAAGGAATGCCCAACAAAAACTGAATGTCTGACATCATCAGTAGTATACCAAGCTAGGATATTCCCGGTGGAGAACCCAAGGGACGAAAGATTCTACATAGGGAGTACCCAAATGACTTTCAAAAATAGATTCTATGGACATACACGCTCGATGAATAATCAAACATATGAAAAAGACACTTCCTTATCGTTATATTACTGGAAATTAGAGAAAATAAAACACCTAGTATAGAATGGAAGATTATTAGGAGAGCCAATACTTGCCACTCATTGAACTCACCATGTCCATTATGCTTATCAGAAAAACTTGACATAACTAGGTTTAAAGACAGAGAAAAATTATTAAATATTAAAAAAGAAACTGCTATATCCTGCAAACATTTCAGAATACACACACTTAAAGAACTCTAAATTAGTAGACTAGAACAACTATGAGTACAACTAACCCCCATCAAATAACCCCCCCACAAAGAGGATAAGTGAGGTCGCAACTATGATCATACCGGTATGGGTTACGTAAGTCGCTTAATATTCTACTTCATCGAGCAGTTATGGTATTACTAACCGAAACAAGTACCTGTATGAAGGTATATTTGTAACCAAACGAGTGATAGATTGTTTTTGAGTGAACCTCGTAATAATGTATGCATATGGATATTTTTGGGTGTGTGCATGTATGGATATAAGATCTTTGTATACCCGGGTAGGAAAAGTAATTTATATAAAAAAAAATGAAGAAATATATAGATGAAAGAAAGTAAGGAATGAAGGGTGAATGAAAGAAAAAGGGATAAGGAAATTAGGGTAAATAAACAGAGATGAAGGTAAGTACTACAATATATAAGCTTGTATACTCGGTTTGTATAACCTAAATACTCTGATTTCTGCCATGTGTCATTATATATTATTATTGTATCGTGATAATCTTATGTATATCTGCCTTACCATCGAAAAAGTGTTTGCTTAATATGAGGATAGGCCTATGAACTTCATGCTGAATTCAATATAAACTTTTACGTAGTGTAAATTTTTACGAAAAAACCTATAACTTAGGAAAATGTAACAAGCGGGTGGGGCTATGAAATATAACTATGCGTGTAGAGTTTGATAGAAAAAGGGAATTTATATGGTAAATGTATTCATGTCTGTTTCTACTTTAGATGTGTCATTTGGTGGCAAGGTACAGGTATATATGTATATGTCTATATTTGTGTGAGTATGTATGTATAAGTGTATTTTATGTATGCATGTATGTTTGTATTTATATATATATATATATATATATATATATATATGTATCTATATATCTGTGTGTATGTTTGGATATGGATGTATTTCTGTGTGTATTGTATGTAGATGTATGTATATGCATATATACTTCTGAACTATTAGAATAGGCTGCCCCGTATATGATTGTTGTAACAATATAGACTACAAGAATGTATGAATGTCCGAATGTTGTTTATATATATGTTATGTGTGTATGTATGTATGTGTGTGTATGTATGTGTGTATATGTGTATATATGTATATATATGTATGTATGAGTGTATGTGTGTGTGTTTATATATATATGTATATATGTATATGTATGTATATATATATATGTATATGTATGTGTATATATATACACCCGTCTGAAGTGTGGTAGCATACTATTGAATGTACGAAGGGGTTACCACGTTGCAGAAGTAAAGAAAAACGCTATTATTCGTCTCTGTATGTCTGTAATGTGTGTGTGTATATATGTGCGGGTGTGGCAAAGTGTAGGCATTTATAAGTATATTGATATATGTATATAGGTACATGTGGGGTTTAGATAACTTTCGTGCTTTATATTTATTCATAGTTTGTTTGTTTATTTGTTTTAATTTAATTTTATTTTATTTATTTTTATTTAATTTTATTTATTTTTGTTTTGTTTTATTTACCTTAATGTAATTTTAACTCTATTTCTGCGTAGTTTCAGAGTTATTGTCTAGTTTCAGTATGTGTGTTGTGAATAAAAAAAGCGTACAGCATGGGTTCGCTTTTGGATATACGTATTAATGTGTGTGTGTGTGTGTGTGTGTAGCGGTGTATGTGTATGTGTGTTGCATGTGTGTGTGGGCGGATGTAGATTAAACGGCACCGGTCAGTACTTAGCTGACCATCGCTAAGGTTCTTAACTTACAGACTCCAAGACAAGAAAACTAAATTCTCAAGTACCTTATGCCATAAAACCAAAAGTTAGCTTGGAAGGGGAAAGGGAAATGAAAAAGATGTTTATTATCTTCAAAGACCTCACTCATCCTTTTACCGTTTTTTTATGACTCTCACCCAGGTTGCATGCTAACTTGATAAACGAAATAGGAAAATGTATTTGGTGGAAATATCACTTTCGACGCTAATTCTTGACCTGAAGACGTAATCCCCCAACGATTACAGAAACATGTATGCACATATGTAGCCATTAATGTTTGTATAAATAAAATTAATATATATATATATATGTTAAAATATATAGTTATTATATATTCAGATATATTGCATATATATATATATATATTCAGATGCACACACATGTATATATATATATATATATATAATCTTTTTTTGAAATATATGTTTCTAATAATAAATCTATGTTTTTATTGCAATTTCACTGCAAAATAGGCAGAATGCCACTTTGATAAAGGGAACAACTATTTGGTACATAATTTCTAGGAGTACTATGTAGGGAGCTGAGCAGCAAGATGTATGTTTATATTACATTTGAACTACTGCATGTCAGTACAGTCAGGGAAACAGAAATCCGGAAGGCAATTCCAAAGTCTTTACATTTTTTACATCTACGGATTTCTAATGCATAGGGGTGGAATTTTGCTGTTTGTATGGTTTATCTGGGGTGTGTACGTCGAAGGGATACAAGGGCTTGTAGTTCGTCGGAGCACTTTCAATTAAATTACTTGTGAAAAAGGCAGAGGATGCAACATTTCGTCAGTGGGACAGCAGTTTAAGCCTAACGGATAGTGCGGGATATATTAAGTTGGCGACTCTCTTTTGGACCCTTTTTGAAGTGGAGATAAGTAGCAGATTCACCAGCCCAAATATGGCAACAATACTATATACATGGCAACAATACTATATACATGGCAACAATACTACATACATGGCAACAATACTACATACATGACAACAATACTACATACATGACAACAATACTACATACATGGTAACAATACTATATACATGGGCGAATGGTGGCGTTGTAAAGGCACACGATACTCTCAGGCGTAAGTAACTTTATAGCACGGTGGTTAGGCACATCTTCTTTGCAGCAGCCTTGGAAATGCACTCAATGTATCTGTTCCAACTCATGTTCCTCCTTAACGTTAAGCCGATGAGTTTGAAAGAAGTATTTTCATGTAATGTATCATTAGTCATGTCTATTAGTGGTTGAGACTGTTTCTTGTAATTATTAAAGACAAGGAGCTTAGTCTTGACAGCATTGAATGTGACCATCCATTTTGGCCCCGTTTTTCCTTTGATAGGTGTTCATTCGTTTTCCCCTCGTGTCTGTTATAGAGCGTAGTGTCGTCAGCAAATATACCCATCTCAGAGCCAATTTCATCAGGGGTCATTTATGAATATTAGGCATAATTAGATTCGTGGATCGACCCCTGTTAATTATTCGTCTAGTAAAGCCATAGGATATGATATTCGTGAGAATGCCATTATTTAATATCTCCAGTTCGGTTGGTTTCGATAAATTGCCAACAGTAACTGTTGCCAAATCCAATTTTTTTTCTATCACAAAATTTCAAACAAAAGTCTTTTCATCTTTTTTACATAATCCTCAATACCAACAAGCCGAATTTAAAAATTACTTCTATGCAAAAATTAACACTGATTTATATTAATCGCTTTCAAATGATTTTCATATAAAATTTACATAAATGTATTAGTGTTAAACCTATTCAATATCTTCATACACACATTGTAACATAAGTTATGATTTACTAAAACAGAGATGACTAACTTAAAAAAAAACTCCCGGTGTTTTCCAACACGTTGCCATGGGACTGCTTCCTTGTAGACTAAAACATAGTCTTCTTAAAATCAAATGTCACCAAGTACTCTAACATATATAACACGCTGGTTAAAGTGTTCGCTAATGGACTGAGAGCCTGGAATTCACTCCTCGGTCGAATCATACTAAAGACAGAGTAATGGAGTGCTCCTTGGAAAAAGAGTAGCGTCCCTCCACTATGCCTTGGTGTAGTTGATAATAAAAGGGGAAAAACTATAGCTAAACGATAAAACCATCATTCGATTCTGCTTTGCATGTAATTCGCTATTAACATAGCGAACTTCTTTCTGTAAATATTGATCGACAACATTGTTTATGTAACTATTGATTGTAATGGAACACATACACCAGGTATGTTGCGAACGACGCTTGGAAAATGGTGGGATCATTCTACCGCTCCAATAGATATCTCACTACTGATGTAATTCTCTATCTGTATAAAAGCCAAGTACGTCCAAGGATGGAGTACTGCTGCCACATCTGGACAGCAGCTGCTAAAAGCAGCCAATCCTGCCTTGACATAGTACAACATGACTTCGTGGCCTAGTGGGGGATGTCCGTGTCTCTTCTTCTCTTCCCTGCAGCCTCTCTCCCACAGAAGAGACGTTGGGAGCCTGCCTTTGTTTTATCCTTATTTCCATGGCAAGTGTTTGTCTAAGCTCCAATCTCTCGTCCCCCCTCGCCAATCTTTCACGAAAACACCCGTCTAGCTGAAACTACTGTCATTAATTTTCCCCACTCCTTATCTCTGTCTAAATCCAAACGTAGATTCCATGAGCAGAGCTTCTTTCTTAGAAGTGCACGACTGTTGAACTTTCTTCTGTTTGCTTGTTTCATATCTGGCTACAAATTGGATGTCTTCAAGTCTAACATAAACAAATTTCTTACAAACCGCTCTTTTACGTAAGACACTCTATCAAATATCCAATACTAATGATTACTACGATACTATCTCATTGGTTACTGTACATGAAATAACCCTTATCCTCGAGTGGCTCCCTGGCCTTGATAAGTGGTGACCTTCATGTAAAAAAACCTTCTTTATGTAACTTCCTTTATAAGAATTTGTGCATATTTATATTTTATATTCCATGCTCTTTTTAAATAGAAGATTTTTTTAAGTAAGCAAAAGAAAAGACAACGATTTTAAATTCTAATCTCAGATGTTCACTGAGCGGATTTTTCCCGCTTTTTTCCAGTTGACAAATACGGAGGCCTAAGTAATTATTTCTGACATGGGCCTTATCTCTCATTTGTATTTCTGATATGTTTGTTGTTAACAACAAAGTTAGTCATATGGGTCACCGTACTTGAAAAATGATCACATTTCACTCATAAGTAAGTTTACTTTTATAAACACCCCCCCGGACAAATTTTCTATTTTTTATTCTGTTGAAGTAATACATGAGATTTTGATTTAAAGTATTTTATTTCTTCTTTATGCAATGCTTTTTTGTTAATATCAAGAAAAAAACATTGAATGAAATAGAAAAAAAAATTGTAAGTGTCCAATATTTACTGGACAGTATTTTCAAATTATGAGGTTCCACTTTAAAAAAAATCAACGTGTTTAAGAAAATAAAAGGCTTTAAACTTTTGACTTTACATGTAAATTTGCACACAACTTATTCGCAGTTTTATCTTAAGTGTGTCAAACATTCCGAAAAAATTCTGACACACCTAATCATGGTCATATGTATGTCGGCTGCTACAGGTATAATCAAATAAAAGGCAAAAACGGACAAGACATCTTTCACCTTTATGATTTATTAGGCTTTATTGACAAGGAGCAAGAAAAGACTGGGGAAATTCCAGCTCGAAAAGGGATGACTGTTTCTGCAGTCGAAGCTGAGATTCTAAAAGATGCTGCCTTCGAACTAAATGAACGGTCTACACACGGTATTTTAACGTTCACTAACAGCTGACCAAACATATGGGTAGAAAGAGAATACTTAGCTGAACAGCCAAGACCAAACATATGTGTAGAATTAGAAAGCGATCTTTTAAAACAGCTCGAACTCACAAGATTTACGATAATGTATGATTGAGTCTATGAATGTTGCGTTGCTCTTAGAAAAGGCAGCGGATGATTTTCCAAGATTATTAATCAATATTAATTACATAAAGAAGGTCGCCATGTTAATAGCGAGTGACTTGCAAAACAGAATCGAATGATGGTTTTATCGTTTGGCTGTAGTTTTCCCCTTTTACTATCAACTGCACCAAGGCATAGTGGAGGGGGGCGCTACTCGTTTCCCCAGGATCACTCCACTTTCTCTGTCTTTAGTATGATTCGACCGAGGAATGAATTCCAAGCTCTCAGTCCATTACTGAACACTCTAACCAGCGTGTTATATATGTTAGAGTACTTGTTGACATTTGATTTAAAGAAGACTATGTTGTAGTCTACAAGGAAGCAGTCCCATGGTAATGTGCTCCATAGACGAGGAGCTCTTACATGTTCAGAGAAATGTCTCCTGTGACTGGGCCCATGAAAGCCAAAGGAAAGTCTTCTTGACGTTTCTGATTTTTTTAGATGAGGGTTGATTATTTTTATTATTATTCATCGAACTACTGTTCTTATCTTGAGTGTGATTTTCACAACGTTTCGGTCGATATAACCTCCGACCTTCTTTAGGTGTATCTTGTCGAACCCGGGAGTGTCCAAATTCCCGAGTTCGACAGAAACATTCCTGAGTTCGACAAGATACACCTGAAGAAGGTCGGATGTTATATCGACCGAAACATTGTGAAAATCACACTCAAGATGAGAACAGTAGTTCGACGAATAATAATACAGAACGTCTTCTTGTGATGAAAAAAACAGTTGTTTTTTTTAAGTTATTCATCTCTGTTTTAGTAAAGCATAAATTATGTTAAAATGTGTGTGAAATTTATGTGAATTTTATATGAAAATGAGTTGAAAGTGATTAATATAAATCAGTGTTAACTTTTGCATAGAAGTAATTTTTAAATTCGGCTTGTTGGTATTGAGGATTAAGTAAAAAAGATGAAAAGACTTTTGTTTAAAATGTTGTGATAGAAAAAAATTTGGATTTTGACGATACATTGAGTTCATTGCTAAACGTTCAGGAGGAACATGAGTTGGAACAGATATATTGAGTTCATTGCCAAGGCTGCTGCAAAGAAGATGGGCTTAACCACCGTGCTATAAAGTTACTTACGCCTGAGAGTATCGTTGTCCTTTTATTTTTGCCATGTATATAGTATTGTTGCAGTATATTTGAATATATAATAACTATATATTTTAACATATATATATATATATACAAATATATATATATATATAAAGATATAGATATATGTCTTAAGATATATACACATATATATATATATATTAAAGATATATATATATATATATATTTAAATATATATATATTTAAATATACATGTATATATATATACGCTACTTTAATTGAAATACAGATATATTTACATAATATATATTTGCATAAAATATATTATGTAAAGTATTTATGCAGCATATCTGAATATATGATAACTATATATTTTAACATATATATGTATATATATAAAGATATAGATATATATCTTTAGATATATACATATATATATATTAAAGATATATATATATATAAAGATATATATATCTTTAAATATATATATATATATATATTTAAATATATATATATATATATATTTAAATATATATATATATTTAAATATGTATATATATATTTAAATATACATCTATTTAAATATACATATATTTAAATATATGTACATATATATATATATATATATATATATATATATATATATATATATATATATATATATATATATATATATATACACACACGCTACTTTAATTGAAATACAGAAATATTTACATAAAATATATTCATTTGAATATTTATATAAACTGTTCTTGGCCGTTAGCATATAAGTAACGCAGAACAAAGATATCTTAGTTTTATTCTCCCTCTCTCTCTCTCTTTTTTTTTTTTTTTCCAATTTTTAATTATTTTAGTCTTATGAATGGACAATACGTTGATAGGAAAACGTTTTCTAACACGTAATTAACGGACATTTAAAAACGGACAACGTTTCATTGTAACGTTTTATCTTTTTTAATCTTCATATATTTTCATTTTAAACTTTCAATTTTTGTTCATCCATTTTTAAAATCCACGTTTCAATCGTGTTTTTGAGTTTTTTAATTTTTAACTTTTTCAATATTCATTTATTCTTGGATTTCTTAATGAATTGGACATTTGAAATTGTATTAATTTTGTAAAGAAATCCCTAAAAATTGACCAAATTTTCAATTTTTGACATAAACAAAAAAGAAATCATCCAATTTTTTATTGCCGTTTTCGTATTCAATTGTTTACAACGAAAGGTAAGATTGTTTTTCGATATTTTATTACTTTTAACAATGCAATGCATTTTATGTTAGTGTTTTTTTTAATTTTATTTCTATGAACATCTGGATTTCCTCTTTGCCGGATCAGTTTTACTTACAGAAATTTAAACGCTAAAGAAATTGAAATGATAAAATGTTGTTTTCCACTTTAAATGACTGTCGACTGTGAAGTCATTTCAACGTTCAATATTTTAAATCGGTTCCTCCAAAATTGTGTACATGAATTTATAGAAAGCAATTTACTATCTAAAAAAAAATTTATTTTTATTTTTAATTTTCTTCGGAAACTAAAAATTTGGTACTCATGTAGAGAGTGATCCGTGCTGAAATAATAACGTTATTATTTAAAAAGCCATTCTTAACATGGGGAGGGTGTTTTGTACCTATTCTGTACTTTAACCTTACGATTGAATAAAAAACATATCATAAAACTTTAATTAAACGTGGAAATACGAGTAAAAAAAATAGCGCGGATCACTCTCTGCATGAGCATCAAAAATTTATTTGTTTTATAAATGGATCCAGAATTGAACACATTAATTTAACAAACCTTTTTCTCCTTTCAGATTAAACTATAATTTAACTTTTTGCAGCTTATACAAAATACGGACCGTGCTGAAATAGTAACGCTCTTATTTAGAAACCCATGCTTAACATGTTGATCAAGTACATGAAATAATATTCTGTAGTTTCATATAAAATTTAATAAACAAAAAAAATCATAAGAATTGAATTCAACCTGAACATCCTATAATAAGTAAAAGGTAATGTAATCTGTAAAAAAGATTCGGAATAAATGTTTCTAATTATTATTATTAAAATATGAAAGTTTCTAAAAATATATACTAGTTGAAAAGACAACAAACAACAAAATTTAAAAAAATCAAATATATAACAAATAGACTTTTTTATTTTAAAATTTTGTTTGGAAAATAAAGTGATGTCGAATTGCAAAGTTAAAAAGAAAACATGGTCGACAAGTATAAATGTCTATGTGTAGTTTGTGTTTTCATGATTGAACTGATTATCGAGACTTCCCAGTTGAATGTTTGAATGTCGGCTATCTTGTCTTTCTAACTTACCAACTCGCCATTACTTGTGTTTTTAATTAAATAGACGCTTTAAAACATGCTCAACCACACACACACACACACACACACACACACACACACACGCACGCGCACACACACAAACAAAAAACTATCCAGGTAGGTAAAAAAGCACGACCATCGTAAGAAATGGCCTTTCAGCTGAAAAACGACGTCATCGTAGAGGTTCTAGCAAGCAAGGTAGTTGACACTTAAACTGTCAATAATGAGCAGGAATTTTTACAGAAAACTTCAAAGTTGGATTTAATAAAAGTAAAGAACACGATGAGTTATATTGACAATCCTCCAATATTAACAAAAACGGGGGGGGGGGGGAGGCGTTTCCTTAAGCGTTAAAAAGCAATTGACCATTTCGTTGGATTATGGATTTTAAAGATTAGAATACAACGTATTCTAAGAATACGTTCTTTATTTACTTATAAATTACATTTAAAAAGAAAAGGATGGAACATTTTTTTTTACTAATGTTGTCGTTCTCTTTGCGACAAAAATTGTTCATAAGGGAATTCGATGAACTGAACTCCATAGCGTTTTTAGAATTATTTAATCAAGAAATTCAAGTTTTACGGTATCGCCTTTATTAAATTGTTAGGTGAAAGTACAGGATATTTACAACACACTCTCCATGTTAAATGATAAGTTTCTAAGCAATAATTCATTATTTCAGCACATAGCATAACATACAAGATATTTTTTTTTATATCCATAATTTCATGAAAAAAAAACGTACTAATAAGAAAGAGATACACATTTGAAATAACGCGCGTTTTTTTTTTTTCGTCTCAAACATTTCATGACCTCACTTTGCTGTATTTTCTTTTTAAGAATTTAATGGCGTCGTCGTATGAAAAACAATGAATTTACGAATATCTTATGTAAAATACGGCATTACTGAAAAATGCTATTTATTAAAACATTTGAAAATGATTTTACTGTTATATAACTTGAGAAAAATACTACGAAACAATTTGTTCAATTGTAAATTGTAATCATAACGTTATTATTTAGAAACCCAACCAGAAGAGGTAGGGGACCCCATTTAACTATTTTGAACTTAAACTAACAATAAATACTATGAATTTGAATTTAACCTGAAACTCCTATCTAAAAAAACACGGTTCGTAAACTGCAGAAGTTCCCACAGAAAAGTTTAATTTGTGTTTTTATTTTTTGCTAACAATATACTATAAAAATTGAATTTAGCTTAAATCCGGCAGTCTTGCAGCTAAGTCCCGGCAAAGTTCGACAACTCTTGAAGTATTTTACCCGAATATTACATATTATTTTTATTAGTTTTAAAATAAAAAAATATGTAATTAATATAAAATATATAATTAATATAATTTCGACAAATTATTAAAGCATAAGACAACAACACTTTAAGAAATGTTTAATTTTCAAAGTTGTTTTATTTTGTATAAATTTATATTTTGTTATGTGATTCATTACTTCACATTTTATTTTGTTCGTTTTTCTGTTAAATAAATAGTTATAAATACGGCGATTCTTTTCTGGGACGCCAGGACGCCAGCTTGCCAAAAAGTACGCCACGGGCCAAATTTCATTCCGTTATGAAAACAAATTTCTACAGAAAAAAACTCTTATTTTTATACTTTTATCTCGCGAATAAACATGAAAATATATATTGAAAACCGCGTTTATTATTTTTAATATCCAACAACGGAGTTGAAGTCAATGATTTCGATTTTAAAACAAAACTAATTTTTTTGATAAATCTCTGTTTGGCATACTCATGAATTATTTTTTAAAGAATAAAATTGAATAAAGTTTATTTTTACAAGAGTGTTCAGACATTTACCTAGAAAATAAGCATAAAATATATAGGAAAAACCGCGTTTATTATTTTTTGAAAAATCCAAATTATACATCGGGTCTGAAGTTGACTTCTTTTTTTTTCTTAAACGAAAGTGACTTTGTTTGATAAAATTATACACCGCGTATGAAGTAAGTTTCGTTAAAAAAAAAACAAAAAAAACTTGATACCCGGTGTATAACTTTTCTGTTGGAACATCTGCAGTTTACGGACCGTGTTTTTTTTTTTTTTTTTTTTTTTTTTTTTAGATAGGAGTTTCAGCTTTAATTCAAATTTACAGTATTTATTGTTAGTTTAAGTTCGAAATGCCCCATTGTTGGATATTAAAAAATAATAAACGCTGTTTTCAATATATAATTTCATGTTTATTCGTGAGATAAGAGTGTAAAAATAAGTTGTTTATTTTTCTGTATAAAGTTGTTTTCATGACGGAATGAAATTTGGCCCATGGCGTACTTTTTGGCGTCTCTTGGCGTCCCAGAAAAGAATCACCCGTTTTTCTGTTAAGACAATAATACACTTTCTAAAAATTGTTTCATTTTTCTGTTAAATAAATAGTTATAAATATATAAAAATGTATATTTTGTCAGTTTACTTTATTTAACAAAGTGACGGTGTAAAATACTGTTCGACTTTGCAAAGGTGAAAACGGAACGAAATTTTAATTTTCATTCCGTTTTTAAAACAACCCAAAAATTTCGACAGACTGCCTCATTTTGGAAGCATCGGCTTTTTCTTTTCTTTTTTTCTTTTTTTTTTTGCCCAATATAGCCCGTTATTGGCATTTTTTGAAAGCCAAACAGCTTGTTTAGAAAGTCTATATTTGCGAAAATTAGCCGAAAAAAGTCGATGCTTCCGAAAATAGAGTATCAATTTACGAGGACTTAATATTAGAAACGAAGAAGCACATTTTTTAAAAAAGTTAGTGAAATGTGTGTGTTTTTTAATTTCATTTATTCATTTATTTATTGATAATCTGGTTGATTAGTGACATTTCATTAATAATTCGATGAAAAAAATAAAAAAAAACGAAAAAAAAATTAGAGGGTGGGGGGTTTCGCCACATATATACATTTGGACATCGAAATATTGAATTGTCAGTGTCGTCAGCATCAGAAAAAGCCAAACTCTTTGTCAAGAACTTTGCAGCTAATTCTACCTTTTGCGATCAAGGCCGCCAACCCCCAATATTCATCCTGTATCTGAAAACACACTATGTGATATACGTATATCTGTACGTGATGTTGCCAAGCTAATCAAAAACCTTGATTCCAGTAAAGCAACTGGCCCGGACGGTATTCCAATTATAGTACTCCAAAAACTTCAACCTGAACTAGCACCCATACTTACAAAACTATTTAAACGTTGTCTTAAGGAGAATTGCTTCCCATCTCCCTGGAAAATTTCATCAGCATGCCCTGTATTTAAGAATTCAGGTGATCGCTCATCTCCCTCTCAGTACAGGCCAATAAGTCTCCTGTGCGTCATGAGTAAGTTGCTGGAATCTGTGTTAAATACAGAAGTAATCAACCATCTCAACAAAAATAACCTTCTTAGTGACACTCAATATGGTTTCCGTTCTGCTAGATCTACAGCAGATGTGCTTACAGTTATATCTCATAGGATTAGCAAATCTCTCGACGGAGGCAACCTTTCTAGGGCAATTGCTCTTGACATATCTAAGGCCTTTGATAGGGTATGGCATAAAGGTTTACTTCATAAGATCTCTAGCTATGGTATAGCTGGAAATGTCTTCTCAATTATTAAATCATTTCTTTCTGATAGGTTCATAAGAGTAGTAGTTGAGGGGCAAAAATCAGAAGCCCACAGTATAAATGCCGGTGTCCCTCAGGGGTCCATCCTGGGCCCAACTCTTTTCCTGATCTACATTAATGATCTTCCAAATCACATCCTTACATCATTTGTAGACATTTATGCTGACGACACTACCATTTATGGTAGCACATCTAAGACAGTAAACGACCAAGTTCTCTCCGATTCTCTCTCCTCTGATCTTGAGCATGTAGTACAATGGGGAAAGGAGTGGCTGGTTACTTTTAATGCATCTAAAACCAAGCTTCTCTCTTTACATCATCAACATTCTGATCCCAATCTGGCATCAATTGAAATGAATGGCTCTCGTCTTCAAGAGGCCTCAAGTTTTGACAAGCTTCTGGGCTTGACCATTACTCCTGATCTTAAATGGAACACGTATATCAAATCTGTTGCCAAGGCCGCTGGAAAAATGGTGGGATCTTTCTATCGATCCAGTAGATATCTCACTGCTGATGCAATTCTCTATTTATATAAGAGCCAGGTACGTCCAAGGATGGAATACTGTTGCCACATCTGGGCAGGAGCTGCTAGAAAGGACTTGTCCTGCCTTGATAGAGTTCAAAATAGACTTCGTAGCCTCGTAGGAGATGTCCTTTTCTCTTCCTTGCAACCTCTATCTCACAGAAGAGATGTTGCGAGTTTGTCTCTGATGTATCATTATTTTCATAGAAAGTGTTCGACTGAGCTTCAATCTATGGTCCCCCCTCGCAAAACTTTCACAAGAAAAACTCGTCTAGCTGTAAACACTATCAATAATTCCCCCCACTCTTTATCTGTGCCTAAACCTAAACGTAGATTCCATGATCAAAGTTTCTTCCTTAGAACTGCACGCCTGTGGAATTGTCTTTCGTTTTCCTGCTTTCCGGCTGACTACAATATGGTTGTCTTCAAGTCTAACGTAAATAAGTTCTTGATGAGCCGTTCCATATAAGTTATCAAATTTAACAAATTTTCATTACTAATGATTATTATATTGTCCAATTTCTACTGTACACTCTTTAACCCTTATCCTTGAGTGGCCTATTGGCCTTGATAATGTGGTGATTCCTATGAAAAAAAAAGAAAAAGAAAAAGTCCCATGTCAACAAGTTCTAATTGAATCGTCCCCCTAAGTAATCCAAGTTACAAAATTCCCACTGTTTACTATGCTAAAATCACAATGACTAATGTATACCTATTAACCCTTATCCTTGAGTGGCCTCTGGGCCTTGATAAGTGGTGACACCCATGTAAAAAAAAAAAACAAAAAACAATCGTTTCTATTTTATTTTCACGTTGCAATAATAAATATATTAAAAATTCCAGCAAACGAGTAGTTTCCAAGATATGAAGAATTTTACGTAAATTAAGCACCCACATGTTGACGCTCCTCCAACAAAAATTCGGCAAATGTGTATCTCAGCGGTGTAAATTCAAGTTTTACACTAATAGTGGCCATAAAGTGGGTGATCATTATACGTTAAATTATTATAGAAAAGTGATCCCCCACTTTCTTTAAACTAACATTTCTTCATATCATGGAAACTACTCGTTTGCTGGAATTTTAAACGTAATTTTGGTTTCAACATCCTCATAAACTTATGTCTTAACTGTCCAAGTTTTTATTTCTGGAAAGTAGATTGTTTGCCCCTTGCTGATTTTATATTCCAAACATTCCCAATAGGTGTCACTAGCAGTGTATAATTCAAAAAGAAAATGGCGTGAAGTTTTTCTTCGATAAAATGTTTCATAATATTTGATTTTCTTAAATAAATAAAAAACCTACTTGATCGATTTACGTGGTTTTTGGAATATGACATCATCATGCAGTGACAAGTACGTAAATTATAAAAATGTTTTTTTTTTTCAGATTTTTATTGTAAAAAAATATTACTTATGGACCATTTATAGACTGGCACCAAATATATATTTTTTAAAAATCCCGAAAGACAATGTAAAAACATTAATTATTAATGAAAAAAATTTCGAAGATAATTAGCGAAAATGAAGTTGTGCTAAGATTTTGAAAACTTTCAGAAAATAACTTGTTACGATTCGAACTCTTCGTTTTTTTTTATTTAGCAAATCTCAATTCTCGTTAATTGTTTTCGAAACGTATTTTCATTTCTATTTAATTGCATCGGTTTTCGTAGAAATTTAAAAAATATTTAAATACATATTACTACAAATAATATTGTCAATAAATAATAAAAGTTAATGTAATTTATTTTTTCATTGCAGATGTTCCTGCTTGAACGCTTGTTTTAAATCCAAATATGTCTATATTTTCTTTAATATTTGCTACAGAGAAAATCGGATTCGTGTGAAATTGTTTGTTCTGATAAATCAGATTCAGTAAAACATATGAGAACTCACATTGTGGAAATACTATATTCTCGCGAACAATGTCAATATACACGTACTGAGAAACCAATTCTAGCGATACTTATGAGTACTAAAACTGGAGAAAAGCCATATTCTGAGGAACAATGTCAATATTCACGTTCTCACCAACCAAATCTAGCGATGCATATGAGATGTAACACTAGAGAAAATCCATATTCTCGTGAACAATATCAATATTCACGTTATGAGAAACCAAATCTAGCTATGAATATGAGTACTCACACTGGGGAAATGCCATATTCCTGGGAACAATATCAATATTCACGTTCTCAGCAACCAAATCTAGCGATGCATATGAGTACTAACACTAGAGAAAATCAATATTCTCGTGAACTATGTCAATATCCACGTTATGAGAAACCAAATCTTGCTATGAATATGAGTATTCACACTGGAGAAATGCCATATTATTTGGAACAATATCAATATTCCCGTACTGAGAAACCAAGTCTAGCGATGCAAATGAGTACGCAAACTGGAGAAATGGCATATTCTCATGAACAATTGCAATATTCACGTTCAGAGAAACCAAATTCAGCTATGCATATGAGTACTCACACTGGAGAAAATCCATATTCTCGTGAACAATGTCAATATTCAGGTTCTGAGAAACCTAAATTAGCGATGCATATGAGTACTTACACTAGGGAAAAGCAATATTCTCGTGAAAAATATCGATATCCACATCCTGCTAAACAAAATCTAGCTACGCATATGAGTACTAACACTAGCGAAAATCAATATTCTCGGGAACAATGTCAATATTCAGGTTCTGAGGAACCAAATCTAGCTATGAATATGAGTACTCACACTGGGGAAATGCCATATTCTTGGGAACAATATCAATATTCACGTACTGAGAAACCAAATCTACCGATGCATACGAGTACTAACACGAGAGAAAATCAATATTTTCGTGAACAATGTCAATATTCGGGTTCTGAGGAACCAAATCTAGCTATGAATATGAGTACTCACACTGGGGAAATGCCATATTCTTGGGAACAATATCAATATTCCCGTACTAAGAAACCAAGTCTAGCGATAGGAAACAATATCATTATTCACGTACTGAGAAAAAAATTTTTGCGATGCATATGAGTACTAACACTGGTGAACAGCCATATTTTCGTGAACAAAGTCAATATTCACGTTCTAAGAAACAACATCTAGCGAAACATATAAGAAATCACATAGGAGAAAAGCGATATTCTTGTGAACAATGTCCATATTCATGTTCACATAAATCACATCTTGCGATACATATAAGAACTCACACTGGAGAAAAACCATATTCTTGTGAACAATGTAAACGTTCTTTTTCTCAAAAAGCACATTTAGATAAACATATGAGAACACATTCTGGCGAAAAGCCATATTCTTGTAAACAATGTAAACATTCTTTTTCTCACAAATCAAGTTTAGATACACATATGAGAACACATTCTGGCGAAAGGCCATATTCTTGTAAACAATGTAAACGTTCTTTTTCTCAAAAAGCACATTTAGTTACACATATGAGAACACATTCTGGCGAAAAGCCATATTCTTGTAAACAATGTAAACATTCTTTTTCTGAAAAATCAAATTTAGTTAAACATATGAGAACACATTCTGGCGAAAAGCCATATTCTTGTGAACAATGTAAACGTTCTTTTTCTCGAAAATCAAGTTTAGTTAGACATATGAAAATACACACTGGCGATTATATATCAGGACCTAAATAACAAAATATCAGGACCTAAAAAATGATCTAAAAACGACATGGTCTCTGAAAGAAATAAACATTATACCGGTTGTGATAGGAGCAACTGGCTTAATAAAAAGAATCTTCATAAATACTTAGGAACAATCCCTAGAAAACCAAGCTGTAATGAAATACAGATAGCAGCCATAAAGGAAACAGCATCTATCCTTAAAAGAGCCCTCGGATATAAATTTAAATCACAACGGAATCAAGTGTTAGCTCATGGTATGAACCACTTGATCTCTTAAAGTTTACTGAAGTAAAATACAAAAAAAGCGATTTGATAAATGTGTTAAATGCACAATAAAAAAGGGGGAAAAGACAACATCTGAACATCTACAGATCAATGACAGCCTCATTGACGATTTTGAAGTAGATTCCGCACACAAATGCCTCGCCATTGAGAAAAACATAAATGTGGAACACGATAAAATTAGGCGTACGGCAGAACAGAAAAATAGTGTACGTTTGAAAAATATCCTTAAATCTGAACTAACCCCCCAAAACAAAATTATAGCTATAAACCAGCTGATCGCATACGGTTTCGGTATTATAGACTGGCTTCAATATAACATAAACAGACTCGATACAAAGACCAGGAAACGACTATCCCTACATACCGAAACCAATGCATGAACAGGATATACCTATCACGAAAAAAGGGGGCTAAGGCCTGAATTCAATCATAAATATCAAGCCACTATAGTGAGCATGGGCCAATATATTAAAAGTTCAACGGACATGACAATGGAAATGGTGAAAGGCCATTATGATAACCTTTTTCAACAAACCTCAATCACAAAGCTTGCTGAAAACTTTGGAGGAGTCATACCGCAGAACACTGTCGACGTACATGATAAACCAGCGACACAGATTGCAAGGATAAAAAGAGAAAATACACCGAAATGGAGATAGAGGCAAGAAAAGAAGGAGGAAACAAAATAAGAGAGCAGGAAAGTTCCTAGAGGAGCTCAACCAGAAGTATATAGATAAAGATGCTTCACTGCAATGGCTCAAGAGTGGGAGACTTCCATTTGATGAGGAAAGACTTATTGTAGCCGGGCAACATCAGAGCTTACTCACAAAGGCATTTAAAAAATGGCTTGCCTAAAAACAAATGGCCAGTGTAGGTTTTGCCATACGCTATTGAAAGCCTAAGCCATCTAATGTCTGCATGCCCAATCTTATTGGAAGGTAGCCTTTACACTGCCCGTCACAACAAAGTATGTAAGTACCTACATTAGAAGATCTGTGGAGAGATGCAGCTTGACAGATCGCCAAACATCTGGGAACATGAACCACCACCGATATCATCAAACATAAATGTGACCGTGTTCTATGACAAAGCCATACAAACGATAAATACATAAAGGACAAGGCCATCAAACCAGATATTGTAATATGGAACAAGCCCAAAAGGATGTCACCGTCCCAAATGATTTTGGCCTCAAATGATCTGAAAATGGCATGGTTTCTGAAAGAAATAAACATTATACCTGTTTTTGTGATCGGGTCAACTGGCTTAATAAAAATGAATCTTCAAAAATACTTAGAAGCAATCCCTGGAAGACAAAGCTGTAACGAAATACAATTAGCAGCCATAAAGGGAACAGTATCTAATCTGAAAAGAGCCATTGGATATAAATTTAAATCATAACAGAATAAAGTGTTAGCTCAAGGAAGGAGACCCTTGATCTCTAAAAACTTACTGAAGTAAGAAAAAAAAACGAAAAGCCATCGTGTAAACAATGTATAAATTATTTTTCCCAAAAATCAATTTAGTTACACACATGAAAACACATTGGTGAAAGAGAGAACTTGAATGCCTACTAGACACTGTCCTCGAGTGTCTAAGGTCTCTCTCTACAGGGGTTTGCCAGAACAACCTGGCATGAGGATACTTTTTCAATAGAAGTAAACCCTGACTAAATATTCAAAATCGCATAGTATTCTCTGCCCAAATAAGATCTCACTATAGCTAACCCACATTAGCTTTTACGAGGAATGGTGCACCTTCTCCAAGTGATGTTACCTCAAGCAATAGCACGAAGCTGGATACTCCACCAGACTAGATAAATTCTTGTCCTGGAATCCAGTAAGACCAAGAGACCAAAATGAAAGATATACTACAACGTATAAAAATGTTTAATTGGGGAGAAGAAAATTATGTTCTAAACTTCTTTACTAACTCAGTTTTTGTGAGATAAAGAACTTTAATATAACATTCGAATATCTATGTATCTCATATAGACTTCAATGTTAGCCCCAGTTTGATCTAATGATTTTGGTCTCAACAGAGCTGAACGGGAAAAAATAACAAAATATCAGGACCTAAAAAATGATCTAAAACGACATGGTCTCTGAAAGAAACAAACATTATACCGGTTGTGATAGGAGCAACTGGATCAATAAAAAAGAATCTTCATAAATACTTAGAAGCAATCCCTAGAAGACCAAGCTGTAACGAAATACAATTAGAAGCCATCAAAGGAACCGTATATATTCTGAAAAGAGCCCTTGGATATAAATTTAAATCATAACAGAATCAAGTGTTAGCCCTTTGATCTCTTAAAAATTACTGAAGTAAAATAAAAACATATGAAAACACACACACTTCAAGGTTGTGGACCCCTTGATTTCTGAGAACTTTGACTGAAGTAAAATAAAATAAAAAAGCGAAAAGCCATATTCTTGTGAACAATGTACACATTCATTTTCTCTGAAATCAATTTTAGTTACACATATGAAAACACACACTGGCGAAGGAGAGAATAGGAAAGCCTACTAGATACATACATCCTGTATCTTCGGTCTCTCTGTAAAGGGGTTTATTAGTGTATCTCAGAGTGTCCCTGCAAAGGTGCATGGATCGATACACAAATATGAGGATGCTTCTTTCAGGAAGTAAACCCCAACCAAATGTTCCCAAAAAATATATGAACAAGAAAATAATAAAAAGTTAACACTGGCATCATCATCATCATCATGACGACATCATCACCATCATCATGACGACGCCCAGGATAAAAAGGTTCCATCGTCATGGCTACGCACTGGGCCATACGTGGGAAATAACAGTGTAACTTTTCCTAGTGATACTACTACAGGTAGCAACACTATGCTGGTGAATCCACCAGACCAGAGAAATTCTGATCCTGGACTCCGGCAAAACCAAGCAAAGACCACAATAAAACGCAATCATAAAACAGTGAATTGGTCGATTGCGGTAAAGAAAAAAATCCTTCACTGCTTCAAATACTCAAGATTTGAAAAATGGGGTTGGTGCAAGGACAAAATATTCGAGGGCAAAATAAAAAAACGGATCTACCAAGAGAAAAACTGGAGGCAATTACAACCAAAAAATTACTCTCTATAGTCTCACAAATTGATAAATATATACATCCACATGAGATTTATGAGATAAAAGAAGAGAGCCATAAAAGTGGCTGAAACTGACTTAAATTCCTAAAAATACCAGGGAGAACACCATGAAACACAGTGGAGCCGGGAAGAAAAGTGGACCCTTATATGGGCAATGGAGTATGCCAAAACCAAATATACAGGGCTGAAAGAATGGTGTGCAGAATGGCAAAGAATTTTCTACCACCATTGCTCATACAAAAATAACATCCCAAAGGGAAGACTGACTTCACAGAAATCCAACTTTTTGATGATTGGAACATTCTCGTATGATGCGATTGCAGAATTAAAATGCTGCACTCACCAGATGGCGACAAACGGGAGTGCCCAATCGACAACCTCGTCCCCATGCAGGAACCTAACCAGACAGTCAATATATATAGCCCAGCAACAAACCCTGCGGCACAGGCACGTGACACAATGGCGAGATATCCACCGAAAGAAGGAGCACCCACCAAAATCTCCTCATCAATGAATGACCTGTCAAAGAAACAAGATCACCAGATTCTGAGACGACAGAGCCAAAATAATACTCAAAATCTATTGATAGATGCAGAACAGATTGAGCTAGAGAACCTGCTGGCCAATCAAATTGAAAGAACTAGGCATCTACAACTACAAGACCGACCCAGACTGGTCAAAATAAAGATGATCGAGGCCTTCAAAAATCTCGCTGTAAAAGTGAACGATGCCCTCTAAGTTAGTAGCAACAGATGCTTCGTTAACAGAAATCAACCATGCAACATATGGGGCCGCATGATTTATCCAAACAAAACTCCTTCCCCAAACATCAGAAAGGAAAAAAGGAGCACACAGGAGGCCTAAACCAAATAAACCAGTCTGGAAAACCAAACTCCAAAAAAGAATAAATGGTCTTAGAAAAGAAATATCCCGGACAAAACTAAAAGAAAAAGGTAAGAACTTTAAAATCTCGATACTCCCTTCAAACCACGAACCAGCTAAGAGCCCATATAGCAGAAAATCAGGCAAAAGTGAAGGGCTTACCTGCACAAATAAAAAATAAGCAACAAAAAATTGAGTCCATGTCCATAAACAGGTTGTTTGACAGAAACCCAAGGATAGTGTACCGAAATCTCATCAGAGATAATATCAAAGTAGCATCACCACCAACACAAGAACAGATCGATACATTGAAATGGAAATTACCAAAGCAGCTGTAAATAAAAAGATAATCCACTACAGCAACTTCAAAAGCCCAGGAATTGATAACACCGCAAATTTGTGGCTGAAAAAGCTGACGACACTACACCAACACTATGCCCCAGCATTCAACCGAATAATTGGTGGCAAAGAAGAACTATCAGAATGGCTCACTATTGGCAAAATAACTCTTATGCCCAAGAGCCAGGAAACGCATTTGCCAAATAAATACCGGCCTATCTGCTGCCTTTCAACCACATACAAATTGAATAATAACCGATGCAATTCATCAACATTTGACTGATGGTGAATACCTTGAGAAGGAGCAGAAAGGGTGCACAAAAACAAGCTTGGGACAAAAGATCAATTTCTTCTGAACAAAACAATCCTGGAAGAATGTAGGAAGCGACAAAGAAACCTGTCAATGGCCTGGATTGACTACAAAAAAGGCATTTGACAGTATACGTCATTCCTGGATAATGAGGTGTCTGGAGCTGTATAATGTCCATGAGAACATATGATCTTTCATTAAAAAACAAATGACAATGTGGCAAACATCTATTTAACTACACCACATGGAAGGGGAAATACAACGGTATTGTCCCGAGGGCATAGTGTTCAAATATTAGCATCCAGCGAGGCATATTTCGAGGCGATAGCCTATCACCACTACTATTCTGCCTTGCAATCGATCCACTCAGAAAGCTTCTAAAAATGTGATGCTGGGTACAATCTCAGGAGAGGTAGAAAATAGATGAAAGTAAAAGTGTGAATCATTTACTTTTCATGGACGATCTAAAACTCTATGCAGAGACAGAAAAACACCTTGTTTCCCTGATAGAAATTGTGAAAACGTTCTCAGAGGATATCTGCATGGAGTTCGGATTTGACAAATGTTCTAAATGCACAATAAAAAAGGGGAAAACAACATCCGAAAATCTTCAGATCAATGACAGCCTCATTGAAGATTTGAAAGAGGATTCCACATACAAATACCTCGGCATTGAGGAAAACATAAATGTGGAACATGAAAAAATGAGACGTAGAGCAGAACAGAAATACATAGTACGTCTGAAAAAGATCCTCAAATCTGAACTAACCCCTAAAAACAAAATTACAGCTATAAACGAGCTTGTCATACCTGTGATCACGTACGGTTTCGGTATTATAGACTGGCCTCAATATAACATAAACAGACTCGATACAAAGACTAGGAAACAACTATCCCTACATAAGGTAACATACCGAAACCAATGCATGGACAGGATATACCTACCACGAAAGGAGTGGGGCTTGGGTCTCACTGAATTTAATCATGCATATCTAGCCACTATAGTAAGCATGGGCCAATATATTAAAAGTTCAACGGACGTGACAATGGAAATGGTGAAAGACCATCATAATCATCTTTCTCAACAAACCTCAATCACAAAGCTTGCTGAAAACTTTGTAGAAGTCATACCGGAGAACACTGTCGATGTACACGATAAACCACCGACACAGATTACAAGAATAAAAAGGAAAAAATACACAGAAATAGAGATAGAGACAAGAAAAAAAGGATGAAAAAAAAATAAGCGAGCAGGGAAGTTCCTAGAGGAGCTGAACCAGCAGTAAATAGACAAAGGTTCTTCACTCCAATGGTTCAAGGGTTGGAGGCTTCCATTTGATGAGGAAAGACTTATTGTAGCCGGGCAAGATCAGAGCTTACTTACAAATGGATTTAAAAAATAGCTGGCCTACAAACAATTGGCCAGTGTAGGTTTTGCCACTCTGCGATTGAAAGCACAAGCCATCTAATGTCTGCATGCCCAATCTTATTGGCAGATGGCCATTATACTGCTCGTCACAACAAAGTATGCAAGTACCTCCATTAGAAGATCTGTGGAGGGATGCAACTTGACAGATCGCCAAACATTTGGGAACATGAACCACCACCAATAACACCAAAGAGAAATGTGACCGTGTTCTATGACAAAGACCTACAGGCAGGCAGATACATAAAAGAAAAGGCCATCAAACCAGATATTGTAATATGGAACAAGCCTGAAAGCACTGCACTAATTGTCGATGTCACAGTTCCAAATGATTTCGACCTTAACAGAGCTGAACGAAAAAGATAATAAAATATCAGGACCTAAAAAATGATCTAAAAACCACATGGTCTCTGAAAGAAATAAACATTATACCGGTTGTGATAGGAGCAACTGGCTTAATAAAAAAAGAATCCTCAAAAATACTTAGAAGCAATCCCTGGAAAACCAAGCTGTAATGAAATGCAGATAACAGCCATAAAGGGGACAGTGTCTATTCTTAAAAGAGCCCTCGGATATAAATTTAAATCATAACAGAATCAAGTGTTAACTCCAGGAAGAATTATTCCAAAAGAAAAAGAGAAGAGCCATATTCTCCCGAACGTCCTGGGAAACTAAATCTATATGAGTAATTACACTGGCGAAATGCCATATTCTCGCGAACAATGTCAATATTCACATTCTGAGGAACCAAAACTTGCGATTCATATGAGTTCTGATACTGGAGAAAATCCATATTCTCCTGAACAATTTCAATATTAACTTTCTGAGGAACAAAATCTAGCGATGCATATGAGTACTCACACTGACGAAGAGCCATATTCTCCTGAACAATGTCAATATTTACCTGCGAAACCAAATCTAGCGGAGCATATGAGTACTCTCACTGGAGAAAAATCATATTCACGTGAACAATATGAACATTCATGTTGTGAGAAACAACATTTAGCGAAACATGTGAAAACTAACACTGGAGAAAATCCATATTCTTGTGAACTATGCCCATTGTGAAATCAAATCTAAAGAAACATGTAAGAACTCACTGTGATAATTCATGTACACCGAAACAAACTCTAGAGAGACATATGAGATTTCACATTTGGGGAAACTCATATTCTTGTGAAAAATGTGTATATTAATTTTTTCTTGTGAAAAATGTGTATATTCATTTTTTTACACAGTGGTCACCACTTATCAAGGCCCGGAAGCCACTCAGGGATGAAGGTTATTGCAAGTACATTACGTTAGTGTGGAGATTTGATGAAGTGTTTAATTAAGAGGGCAGTGCATTAGGAATTTATTAACGTTGGACTTGAAGACATCCAAGTTGAAGTCAGGTGGGAAGCAGGCAGACGGAACAAAGTTCCACAGGCGTGCACTTCTAATGAAGAAGCTTTGTTCATGGAATCCACGTTTTGATTTAGGCACAGATAAAGAGTAGGGGAAAATTTTCACAGTGGATTCGGCTAGACGGGTGTTTTTCGTGAAAGATTGGCGAGGGGGAACCAGAGATTGGAGTTCAGACGAGCACCTGCCATGGAAATAACGATAAAACAAGGATAGGTTCGCAACGTCTCTTCTGTGGGAGAGACGTTGCAGGGTAGAGAAAAGGGCACCCCCCAACAAGCCACAAAGTCTATTTTGTACTATATCAAGGCAGGATATGCTGTTTTAGCAGCTCCTGTCCAGATAAGGCAGCAGTATTCCATCCTTGGACGTACTTGGCTTTTATATAGATAGAGCATTGCATCAGTAGTGAGATATCTCATGGAGCGGTAGAAGGATACCACCATCTTTCCAGCGACCTTGGCAACAGACTTGATGTACGTGTTCCATTTCAGATCAGGAGTGAAGTTCAAACCCAGAAGCTTGTCAAAACACGGGCCTCTCCCAGACGAGAGCCATCCATCCCAATTGATGCCAGATGGGGATCAGAGCGTTGATGATGTAAGGATAGGTGTTTGGTTTTAGATGCATTAAAGGTAACCAGCCACGTCTTCCCCCACTGAACCACGTGCTCGAGATCAGAAGAGAGAGAATCAGAGAGAACTTTGTCATTTACAGCCTTTGATGTGTTGCCGTAGATGGTCGTGTCATCAGCATAGATGTCTACGAATGATTTAAGTATGTGTTTAGGGAGATCATTGATGGACCCCTGAGGGACTGCAGGCCTCTAACTTTTGTCCATCGACCACTACTCTTATGAGCCTATTAGAGAGAAATGATTTAATGATTGAGAAAACATTTCCAGTTATAACGTAGCTGGAAATCTTGTGAAGTAGGCCTTTATGCCATACCTTGTCGAAGGCCTTTGATATGTCAAGTGCAATTGCCCTAGAAAGGTAGCCTTTGTCGAAAGATTCGCTAATCTTATGAGATATAATCGTTAGCACATCTGCGGTAGATCTTGCGTGTCACTAAGGAGGTTATTTCTGCTGAGGTGGTTGACTATTTCTCTATTTAGTATGGATTCCAGCAACTTACTCATGACACACAGGATACTTATAGGTCTGTACTGAGAGGGAGAGGACTTATCACCTGAATTCTTACATACAGGGCATACTGATGAGGTTTTCCAGGGTGTTTGAAAACACTTCTCTTTAAGGCAACGCTTAAACAGTTTTGTAAGTATGGGAGCAAGTTCAGGTTGAAGCTTTTTTAACACTATACTTGGGATGCCGTCAGGGCCAGTTGCTTTACTGGAATCAAGGTGCTTGATTAGCTTGGCGACCTCACGCACATATATTTGTATATTACCTAGCGTGTTTTGTGTTACAGGAGGAAATATGGTGAGTTGATGGCCTTCGTCGCATAGGTTAGAATTAACTGCAAACTTCTGTGCAAATAGTTTGGCCTTGTCTGATGCTGACGAGATGACCTCTGATCCATTGATATTGGTTGGGATAGAACGCACACTTCTGTTCAGGATCCTATTTGTTATTTGCCAAAACTGGTGGGAACCAAGCCGCTGATCAGTTACCTTGGATTTAACAGACTGGGCATATAGCTCTCTTGCATTTTTTATTACTCTTTTACAGTGGTTGCTGGCGTTCCTGAAAGCAGCTTTAGTCTCAGTGCATCTATTACGTTGGTAGTTATGGAAAAGGTGATTTCTGTGCACAATAGCAGCAGCACATTCTGGGGAAAACCATGGCTGCCTGTTAGGTTTTTGTTGAATTTTTTTAGATGGTATGAATCTGTCTATGCCTACAATTAACCATTGTTTTTGTTGGTTTTGTTTGTTTATTAAATTTTAGATGAAACGACAGAATAATGTTTTATGTTCCCTCTCACCATGTTAACCATGTGTTTCTAAATAATAACGTTACTATTTCAGTACGGTCCGTGTTTTGTATAAGTACCAAAATGTGAAATTGTAATTTAATTTAAAAGAAGAAAAAAGTTTAAATTAATTTTTGTTCGGTTACGGATCTATATATAAGACGAATTTATTTTTTCCTAATAAAATTAAAATAAAAAGGAACGTATTTTTTAGCAAAGTAATTTCTATTAATTCATGTACATATTTTTGGAGGCACCGATTTTAAATAAAAAAAACATTCCAGTGACTTCATAGTCGGCAGCCATTTTGAATGAAAAACTACACATTTTACCGTTTAAATTTCTTTAAATAAGGCTGTATACGGGCAACAGGGGAATCAAGATTGACATATAAAATTACACTGATTTAAAATGCATTGAATTGTTAAAAGTTAGCAAATAAAATATTGAAAAAAAAACTTACCTTTCTTTGTAGGCAATTCAATAAAAAAATTGATGATTTCTTTCTTGTTTGAATCGGAAAAATCTGACGAGTTGCACGAGGATTTTTACTTTACACAGTTCTCAACGAGTCTTTCTTAGAACTGCCGCCTATAGAACACTGTTTGGCTGGTTTACTTCTCGACCGACTACAATATAGTTGCCTTCAAGTCCAATATTAACAAGTTCGGAAAAGTCTGGCGATGTTCACTCTATACAGGCCTGCACGCTTCTTTCTTAGAACTTCCCGCCTATGGAACACTGTTCGGCTGGTTTGCTACTTGACCGACTACAATATCTTTGCGTTCAAGTCCAATGTAAACAAGTTCGGAAAAAATCTGACGATGTAAACTCTACACAGGTCTAAAAGCTTCGCCCTCCCCCCAGCCACCTGCTTTTATGGTGCCCGAGTCCACCTAAAAATCACATGCGAGACGTGTTTTTTTGAGAATTGTGCGAGACCGTGGACATTAAAATTATTTATACCGAAGAATGCAAGTTGATAATAATTTTCCCATTGACAAATTTGCCCCCCCCAATGGGGAACGGCATATGTATTGTTTTTAAAATATAATTGTCATTTACGACTCATCAGAGTGGCTGAATCTAGCGTGATTCGAAATCGGGACCCCATGATAAGAAGCCTAAACCTCTACACCTGGACAATCTCGCACGACTGCTAGATTATCGCATTTTTTTATGTAGATGTTGTTTTATTTGTGTTATATTGTGAACCTTGGGCTGTGATCATAGCGTAGTATCTAAGTTAATTGTGGCAAGCGGGGCCAAGGGTCAAAACATTATTATTATTATTATTATTATTATTATTATTATAGTTGTTGTTGCTATTGTTAATTGATTCGAGCGACAGCGGGTCGCTGGATCACATTATGATTAGAAAAATAAGCAATTGGATTGGAAAAAGTGATTGAGAGCTGAAATAATAATATCGCTAAAAGGAATGTAAAAATAGAAAATAGATGTAAACATGATTTTGGTTTGCATAAACAAATAACTAGGTTGAGGTTACATCAGCTGTTGGTCTGAGACACGTAATGAGATGTAAATTTAGGGAGATTCTAGCCAGTCGTTAGCTGGAAATCATAGAGAACGTATGACGCATGTGTTTCTAAATAAAAACGTTACTATTTCAGTACGGTCCGTGTTTTGTATAAGTACTAAAAAGTCAAATTGTAATTTTATTTCAAAGAGGAAAAAAGTTTGTTTAAATAATGTTTGTTCAATTTCAGATCCATTTATGAAACGAAATTATTTTTTTTCTAATAAAATTAAAATAATAAGGAACATATTTTTAATTGCAAATTGATTTTTGTAAATTTATGTACACGTTATTAAAGGCACCGATTTATAATAAATAAAACATTAAAGTGATTTCATAGTCGGCAGCCATTTTGATTGGAAAACTAAACATTTTACCGTTTAAATTTCTTTAAATAAGGCTGTCTACGGGAAATGGGGAAATCGGGATTGACATATAAAATTACACGGATTTAAAATGCATTGAATTGTTAAAAGTTAGCAAATAAAATATTAAAAAGAAAATATTACCTTTCTTTGTAGGCAATTCAATAAAAAAAATGGATAAATTCTTTTTTGTTTGAATCGGAAAAATCTGACGAGTCGCTTGACGATGTTCACTTTACATTGTTCTACTGGCTTGGCCATATCGATGCCTTCAAGTCAAGTGTGAACAAGTGCGAAAAAGTCTAACGATATTCACTCTACACAGTTCTGAACGCTTCTTTCTTAGAACTGCCCGCCTATGGAACACTGTTCTGCTGGTTTGCTTCTCGACCGACTACAATATCGTTGCCTTCAAGTCCAATGTAAACAAGTTCGAAAAAGCCTGACGATGTTCTCTCTACACAGTTCTTAACGCTTCTTTCTTAGAACTACTCGCCTATGGGACACTGTTCGGCTGACTTGCTTCTTGAACGACTGCAATATCGTTGCCTTCAAGTCCAATGTAAACAAGTTTGGAAAAAATCTGACGATATTTACTCTACACAGGTCTGAACGCTTCTGCCCCACCACTCAGCAACCTGCTTTTAGGGTGACATGGCGCACCTCAAAATCACGTGTGAGACGTGATTTTTCGGGAACTGTGCGACAACATGGGTATTAAAATTATTCATACGAAATTGTATTTTTACTAAAATTGCGAGTTGGGAATAATATGTATTGTCTTTAAAATATAATTATCCACTGCCACGTGTTTGGTCGCCTACCAGTCATCAGAGTGGCTGAATGTAACGTGGTTCGCAATCACGACCCTTAGTATAAGAAGCGTAAATCTCTACCATCGCGTTTTTTTACATGTAGATGTTGTTTATTTGTTGTTTTTTTTTTAATTTATTCGAAAATGATCGCAAACAAAAACAAATAAACAACATCTACAGAAAAGCGATGATCCAACAGTCTTGTGCGATGATCCGGTGGTAGAGGTTTAGGCTTATTTCATGGTCGTGATTTAGAGTCACGCTAGATTCAGCCACTCTGACGAGTCGGAGAAGACGAAACACGTGCCAGGGGAACAGGAACATGTTTTATACGTATGTTTGGTTAGCTGATGGGCGCTAAAAGGCCCACGTGTAGACCGTTCGTTTAATTCGCAGTCACCTTCATTTAGAACCACATCTTTGCCCTCAGAAACAGACATCCCCTTTTCAAACTGGAGTTTTATCCACTCTATATTACCTCCTTGTAGATAAAGGTTAAACATGTTATGTCCACCTTTGCCTTTTCTTTGATTATACTTGCAGCAGCAGCAGCCGAAGATTCTCTGAAAAGCAATGACATGCAAATGACCATGATCGATTTGATGTGTTGTCTGCCATAATTGAAGGAGGGAATTGGCTGATTGGTTGTAAGAATGAGGTTGAAACAATATCTTTGTAAGCTTCTGGGCTTGACCATTACTATTTATCGTAGATATCTCATTGCTGACGCAATTCTCTATCTATATAAGAGCCAGGCACGTCGAAGCATTGAATACTGTTGCCACATCTGGGCAGGAGCTGCTAGAAATGACTTGTCCTGCCTTGATAGGGTTCCAAATAGACTTCGTGGCCTCGTGGGAGATGTCCTATTCTCTTCGCTGCAACCTCTATCTCACAGAAGAGATGTTGCGACTTTGTCTCTGCTTTATCGTTATTTTCATGGAAAGTGCTCAACTGAGCTTCAATCTATGGTCCCCCCTCGCCAAACTTTTACAAGAAACACTCGTCTAGCTAAAAACACTATCAATAATCCCCCTCTTTATTTGTGCCTAAACCTAAACGTAGATTCCATGATCAAAGCTTCTTTCTTAGAACTGCACGCCTGTGGAATTGTCTTCCGTTTTCCTGCTTTTCAGCTGTCTATAATATGGTTGTCTTCAAGTCCAACGTGAACAAATTTTCTGATGAGCCGTTCCACTTAAGTTAACAAATTTACCGAACTTCCATTACTATCGATTACTATATTGTCCTTTTGACTACTTTACACTCTTTAACCCTTATTCTTGAGTGGCCTCTCGGCCTTGATAGGTGATGACGCCTATGTAAAAAAAAAAGAAAACGAAATATATTGTCACTTTTGTTGTTAAAGGAATGTTTTTAATTAAAGACTGATTTTGTATCTCAGTATGGAACAACAATCATTCCGTTAGAAACTATATTTACATTGCCAAAAATTGTATGCTTCGTAGTTCTGTTAGTGTGTGTAGCTAGGTTTAGTTTAAGCATTGGGATGTCGACATTTTATTGTAATGCATCCGGATTCATATTTCATAAAAACGTGTACAAATCTCGATAAATAAACAATTTTCAAAACAAAATATTAAATTATATTTTTTACACACAAATTTATTGACTGTGAAAATGTAAAAGTAAAAAAAAATAATTTATCGTTTTTATTAATTAAAAATTATACAAAAATGAATCATAAAAAACATTTAATGCTGAAAAGACAAATTAACTGATGGGACATTCTGGTGACGGAATTTGTGGGGTCGTAACCAAAATCCGCTTTTAAAGGTAACAAATTAAAGGGGAAAAAGGGGAAATTAACAGCAAAGAAGAATGAACAAATAAATAACGACCCGAAATAAATTTAAAATGATAGGAATTTATTTAAAAAAACAAACAAAATATTACGGTTGTTTATATTTTCCTAAGCTCAAGTTTTCAAAACCTGTAAGGTAACATATGAAATAAAAAATTAAAAAAACAATACAAAACACAATTCTTACTTGAAAGAACAGCTGAAATGAAAAGCACATACAAAATAGAAAATATCTTTTTTCAAGTCTTTAAATTCAGTTTTTCAACAAAAAAGTTATTTTCTCTATTTTTTCTGAAAAGAAAATCATGCAGGTTGCAAGGTTCTTTTAAAGTTTTTTTCTTTTTCTCTCTTCTTCTCTGTCTCTTTTTTTTACACACAAAACCTTCAAAAGATCACATGGTATTACTAGACGAATACTTAATATAGTTAAATCCTTCTTAAGAAATGAATCCAGGTTGTCCTCGATGAACGTACGTTAAAACAATATATCAATGCGAGATTACCTCAGGGGTCAATCGTAGGACCTTTATTATCCCTGGTACTCATAAATGACCTCCCTGAAAAAAATGTCTCTGAGATGGGTATATTTGCTGACGACACCAGGCTCTATAACAGGCACGAGGGGAAAACGAATCTACACGTATCTAAGCCAATCTATGGTGGAATGGGGAGAAAAATTGATGGTCACATTCCATGCTTCACAGACTAAGCTCCTTTCCTTTAATGACTACAAGAAACCTTGGCAACTGATACATTAACTGATAGTAGTTCGTTAAAACTGGTCGGCTTAACATTCACGGGGAACATGAGTTCGAATGAATACATTGAGTGCATTTCCAAAGCTGCTGCAAAAAAAACATTCGCCTTAGAGAATCGTGTACATCTACAAGACCACCATTCGCCCAAGTTTGCTGCATCTGCTTCTTGTCTATTCATCTTAGACAAGCTTCAAAAGACAGTTGCCAACTTAATAGATCACGCACTATCAGCTAGGCTTTAACCGCTATCCCATCAGCGAAATGTTTTACAAATACTTTAATGGTAGGTGATCCGAAGAACTACGACCTATTGTGACCCCTCAACGTAAATACCTCCGACAACCCCGACAAGCAGCAAAAATCCCCTCTACACAGTATAAATCTCTAGATGTAAGAAATCTTCTAACCTAATAGTTTCTTCCCTAGGAATGCTAGATTTGGAATTCCCTTCCGGGTTCCTGTTTTCTTGATTGTACTGAAGATCAAGTGTAATGTAAACAGGCATCTTGCTGCTCTCTCTCTACATAGTACCCGTACAAAGATATATCCCAGATAGTATTCTCATACATCAAAGTGTAACTTTGCTTTTTCTGGGGTGAAAAAGAAATTAAAAAAATATAGTTATAATTAAAAGTATATATATATATATATATATATATATATATATATATATATATTATAATATATATATATATATATATATATTATAATATATATATATATATATATATATATTATAATATATATATATATATATATATTATAATATATATATATATATTATAATATATATATATATATATTATAATATCTATACATATATTATAACATATATTATAATATATATATACTTTTAATTATAAATATATATAATTAATAGATAATATAAATATATATATTATAATATATATATTATAAGATATAGGCATATATATATATTATAATATATACATATATATATACTTTTAATTATAAATATATATAATTAATAGATAATATAAAATATATATATGATAATATATTATAAAAATATATATATTATAATATATATATATATATACACACACATATATATATATATATATATATATACATTGTGTAGCAAAAGTATTTGGTACATTGTTTTTTTTTTCGTATTTCCCAAAAATATGACGTTAATTGTAATAAAATTGACACTCAATCTTTGGACAGATATTAACTATTTAAAAATAAGACGGAAATAAAAATATACTTAGTTGACAAATATTTATTAACCAAAAATTATATTACACACATGCAAAAGTGTTTAACACACTGTCAAATTTCATTCCTAAGCAGTCATTTCCTATTGCAACAAATTCTCACATAACCAGAAAGCACCCTAGAGTGTTGGCTCCTTATACGTCAGTTGATAACAGCTTTCAGATACTGCGCAGGTTGTCTCTTTCATTACTGTTTCAAAATGATAAAACAAAGGAATTGACTAATGATGAAATGCGGCATGAAATCATAACAAAGCAGAAAGATGGAAAGCAGTACAGGAAAATTGATTCAGAACTAAATTTGATGATGAATACAGTTGGGACTGTCGTGATAAATTGGAAAACAATGGATGGTAATACTAAAAATCTATTAAGAATGGATCGGCCACGTATAGTAAATGGTTACTGCTCGTTACATTGCTTGTAACGTGAAGAAAGAACCATTTCTGAATCGTTAAATTGCTCGTAACGTAAAGAAGAACCATTTCTGACTCGTGGAATCGTACAGGCCTGTATTCTGGATCACTGAGAAAGACTCCATTGTTGAGTCCTACACACATGAAAGATGATTTGAGATTTGTTTTAAAATATCAATATGAATCGGATAACTTCTGGAACAAAGCTATTTCGTCAGATGAAACTAAAATTGAGATTTTCGGAAGAAACATGCGCACCTGTGTATGGAGGAACAAGGGCATAGAATTAAACCATCTAATACTATTCCCACTGGAAAATTTGGATGTGGAAGTGTGATGATTCGAACTGCTTTTCTGCGAATAGAGTTAGAAGAATTGCAAACATAGAAGGGAAAATGAATGCAGAAAAATACGCAAAGATTTTGTCAACGTAAGAATGCCGCAGATTAAGGATTGGGCCATGATTTTTATCTTCCAGCAAGACAATTATCCCAAGCACAGGGCTAAAATAATTAGGTAATGGTTTAAGGATAATAGCATAAGTGTTCTGCAGTGGCCTAGGCCGTCGGCGGACCTAAATCCCATCGAAAATCTATGGAAAATTTTGAGGTTAAGGCTGCATCCAAGACATCCCAAGAATATGAAGGAATTAAAGAAAGTTTGCAAAAAAAGAATGGATGAAACGGTAAGCAGTTATGAAAAGAATTTGGAGGCTGTAAAGTAAAAACAGAGGTTGTACCAGAGGATATACAACGAAATATTAGTAAATGTGTTAAATGCTTTTGACTAGGCGTAATTTGATTTTTCGGTAAAGATTTGTCAACTAAGTATATATTAATATCCTTTTTATTTTTAGATAGATGATATCTCTTGAGAGATATAGTGTAAATTTAATTGATATAAATTAAGTATTTTTGAGAAATACGAAAATAATTAAATGTACCAAATAATTTCCTACCCACTATATATATATATATATATATATATATATATATATATATATATATATATACTAGCATTACATATATACTATACTAGCATTTAAGCCCGGCGTTGCCCGGGTGTTTGAAGGTGTGTGTTGAGCAAAAAAAAAGCGGCAATGTTTTTAACTTTGACCCCTATTATGACCTCTTAACATTTATTGTTTTGGGCTCTAATCCAGTTATTAAGTTAGATCCATGTCCACGACACCTATATTTAAAATTACACGTTTTTAGACCCAAAATTGTCGGAGGAGTTTGGTAGAGTTCTCAAAGGTTAAATCGTTGAACTTTGACCCACTAACAGCCAAGTCTCTGGCCGAAAACGGACCAGAAAGATTTTCCCAAATCCCAGTACCCTGTATATCAAATTTCAAGTGTAAACTAACAATTAGCAGAGTTATTGCGTAGGAAAATTTAAACACATACAGACACGTTCACTTTTATACATATATATATATATATATATATGTATATATATACATACATATATATATATGTATATATACATATATATTTAAATTTCTATATATAAATATTCTATATATGTATAGTTAGATACGTATAAATGTATCTAAATGAAATACATATATATTTACATAAGGATATACATTTAAATATATGCATATATATTTAAATAAAAATATATATGCATACATATATACACATACATACATATGTAAATATATATATACACATATATATGCATAAATACGCACACACACATACATATATATATATATATATATATATATATATATATATATATATATATATATATATATATATATATATATATATATATATATATATATATATATATATATATATGTTATATAAAATACAGCTAACGCTGAAGAAAGATATCTTAGTTTATTTTCGGTTTTTAAATGGTCAATATGTTCAAAACGTTTCTTCACACGTAATTAACGAGTTTTTACCAATTTACGTTTCATTTGTATTTTCGTTTTTATCTTTGACAATTTTCACATTTTCTATTGACATTTTAATCTTTCATTCTTTGTTCAGCCATTTTTAATGCACGTTTCATATTTTGATTTTTTTATTTCTTTTACGTTTTTTGAAAACTTCATTCTCGTATTTCTTAATGTACTGGACACACGAAATCGAAATTGTATCCATTTACTAAAGAAATCCCTACAAACCGACCAAATTTTCAATTTTGACCACGAGCAAAAAAAAAAAAAAAAAAGAAATCATCCAATTTTTTTTTTTCGTATTGAATTGCTTAAAATGAAAGGTAAGGATTTTTCTATATTTTATTTCCTTAACTTTTAACAAATTTAATGCATTTTAAATCATTGTATTTCCTATGAAAATCTTGATATTCCATTTGTTCGATAACAGGCTTACTTAAAGAAGTAAAAACGGTAAAAACGTTTCAATAGTGAATGTGTAGTTTTCCATTCAAAATGGCTGCCGACTATGAAATCACTTCAACATTCGCTATTTTAAACCAGTCCCCTCCAAAAAAAACGGGTTTATGAATGTATAGAAATAAATTTTCTATTTAAAAAAAAAACGTGTTTATGAATTTATAGAAATAAATTTTCTATTTAAGAAAAGGTGCTAGTGCACTTACTGATCCGCGTTATTTTTTAAAATCGTATTTCCAAGTTTAATTAAAGTTGTTTTTTATTCAATTGTAAGGTTGAAGTATAGAATAGGTGCAAAACACCCTCCTCTCCCCATGTTAAGAATGGCGTTTTTAAATAATAACGTTATTATTTACGCCCGGATCACTCTCTGCACTAGTACCTAAAAATATATTCCTCCTTATTCTCAATTTTATTGGAAATAAAAATCAGTTTTCGTTATAAATAGACCCGTAATTGAACAAACATTAATTTTACAAACTTTTTCTTTAAAATTAAATTACAATTTACTTTTGCTACTTATACAAAACACGGACCGTGCTGAAATATTAACGTTATTTAGAAATCCATACTTAACATGGTGACTGAGTATATAGAACTCTATTCTATTTTTAAAAAAAAATTTATACTTAAAATATAAAAATGTATTTAAATGGTAAAATGTGTAGTTTTCCACTCAAAATGGCTGTCAACTGCAAAGTCAGTTCAACGTTTAATATTTTAAATCGTTTTCTCCATTGTTTACATGGATTTTTAGAAAGCAATTTGCAATGTTCATTTTATTTTCAATTCAAAAAATAAAAATCGGTTTGTTTTATAAATGAATCCGAAATTGAACAAACATTAATTTAATAAACCCTTTTCTTTAAAATGAAATTACAATTTTCTTTTTGTGGTGCTAATGCAGAGACTGATCCGCACGATTTTTTAAAATCGTATTTCCACGTTTAATTAAAGTTTTATGGGATTTTTTTTTTCATTCAATGGTAAGGTTAAAGTACAGAATATGTACAAAACACCCTCCCCTCCCCATGTTAAGAATGGCTTTTTAAATAATAATGTTATTATTTTAGCTCGGATTACTCTCTGCATGAGTACCCTTTTTTTCTTACTTATACAAAACACGGACCGTGCTGAAATACTAAAGCTATTATTTAGAAACCCATGCTTAACATGGTGATATCGAGTGCATAAAACCATAATCTGCGTTTTCATCAAAAATTGAATTAACAACCGAAACCATAAGAATTGAATTTAACCTCAACATCCAATCGAAAGAAAAAGGCAATATAATCTGTAAAGAGAAAAGTACGATTATAAGTAAGTTTTTCTAATAATTTAAACAAAACAATTATAAAAGTTTAAAAATATATAAATATTTAGCAAAGACAAAACGAAAAAAAAAAAAAAGGTAAAATCCTAAATATACAAAAAAAAATGTAATCAAATAAAAGAAAGTTTCGGTTCGAAAAACGAATAATGCCGAATTGCAAAGTTATAAAGAAAATATGGCCGACAAATGTAAGTTAATAGTTTGCTTTGTTTTCATGATTTAAGTGATTATCGAGACTTCGCAGTTGAATGTCTGCCATCTTGTCGTTCTAACTCCCCAACTCGTCAATCACACAACTTTTCCAGGTAGTTAAAACTATAATTTATATTGCCTTTGGTCATATTTAGCTGCCATAAATTTTAATTTTTCACTCATATATTTTTAATTTTTGTTTGGGGAGTTCTCTGCTAAATTCTAAAATATATTTAAAAATGAATATGTACGCATTTAAATTAAATAAATAATTTCACGAATAAGCTATATGGGGTACTTGTTTTTAAAAATGTATGTTAATATTCAAATATCAAGGAATATTAAATAATATATTTAAAAATATATTATTTATATTAAGCATATTTCATAATTTATATTCTAAAATAAGGGATATATTATTTAAAAATCATTTTATTTCTTTTTATATAAAAATATTTTAAAATATTCTATATGGGTAAAGTCATCATCATTATTAAATAAATTTTATTGATGTTTGTAAAAAAACATTTAAGAATAGATTGTGAGATACGCCAATATTATTTACTATATATCTAAAAATAGTAATGTGTTTTATGGGACAGGAAAATAACATGGTGTCAAAAGTAGGAAATTATAAATATTTAACTTGAGAAATACTTTGTTTGTTTAATTTAGCACTTCTGCATTATAGGGACGAAAAAAACGTGTTCATGAATTTCTAAAAGTAAATTTTCTATTTTTAAAAACATGTTCCTCCTTATTCTCAATTTTATTGAGGAAATAAAAATCAGTTTTTGTTAGAAATGGATCCGTAATTGATCAAACATTAATTTTACAAATTTTTTCTTTAAAATTAAATTACAATTTACGGTACTTGTACAGTTTAGTCAAGACATTAAAAAAATGAAAATATCGAAAAAAATGTTTAAATTGTACGTATCTGTTATGGAATGAAGTTCTCCGAGAAAAAAATTAACTTAATTTAATCAAGTTTTTTTTAATTTTTTACAGCGAAAAAAAAAAACAAGTTATGATGCCGAGCAAAAGGTTCGGTTCTTAAGAAGAAAAGCTAGTTAAAGATGGGTAGGGAGTGTCGGCGCTTTACATGGAGTTATCTCCCGTGTCGTTTCTACAAATCAAAAATTTTAAACAAATCCAAGATGTAACCTTCAACGCGCTCTCATAAAAACGTGTTTTTCGGCTGTAAAAAAAAAAACAGCAAAAAAAGAAAACTACTCTATTAAATTAAGTGAATTTTTATTTTTCGAAGATCTTCATATCAAAACGGATACGTACAATATAACTTCTTCTTTTTCCTTTTTTTCATTTTTTCAATGTCTTGGTTAAACGGTACAAGTACCCAATTTACTTTTTGGTACGTATTCAAAACACGGACCGTGCTGAAATATTAACGCTATTTTTTAGAAATCCATACTTAACATGGTTATCGAGTATATAGAACTCTATTCTATAAATTTAAAAATATTTTTTATACTTAAAAAATAAATTTAAATGGTCAAATGTGTAGTTTTCCACTCAAAATGGCTGTCCACTATGAAGTCAGTTCAACGTTTGATATTTTAAATCGTTTTCTCCCTAATTAGAAAGCAATTAGGTTTTAATGTTTTTTTTTTATTTTCAATTCAAAAATAAAAATCAGTTTGTTTTATAAATGAATCCGAAATTGAACAAACATTAATTTAATAAACCCCTTTTTTTTAAATGAAATTATAATTTCTTTTTTTGGTGCTAATGCAGAGAGTTATCCGCGCCATTTTTTTTTAAATAGTATTTCCACGTTTAATTAAAGTTTTTTTATTTTTTTTATTCAATGGTAAGATTAAAGTACAGAAGATGTACTAAACACCCTCCCCTCCCCATGTTAAGAATGGCTTTTTAAGCATTAACATTATTATTTAAGCACGGATTACTCTCGTGCATGAGTACCCTTTTTGTTACTCACACAAAACACTCACCGTACTAAAATACTAACGCTATTATTTAAAAACCCATGGTGATATCGATTGCATAAAAGCATAATGTGTTGTGTCGTCAAAAATTGAATGAACAACCGAAACCATAAGAATTGACTTTAACCTCAACATCCTATCGAAAGAAAAAGGCAATATAATCTGTAAAAAAAAAAAGTCCGATTTTAATGGTTTCTAATTATTATTTAAACAAAACAATTATAAAAGTTTAAAAAATGAATATAGATATTTAGCAAAGACAAAACGAACAAAAAAAAAGGTAAAATTCTTGATATATAAAAAATAAATGTAATCAAATAAAAGAAAGTTACTCTACTTTCGAGCGGGATCCTCTTTTTTTTTCTGGTACTAGTGCACTAGTGCACTTTTTGATCCGTGCTGAAATAATAACGTTATTATTTAAAAAGCCATTCTTAACATTGGGCAGGGAGGGTGTTTTGTACCTATTCTATACTTTAACCTTACAATTAAATAACAAAAAAACATAAAATGTTAATTAAACTTGGAAATCCTTTTTATTCTAAAAATAAATAAGGCCGACAAGTATAAGTTTCTAGGTGCTACTCTACTGATCCGCGCTATTTTTTAAATCGCATTTCCAAGTTTAATTAAAATTGTATTATGTTTTTGGGTTTTTTTTATTCAATTGTAAGGTTAAAGTATAGAATAGGTACAAAAATCCCTCCCCTCCCCATGTTAAGGATGTTATTTTAAATAACATTAATATTTCAGCACAGATCAAAAGTGCACTGCACTAGTACAAGTTTCTAGTTTGCTTTGTTTTCATGATTTAAGTGATTATCGAGACTTCGCAGTTGAATGTCGGGCATCTTGTCGTTTTAACTCCCCAACTCGTTACTACTTGTGTTTAGAATTAAATAGACGCTTTAAAATATGTTCAACCACACAAAACTTTTCCAAGTAGTTAAAACTATAATTTATATTGCCTTTGGTCATATTTAGCTGCCATTTTAATTTTTCACTCATATATTTTTAATTTTTGTTTGCAGGTTTCTCTGCTAAATTCTAAAATATATTTAAAAATGAATATGTACGCATTTAAATTAAAGAAATAATTTCACGAATAAGCTATATGGGGTACTTGTTTTTAAACATTTATGTTAATATTCAAATGTCAAGGAATATTAAATAATATATTTAAGAAATATATTATTTATATTAAACATATTTCATAAGGCATATTCTAAAATAAGGGATATATTATTTAAAAAAATCATTTTATTTCTTTTTATATAAAAATATTTAAAAATATTCTATATGGGTAAAGTCATCATTATTATAAAATTTATTGGTGTTTGTAGAAAAGCATTTAGGAATCGATTATGTGAGATACGACATATTATTTACTATATATCTAAAAATAGTAATGTGTTTTATGGGACAGGAAAATAACATGGTGTCAAAAGTAGGAAATTATAAATATTTAACTTGAAAACTACTGTTTTTGTTTGTTTAATTTAGCGCTTCTGCATTATAGGGACGAAGGTTCGGAAATTCTAAAAGTGAATCCCACATGAAAGCAAGTGTATCAACGTATTCACCGTATTTTTACGATGATTATATAAAAAATTACGAAAATCGATGAGGTAAAATATTATTTATTAAAGAAAATAATTAGATTTGAGGAAACTGATCGTAAGATACAGGAGAGTTCAAAAGGGAGATAATTTTCCGTTTCGATTTAAACAAGATGGCGGCAATGTTCCAACTGTTACCACGGTTAGTTTTTTTTTTAATAATTCTGTTATATTTGGGTAATTTTGACTGAATAATTTGGAAGCTATCATTGTAATTTCTTAGATTTAACAAAAGATCAGTTTAAACCATTGCTTTTTTATCAGAAAACTTCATTTATCGACTATAAAATATTGTCCCAATTGTCTAGAAGCGACTCAAATTAAATTATTTAATTAATAAACATTTCATTATTTAATAAAAACATTATGTAAAATATATTCTCAGAAAAAAAATGGCAACTATAACAGAAGGGGGATGATTTTTTTTCTTTGTTACTGTTCTCTAACAATAAATTAAAAAAAATAATTGCATTATTTAATAAAAACATTAGTTAAAATATATTCTCATTATCCACAAAAAAATGGCAACTATAACAGAAGGGGATGATTTTTTTTCTTTGTTACTGTTCTCTAACAATAAATAACAAAAATAATTGCATTATTTGATAAAAACATTAGTTAAAATATATTCTCAGTATCCCCCCCAAATAAATGGCAACTATAACAGAAGGGGATGATATTTTTTTTTGTTACTGTTCTCTAACAATAAATAACAAAAATAATTGCATTATTTAATAAAAACATTAGTTAAAATATATTCTCATTATCCACCAAAAAAAAATGGCAACTATAACAGAAGGGGATGATTTTTTTGTTACTGTTCTCTAACAATGAACAACAAAAATACGGTAAAAACTTGAAAACTAAACCAAAAACAAAAAACGGTTCATATTTTGTATATACTGAAGAAAAAGGTAATATTTTTTTACAAAAAAAAAAAAAACGATTTATTCCGGAATATATCATACAGAATACATCATTACAATGAGGTGTAACAAAAAAATAAAGGGTAATTTTTTACATTAGGTCCACAATGTTCTTTAAGATGACGACTTACATAGGTTTTCGACTATGGTGAATACGAAAATCGCATTGAAATTTTGGAAAGACAGTGGTAATCGAGATATAAAAAAAAAACAGTATTATGCATTGTATTCTTTAGCGGCCATGTTTTTACCAAATCTACTTCTCTACAACCGACACTGCCACCTAGCGGAAACATGAGACCCCTCCCCCGCTACCTACCGGAAGAAAATACAGCGTATCTGTACGAGATTTCTCACCCTCTAAAATGCGTGTTTTACAATTTTTTTGTTTTTAACTTTCTTTTGGCCATTATCACAGATGACATAATAACTTAATAAGAGAAAAAAACTTTCTTTTGGACATTATCACAGATGACATAATAACTTAATAAGAGAAAAAAAACAACTTAATGAAAATCCACTTCATTGCTACCTGACTTACGATCCATTTCTTTTCTAGGTCCGGGCAAAAATGGGCGGACAGAAATGGGGGATCAAGTTTTGAAAGCCGATTTATCAATTTTGTTAAGGTTTCCGACTACTTTTGATTGTATTTGAAAGATTAAGGACTGAACTTAATTTCAAAAAAGAAAAAAAATATTTGTACACGTGAAAAAAAAAAAGTTATGAAAATATTTTCACGGCGAGCTACCTAATTCAGCTAAATTTTTAAGTTAAATAAATTCATTGTAAAAAAAAAAATTCTTTAAAAAATAAATGTTTGTTTTCAGGGTCTATTTATAGGATTATTAGTAAAGTCCTAAGATATTGAATTGAATGAAAAAAATATTGAATTGAATGAAAAAAAAAAGATATTGAATTGAATTTTTTACAATTACTTTCTCGTTGCAAAATCCTTGTGTTGTATATATATATATATATATATATATATATATGTGTGTGTGTGTGTAATGACCACAACTGTTCATTAGCCGAGAAAAATGATACAAAGTCGTCAGACTAGATACAAAAATAGAACGCGTTTTTTGTTTTTTTTATTAAAAACAGATGGTTTTTATTTAATCTCATTTTCACTTATCTTCCGGGCCTTGATAAGTGGTGATCAACTTGTAAAAAAAAAAAAAATAATTAAAAACCTAGACACCTCAAAAGCATGTGGACCCGATTTTATCCCAGCTGTGCTATTAAAAAAAATGCTCGGCTGAGGTTGCTTCAGTTCTATCCAAACTTTACAACAAATGCCTCAACGAATCTTGCTTTCTTGCTTCTGTGGTGTCAGTTTCAAGAATTTTGGTGAAAGAACTGATACAGTAAATTATAACCCCATTAGCCTTCTCCCGCTTTTCACCAAAATATTTTAGTCTTTGATTAATCAACCTCTAGTCCATCGCCGTACAGCTGCTAAACCCTTGACCGACAATCAATATGTATTTCTTCTAGCCCGTTTCACAGCAGATATCCTAACTGTAATCTCTGAACGTATATACTGTTAACTGGACAAAACACGGGAGGGTAGAGTGATAGCCCCCGATATATCTAAGGCTTTTGACAGGGTATGGCACGATGTTTTTTTATACCTCATATGGTATCACTGGAAGAATACATAAAGTAATTAAATCCTTCTAGGTTGTCCTTGACGGTCGTAACTGAAATCTATATATATAAAAGCGAAAATGTATGTATGTTTGTGTGTCTGCTAAAAACTTTCGACAGACATGACGTGAATTCACAAACACGGTATCATATCGAAACCTCATCCTTCGCTCGAAAGATATTGAAAAATTTGCCAAAAACGCTAATTTTTCACCATGAAATCGATAATTTTTGACAGGGGGGGTCAACAAAAACGGTCTTTTCGTGACGACAAGCGGTTCTACGCATCCGCCAGATGATGTCATGACCTGATATACTTTAAATAGGTGAAAAACTGAACAAATTTAATGTACGTCGCGTTAGGTCAGTAGATTAGAACGTTGGCTCATTATCTAAACGTTTTGGGTTCGAATCGTGGTGTTAGATGTCTTCTTTTTTTTTTCGATTTTTTAAATTTAAATATTGAACAAGAGTTATTTAAGCCATTTTTCACGTAACGTTCGTTTTTCTGATTTTTTTTAAACTTAGATTATCCAGCGCCGACCACACACACCAAAACACCCGGATACTCACCGATTTTTTAAAATTTAATATCGAAACAGGCTTATTTAAGCCATTTTTCACGTGTTTGTTTTTCTGTTTTAATCGTTCGTTTGCCTTACGTTAGTTTTGTGTTTTTTCCGAGGTTTTGATTACCCCCCTGCTTAATTAAAACGTTTTCTTTTTTTACTTCGCTTATAACAAACAAACCTTCTCTCGTCGTCATAACGCTCGACGACTTCCTGGCGCGCACCTGTCAATTTGGTTCTTACTTAAATAAATTCAAACATCTTTCAGTAACTCATTCTGGCTGGCCGATTTTATTTTCAAACTTCGCCTCAGGGCTTCGGGTTCGATCCTACCCCCCCGGTTTCTTTTTATTAAACACCACACACACCTACAAACACCCGGGCAACGCCGGGTACCCCCGCTAGTACTTTAATAAATCAGTCCGTTTTCTGTAGGCTGTTTTTGAATCCAGTCAACGACGGGTACTTTTGCTAGTATGATATAAATGCGGGAGTACCTCATGGGTCTATCCTTGGACCTTTATTTTTCTTGATATTCATGAATGACCTCTGATAAAATTGTTTCGGAGATGGGTATATTTGCTGATGACACCACACTCTATACCAGGCACGAGGGAAAAACAAATGAACACATATCTAAGGAAATGGCAGAAACACTAGAGGATGGTTTCCAATCTGTAGTGGACTGGGGACAAAAATAGAGGGCCACATTCAATGCTGCCAAGACTAAGCTTGTTTCCTTCAATAACTACAAGAAACCTTCTCTACCACCAACAGCAATGTTTAAAACACATTACCCTAAAGTACTTCCTTTAAACTCCTCGGCCAAACATTTACAGGGAACATGAACTGGAATAGATACAATGTGAGCTTTTCCAAGGCTGCTGCCAAAAAGTGGGGTCTCTGTACCGTGCTAGAAAACTACTTATGCCTTAAAGTATCCTATACCTCTATGAGGCCACCATTCGTCCATGTATGGAGTACTGTTTTCACAGTTGGGCTGGTGCATCTGCTATTTGGCTCTTACTTCTTGACAGGGTTCAAAAGAGAGTCGCAAACCTGATATGCCGAAGCTTAGATGACAGTTCAGAACCTATGTCACATAGACGAAACGTTGCATCGCTCTGCATGTTCTAAAACTACTTTAATGATGAATGCTCTGACGAACTACAAGCACTTGTACGCCTCGACGTGAGCACCCCCGACAAACGCGGCAAGCACCTAAATGTCATCCCTTCAAAGTAGAGATCAAAAGGTGTAAAAAAAGCCTTCTACTCCAATAGTTTCTTCCCCAGGACTGCTAGACTTTGAAACTCGCTCCCGGGTTTCTGCTTTCACAACTATACTGGCATGCAGAAGTTCAAGTGTCATATAAACAGACATCTTCCCACTCATCTCTCTTCATAATACCCTAAAACTTATGTCCCCGATGGTAACCCTTACTAAAAAGGTGCACTCTACCTTGTTTGGGGTGAAAATTGAATAAACATATACATAAGATATTCATCGTAGTTATGATTGTATCAATATAAAAGATATTCATCGTAGTTATGATTGTATCAATATAAAAGATATTGATCATAGTTATGATTGTATCAATATAAAAGATATTCATCATAGTTATGATTGTATCAATACATAAGATATTCATCATAGTTATGATTGTATCAATATAAAAGATATTCATCATAGTTATGATTGTATCAATATAAAAGATATTCATCCTAGTTATGATTGTATCAATATAAAAAATATTCATCCTAGTTATGATTGTATCAATTCATAAGATATTCATCATAGTTATGATTGTATCAATATAAAAAATATTCATCATAGTTATGATTGTATCAATACATAAGATATTCATCATAGTTATGATTGTATCAATATAAAATATATTCATCGTAGTTATGATTGTATCAATATAAAAGATATTCATCGTAGTTATGATTGTATCAATATAAAAGATATTCATCGTAGTTATGATTGTATCAATATAAAAGATATTCATCGTAGTTATGATTGTATCAATATAAAAGATATTCATCATAGTTATGATTGTATCAATATAAAAGATATTCATCATAGTTATGATTGTATCAATATAAAAGATATTCATCGTAGTTATGATTGTATCAATATAAAAGATATTCATCGTAGTTATGATTGTATCAATATAAAAAATATTCATCATAGTTATGATTGTATCAATATAAACGATATTCATCGTAGTTATGATTGTATCAATATAAAAGATATTCATCATAGTTATGATTGTATCAATATAAAAGACATAATACGTAGTTATGATTGTATTAATATAAAAGCGAAATCTCAAAATAATTGTTCTTAAACAGTCAAACAAATTCCATAACGATGAAAATTTCAAATATTTTAATACAAATCACTTTAAATGATATTGGCAACAATTAATAAAATTATATATATTTTTTCTTTGCAGATGTTCCTGCTTGAACGCTTGTGTTGAATCTGAACGAGTCTATATTTTCTTTAATATTTCCTACAGAGAAAATCATATTCGTGTTTGAAGATATAAACTGTCATCTGTGGCAAAACAATCTCATATTTGTCAATATTCAAGTCCAGAGAAACCAAATCTAGCGACGCATATGAGTACTTACACTGTAGAAAACCCATATTCATGGGAACTATGGGAAAATGTCTTTTCTGAGAAACCACATCTAGCAATGAATATGAGTAGTAACACTGGTGAAATGTCATATTCTCGTGAACAATGTCAATATTCAAGTTCAGAGAAACCAAATCCAGAGATGCATATGAGTACTCACCCTGGAGAAAACCCATATTCTTGGGAACAAAGGGAAAATGCATTTTCTAAGAAACCAAATCCAGCGATGAATATGAGAACTAACACTGGTAAAAAGAAATATTCTTGTAAACAATGTCAATATTCATCTTCATATAAGCATAATCTAACGAGACACAAAAGAACTCACTCTGGGGAAAAGCCATATTCTTGTGAAGTGTGTAAATATTCATTTTCAGTTAAATCAAGTCTAACGAAACACATAAGAACTCACTCTGGGGAAAAGCCATATTCTTGTGAAGTGTGTAAATATTCATGTTCAAATAAATCAGAGCTAAAGAGACACAAAAGAACTCACTCTGGAGAAAAACCATATTCTTGTAAACTATGTGATTATTCATGTGCATACAAACATAGTCTAGCGAACCACATGAAATTTCACGTTAGGGGAAACCCATATTCTTGTAAAATATGTGTATATTCATGTTTTAGTAGAAAAGATCTGACGAAACATAGGAAACACCATAAAATGTGAAAACCAAATTCATGTGAACAATGTTAATATTAAAATTCCCGCAATCAATATCTTAATAATAATAATAATAATAATGCAGCTATAATGGAAAACTATCACATCGTCACTCGTTACCATCAGTGGCAAAGCTATTGCAAACAACGCGTCTCCAAAATGATTTAACATACCTCCCTCATTCTCGATCCATTTACTAACATTGGTTTTTAATTAAAACACAAATATCATCTCCCATAAGTAAAAAAGAGAATCACAGTTGCCTTCATTCAACAATGCATCAGAAACACATCTTAAACTACGCTACCATTCATTTGCTGATTCATTTGAACAGTTTTCACCATGGCATCTCATCACTTACAACCATGATTTTATTTGTGTATTGACTCCCCTATACGTTCCTTATCATCAACAGTCAATTATGAAAAACTCCCAAACGATCGCTCACTGGTTGATCCTCGCTACTTCTAATGCCAAAGCAATTGCAAACAACTGGACAGTAACCTTAGAAATTGCGAAACCCGATTGTCGATGGCCAGAGTATAGGAATGTAGAGAAGATCTCGGTTGTCAAACTACGAGAACTATAAGGAGAGAAATAAAGAGTTTCTGATGCTATCAAAGTTGTAACATACAACACACTTCATCTGGAGCTTAACCAGATATCTTAAGCTGCAGTACTCTAAATTATGAGTCTCGCAATTAAGAAAAAAACAAAGGCCGTCCTGAGCAAAAAAAAAAAAAACAAACAAAAACAAAACAAACAAACAAAAAACAAACAAACAAAAAACAAGACCACATATTTATAACGGAGGCTCCAGAATCGGCTGAATTTTTGCAGAAAAGAAATTGTTGCAGCTAAAACAATTTATCGCCTCTTACAGCGTTGAGGCGGCTACAGAAGAGAACCTACATTATCTCATTATATTGTATATAAATAATATAAGAGACGCAATTTTCCCTATCTTGATGAAACTACATTAGATTGACAACAGATGGCACATAAAAACTTACCACGTTTACATTATTAGCCATTACGTTATCTAACTATAGACCGCAATTACATACACATTAGTTCGTTATAATAAAAAATTACATTAAGTCCTAGGAGCGCCATGACAATCATCATCCTAACCTAAAGAAAAAGTAGCTAACATTTCACCCTCACTTTACCGACAACTCTTACGACACCATTCTACACCGAGTACTTTTATATTTTTACATACTTTTCACGACTACACATTTCTTACACATACGCATATTCTTACCCATTAAATCCGACAAAATAATGATTTCTCCCTGTTAAATATCCGGCTGATTGGATCAGAACTATTCATTCTACAATACCAACATTCGGTTATTCCACCAAATAAACGAACACTTATCAACTATTAAACACGTCGCCATTTTTCGGTACGTGCACAATAATCTTACGTTTTATTTATTATTCATGGATTTGTTCCGCTTTTACACTCTGATCTTCTATTATTTACTTGTGAAAATGTTACAGTCCCAAAACATAAATGCTGACCAGCTATGCGATACAAGTCCTGTTTATAGACACTCGGAGTGAGGGACAGTTACAGATAGATACATCGAGTGGGAATGAGAGAGACGGTGTGAAATAAGTCGTTTTTATTTTTAACGGAGCTGACATCAATGTTTACGCTTGTAAATCAAAAATAATTGCGTGATAAAGCTCTGCCTTTCGTACCGGAGTGAGAGAGACAGAGAAATAAGCCGTTTTTATTTTTAATGGCTGCATTGTATGTTATGAGGATTAAAATTAAATAATGTTTATTTTTACAAGAATGTTTATTTTTACAAGAATGTTTAACTAGCGGTCAAAATTCAAATTATACAACAGGAATGGAGTTGGCTTTTTTCTTTTGCTAAACGAAACTGAATTTTGTTTGGCATACCGTTGATTTTTTTCCTCCCCTAAATAATAAAATTTATTAAAGTTTATTAAAAGACTATTTATACATTTGTAAAGCAAATAAAAATATATTGGAAAAAAACATGTTGAGTATTGTTTTTACAAAATCACATGCAACGGGGGAAAGTTTATTTTTACAAGAATGTTTATACATTTGTCTATCGATTAAACATAAAAATATACAAAAAACACGTTTACTGATTCCATTTATTTCTTTTTATTTGTGTATGCAAAGTTATTTGTGGATTTTCTTACGACCTGTCCGACCGAAGTATAAATATATTTGACCACTCCATGTTTAGAACGGCTTACGAAATAAACAGCCCGACCTCCTTGTGTTAAGAACGGCTTCTGAGGTTGGGAGGTGTTTATTCCGATAGCCATTCTTAACATAGGGAGGCTGGGGGTTTTAGTAATACGTGGACTTAATGATACTCTGTCGTTTCTTTTATTTTTCCTATTAAAATCATTCTTTTACTTTTTATTTAATTTTTTTAACGTCTGTTCGTTCGCATTTATTTTTTGATCGATCGATATAATTTAATATAATTCGGCAGTTTTGTCGTTTGCTGGGCATTGGCCAAATAGAATCCCGGGAAAAAGATCCAACTTAAATCTGCAGAAGTACCGAAGTTTGAAAATGAGTAAATGTTTTTTTTTAATATTAAATGCGTTGAATAATACAAAGTACAATTTTGGTACTTATGTATTTTTGGTGTTGAAATAATATTGGTTTTTATTTACAAAGCCATTTTAACCTTTGGAAGGGGAGAGTGTTTTGTCAGTATTACAAACATTTTTTGTTTTTGTTTTATATATTATTTGAATTCATTATTGAGATGTGGCACGTTTTAACGCACAAGCAGAAATGCTTCACATATAAAAACATCAGGCGGTTCTTTGATATGACAAAATGAATGTTTCTGTTTAGAGCACAAATGAACCAAGATACTTCAGAAGGTGTTTTGTCAAATTTTTTTATATATATTATTTTAATTTGAATTCATTATTGAGATGTGGCAAGTTTAATTTACGCACAAGCAGAAAGGCTCGACATATAAAAACACCAATTTGTATATTAAACTTAAATTCAAGCCATTATCACCACCCAAGCAGAAAGGTCCGGCGCATAAAATCAACAGTGGTTCTTTGACGTGACTGCGGCGCGTTCGAAATGAATGATTCTATTTAGATCACAAGTGAAGCATGATACTTGATTTTGCATTAAAAATGTTAAGCCACGTTTTGGCCAAGTGGCGCAGTTGATAGAGACTACTGTTCCAGATGAGCATAGATAGCGGTTTCAATCCTACCCAAAGCCGGCCAGATGCTTACTTGGCCAAAACGTGGTGAGACGACAACAACTACAGATGGCAGGGATTGCTGAGAATGCAGTTAGGAGATTCGACGTTTCTATTCGCCGCGGTTACCACCTGACGAAGGCCAGAGGAATAGTTGGGCGAAACGTCGTGAAACAACAACCAATAAAGATGAGAATAAGTCCGCAATAAATATTCTTTTGTTTTGCTTGTGTATGCAAAGTTATTTCGATTTTTCTTACGTAGTATAAACACATCCAACCTCCCCAGGTTAAGAACGGCTTTCGAAAGGAACACGTCTTAATTACGTTGATTTATGAATCTTTCAATTCAAAAATAGGATATGTCTAGTATATATATATGCATATATATATATATAGTGACCTTGTCTGTGTGTAGAACGGTCTCTACCAAGCTATTCTCTCAATTTTTGGTCTTCAGACTTGAAACTTGACATAATGGATTTGGACCTGTGAAACAAATTAGATTTGTTTTTTAACCAGTAAAGTAAGAGGTCAAAATTGAAAAAAAAAAAAAATTATCAGACATAAATCAACTAAACATGTTACTTCTATACATGAGCAAATATGCATTTTTATCTTAATATCATTTGCTAAGTTTTGGTGGTGTTTATTCCGAAAGCCGTTCTTAATATGGGGGGGTTGTTTATAATACGAATAGATCAACGAAGAGTATCATCATGGTTATTCCATAAAGCATTTAAGTCGGCAATTATAGCCGGTGTTACGATGTTGATGGAACGTTTTTCTAGTCCATCTACACAATCCAAATATTTAAAAAAAAGGTCTCAAAATCAGTTATCACAACCAAGATCGATAGGGACTGCCAAAATTCACTACAGAATTACCCTGTATGTAACACGATGTAACTTTATTATACATTAATATTATCAGTATAACTTTTGTACCATTTAAAAGAAGGACAAAATAAACCAGTAATAATTAAAAAAAAAATTATCATCTAAGGAAAATTACGAGACCAAAATCGTATTTACATAATTGACGCTTTAAAATAACGTTCCCATGTAGTAGACATTCCGAACGTGAAAACATACCCGTATTTAATAAATCTATCAAAAATCAACTAATAGTCAGATTTTCGTAAAATTTTCGATACTTATCCATTTTAGAATGAAATTACATATAACATGCAGGTAATATTCATTTATAGCGTATGGTGATTATATGAGAAAATAAAGCTGTGTACGCATTATAAATGTTTCTTTTCCGTGTCTTATGTTATACATTAATATATTAGGGGTCATTTCGAGTTAAAAGTTTATTTACTGCACCCATCTGAACTAGATAAAATCATGATTAAAATGTGTATGTTTCGTGTAAATAACTAACGATGAATATCTAATATGGCCGACCAGACGAGTGATCAAAAAGTCAGATCGAACGTACCGGAAAACGAAATGAAATTGACAACTAGCATTTTTTTTTTCGTTATTTTTTATTTTCTTAGTGGATATTTTTTGGCCGTGTTTGTTTGTTTTTTTGTTTTATTAGGGGAGGGGAGGATTTTTTTAAGGAGTACCTTTTATTTTCTTGAATAAAAAACTTACTAGACGAGAACACGACTGTTTTTGCTTTGATAATTTTTTTTTATTCAAACGTAAAAATAAAATCAATTTCAACAAATCATGCTCAATCACTATAGAAAGACTTATTTTGGGATTGGGTGATTTCGTGATGTGACATATCATGCGTGTTTAGTCATGTTTAACTACAGTCCAATACATCTGGTCCAGAAATGAAATTTTTCCTTCCAATTCTTCAAGGCTTTCAAACTTAATATTCTTTTTATATGCCACATCGTCGGCAATGCTTTCAGCCAAAGCATGTTTTACGGCCTCATTTTCTAGCCGCATTCTTTTGGCATTGGCAGACTCTCTGTTAGATGCTGACGGTTGGGTTACACATACTTGTGGAATTGCATCTTTCCGCAAGGGTGGATTAATTTTGCAGTAAGAGTCACTCCAGTTTTGGGGTCGTAACATGAGGTTTCATGCATTATATCACATTGAAGGAAATGCAGTTCACATACCTAAAAAAATAATAAATAAGTGATAAGTTATACAGTAAATGAGTATAGCATTAAATTAGGTAAAATAATAAATTTAAAACACTGATGGGAATGTAAAAAATGTTTAGTCATAGAACTTAAAATTTCAAGATTAACAATTAATAACCTTATTTTAAAAAATTCTTAGACAGTTATATTATTTTTTGTACTCATGCACAGAAGGTACCGTTCTGAAATAACGTTATTATTTAGAAATATATTCTTAACATGAAGAAGTAGAATGTGTGTTGTAACTATTTTATACTTTCACCTAACAATGCAATAAACGAAGGTACCATAAAACGTGGACTTCAAAATACCATTTAAAGAATAGCATGGTGTCTTCTCTAAAAAAACCAGTTTAATATAGATGTAAAAATATTATATATATATATATATATATATATATATATAATAAAAAGAAATCTAAATTTAGGTTTAGTACAGCAATAAAGTTTGATTTGGTTACAATTGTATAGAACACTTGTTTAAAAGAATTTCATACGCTAAAAACGTATACAATCATTCCTAAATTTTAAAGAGTATGGTGAAAAATATATCAAAGGAATAATTCAATACGGTCGAGTTTTAACATATTTTCTTACTACATTCCATTGTTTTGGTTTATATATAATTTGGTTTATATTAGGCACCGCCAAAACTAGGGGGCAGGTAAGTACTTTTTGACGGACCGTCTTTTTAAAAATCTACCAAAAATCAGGTAATTATTCAATCAATACGAAATTTTCAGCGATTATTAAGATAAGAATGAACTTTATAACAGTGTACTTATTTTTCATAAACGATATTTATATATATATATATTTTGCTTACAACCCCCCCTTGTTTTGAGGGGTACCAAATATGCTTAAAATAATCATCTGACACTAAACAAAACATATTCCGTTGTTGTAAGGAACAGGATTATAGATTTAAAAAAACACACTTGTTTACATACCTTATTTTGACGTCTGAATATCAGAACTTTGATTGTGTTTAATTATTCCGCTTTTGAGTTTTGGAGTGTGAAATTCGGTGAATATGTTAAGTAAAATAATTAATTTAAGCTAAGCAAAATTTTTTTTTTTTTAGTATTTATACGAAAAAAGCCATTTTAAAATCTTTGATAAATAAATTAATAATTTTTTTTAGCGAGCCGAATAATGCATGACCATTATTAAACAGGGAATTCTTTGAAGAATCGATACAAAAAAATCGATAAATATTGTGCCCTTTGTGTTAAAATATCAGTTTTTCGATCCCATTTGATAACGTTTGCTGCCTTTAGACTACGGTGGACCATACGCGCTGAAATAATTTTGTTGGATCTCCGTGACTGCCAAAACCGGTGCAAGCATGACTCAGTACAATTTATGTTGGTCAACACTCACATAGAAACGAGACGTTTCTCTTTTCATTGCGAGACAAAATTATGGATGGTAAGTAAAAATTTATTATTTTTATTAATACACGTGTTTATTTTTATTTTACCGAAACTATAGCGGACATTTGTTCGTTCGTCTGCCATAAACGAAACTTTACAGTGAAAAATTAATTTTAAACTAGAAACAGAACTTTTTTATATACTGCGAAAAATACGCACCGTAAAAAAATGGTTAAACCTTCTTCATTGAATTATTAGGGTTGCTTATGTAGTTTAATTTTTATTCTGCTTTAACCCCCCCCATTTTGGGGAGCCTGACTCCCCCACACACACATACACATTAAAAACCAAACTCATAAAAATGGTCACCCATCTGTACTGGCCAGCTTCGGGGTTGCTTATGTAGTCAAAAAACCCTACAGTTCTTCCTCATTCGATGAAGGAGAAATCTTTCTAGACTGGGTCAATTTTAATTTTTATTCGGCTTTACCCCCCCCCCATTTTTGGGAGCCTAACCCCCACACATACACATTAAAAAACAAACTCATCAAAATGGTCACCCATCTGGTGCTGGCAAGCCTCAGCGTTAATAATACATTGAAATTTCCCTCACTGAAAAATAAGTTTTTTTTGTGCAAGTTTGGTCTTCCGTAGTTTGCTTTTTATCAACAACAAACATAAAGAGGAACGTAACACTATCGAATCTATGCGAAGTAATTGGTTCCCTATATGAATAAGTGGAATTATTTGAAATCCAGGTACTTATATTATAATATTTTTGCATATTTTCATAGAAAATCACCCTAAATCTTAGTTAGACTAAAAATAAACAACTTAATTCTTTCAAAAACCTTTTTTAAAAAATATTTATATACGCTTTTTGTGCAAGACAAAAAATGTCAATTGTTAACTTTTGGGGAAATTTTAACATTTAAAATTTAATTAAAAATAGTAGAAAAAGTTTTACATTATTCAGCTTTCTATATGATAAAATTCAGGATTTTATCTTTCTGGGAAAAAAAAGTTACTCAGAAATCATGGTTTTTAATAAATGTAATTTCGTTTTAAAAAAACAACAACAACTTGATTTTTCGGCCATTTTTTTGCGGTGCCTAGTTTATATATAATTATACTTATTAATTAAATTTGTTTATACAGAATTGTTTTTATTAATTTATGTAATTGATACAGAAAAATTTTAGAATTGTACAGTACGTAAATTATAGAATTCGATTAAGCAAATGTTAAAAAAACATATTATTAAAAATGCACTAATTCCACGTGCACCAAGTTTATTAATTTTTGTTTATATGTAATTTGTTCTATTAATTTTACTCATTAATAGAAAAAATCTATAGAATTGATTAATAGAAATAATTATATATAAAAACATTAATTATTAGAAATAATTATATATTAAAAACTTCTCAATTTTTTTTCCATAGAATTACTTTTTTTTTTAATTAAACAAATGAAAAAAAAAAAAAACGAAAGATAAATATTTTTGTTTTTTTCATTTATGAAAAAAGTAAACAACACTTACCCGCTTGATTTTGTAGGCTCGAAATGTTCTCGCTTGATAGCATTTGTCCATTCATCACGTAAATCCTTATCGTCAGGGAATTTAAATACACTCACTTTGGGTCCATCTGCGTAATTACCTTTGCATAGTGGTCCACAACAACAACTAGGCATTTTAAAAGAAAAGCAAACAAATTGGCACAAGTGTTTATTAGAGCGAGGAATAAAACAAAATGGCCGTTCGATACGGCCCAGTTCCCAAACATGACTTCAACGTGACTTCAACGTGAACTTCCCATGTGACGTCACATTTCATATTTGACCGGCCTTAATGTTAATATTATATCTCGGCGGCCTTGGTTCAGTCCAGGTAGGGTCTGTAGATTTAAATAAAAGAAGAGAAGTTTATTAACGTATTTACAGTGAGACAATGTGTAATATTTATCGTGTTCAATCCAGGGAGGGTCTCTCTTCTCGTATATCCGGTGCCCAATGTTTGCAATTAAAGGGACATAACTCCCAGAAGAGTTACCTTCCCCTGAAACAATATATAAGGTAAATAAAAAAGCGTTTGAAAAAATTACACGGCGAGCAGTAGATTGTAAATATTGATTTGTGTCCTTTCCTATTCTCTACCATATTCACACCCGGGAGCCGGTGGGTGCAATGCATCATTTTACAACATTAAACTACTTCTCTATCAAAGAAGGTATAATGCATGGGAGGAGGACACAACCCATGACAAATAAAGCCTCTCTTGAACTAGCTACAAGGATGATAACGCAAAACATGTATGAAATGAACAAACAAATTAAAACAGGTACTACACTTTCATCGTTGTTCGTTTAATGCTGATTTTATGTTAAACAGGCAGACTAATAAGCAGGTTTAAGTCTGGAATAATGAGTGAAGGTCATCGTAAGTTTAACCGAATCAAGTTTGATAACAATAAGTTGCAAATCACATTACGTAATTATGACGTCATAGTTTAATTTCTTGGACCAAATCTATTTTTGTCATTTGACTGACTTCACTGTTTGTACAATTCCTTCCTCTTATTGGATTTATTTATGTGAAATATTTAGTTTTACAATTTTTAATATGAACATTATTTGGATTATTATTCGGAATACTGTTCTCATTTTGGACGTTAACAGTAATTCGACTAATCCAAATAATAATGAAATGTTTTATCTAAAAAAATGAACCTGATTTTTAAAGCTTCATAATTTTTTTTTAATGAATACGAAATAAAAAGTTACAATAGAAATACCCTAAAAGGTTTAAGAATTGACAAATATAATTTAAACTTTATAGGAAAACAATTCGGACATTTTTACACGAGGAACAAAATAATGATTTCACCGTGTTATTACGATGACCTTAATTTCTTTGTTCTTAAACAGTTGATTTTTTCCTTTAAGTAATTTCATGTTTAAATCGTGTTTTTCAACTTTTAATTTTGATTCTTTTATATTTTTAATTTATTTTATTTCCTTATGAATTGGACACACAGAACAAAAGTTGTATCAATTTACTAAAGAAATCAGAACAAACAAATTTTCTGTTTTGAACACAAAAGATAAGACGACGGCACTGTTCTCGTATCTAATTTCCTGAATGAAAGGTAAGTTTCTTTTTTTTAATGTTTAAAAATATAATTTAACAACTTACAAATAATTTTAAATATTGAAATAAGTTTATTTTTTATTGCAATCCAATATGAATGGTAAGTTATTTTTACGACTTTAAAAATTCGCTTTGAATAACTTTTAAAAATAATCTGAAACAGAAAAGCAGTTTTTTTTTGCACCTCAGAAATATTGATTCTTAAAAAAAAATCTTTAACAATAAAAAAAGTTTATTTTTATTGCAATCTAATAAAAATATTGACTCCGCCGTACTTTATAACAAACTTGAATAAAAATATATGAATTGCTGATTAAAAAAAAAATTCCGGTAAATATGAAGAATTATTTCACCCTCGAAAATTCCTTTAAAATTACCAGTCTTATAAGTTTTCGGGATCGCTGAAAACGAAATTAACGTTTAAAATTACGGCAAACGAGTAGTTTCCAAGATATAAAAAATGTTAGTTTAAAAAAAAAGTAGGGTATCACTTTTCTGTAATAATTTAACGTAAAATGAGCACCCACTTTGTGGTCATGATTTTTTTTTTCGGGGGATGGCGGGAAGACTTTCTTTCCCCCCTCGGAAAATCCTTTAAAATTACCTCTAACTTTTAAAATTCCGGGAAACAAGTAGTTTCCAAGATATGAAGAAATGCAGTCACTTAATGGTCACCGTTTGTTTTGTTTTTTTAATGGAGTAGGAGACTGCCGGTTTGTTTTCGTTCTTTTTTATATACATTTGGCAGGAGGCGGTTGAAAGGCGAGGTGTGTTGTGGCTCTGCCGCCTCTCACCAAATGCAAACAGAATTTTTGTGAAATATTAAACAGTTCTTCTACTCGGTTAATGTCGGCATCTTACTTACGTCAAACCGCTTAATTAAACTGCATAGAGTAATTCTTCATATTGACCAATCTTCCTTTAAAATATAGTATTCAATCTGACAATTAAATGTTTTTGTCAAAAATGTGTTTATTTAAGTAAAACTTACGTGATTTCTAGTAAAATAATAATGTTTACCATAAACAAAATAATTTAATTCGAAGTTGCTTTAAACTGTTTTTTCGATATTTGTTTTTTTTTAAATTTTTAAATCGTGGCCACAAAGTGGGTGCTCATTTTACGTTAAATTAACATAGAAAAGTAATCCCCCAGATTTTAACACTACCATTTCTTCATATCTTGGAAACTACTCACTTGACGTAATTTTAAACGTTATTTTAGTTTTCAGCGACCCTGAAAACCTTTAAGAGTGGTAATTTTAAAGGAATTTTCGAGGGTTGAGTGATTCTTCATATTAAACAATCTCCCTTTAAAATATAGTATTCAATCTGACTATTAGATCTTTTTGTCAAAAATGTGTTTATTTAAGTAAAACTTAGGTGATTTCTAGTAAAATAATAATGTTTACCATAAACAAAATAATTTAATTCAAAGTTGGTTTAAACTGCTTTTTCGATATTTAATTGTGCACTAGTACAATTTTATTCAATATTTAAGGTTATAGAATAGGCAACACTTTCTTTAATAAAGTTTACATAAAAATGAGCACCCATTTATTGACAATCACCAATTAACTAAAATTTAATGTAAAAAAAATAATTGGTAAATGTTTACAATCGAAGCCACCATAGTTTTAATCCTAAAAAAAATGAAAATCTACTTTTTGTTTGCAATTGCGTCTGAAAAGCCATAAAAAATATCCCGAAAAATAGAATAAAAATAACACAAATTATAGATATTTAACACGTTCTTATATAAATTTAACATAAATTTAGCACCTACGTCCTGTCCAAATTTCAGTCAAAGAGACATGTAATCGTTCGCAGTTTCAAATTTTTATGGCAGGAAAAGGGAGAGGGAATTCCTTGTATCGATTTTTGTTTTGATTTTACGAAGGTAGGATTAAAACCCGCATGTTTTTAACTATTCTCTACTTTCACCTAACAATTTATTTGTCAGAAAAAGTGATGCACGACATTTATTTGCGACTGTCTGGAAGAGCTTAAGCAAAGAAAATGTTTGTTGGAATGTTGATTCTTTTTATGCTTGAGGTAGCCATTACGGCCGACTGATTTGATTGGATAATTTGGGTATAAAAAGTCTCATGATCAGACTGAAGGTGTGGATAATCAGTCCGAAGTTGTGATCAGTGGAGATGAAATCTTTTCTAACATTAGCAGACCAATGAGGTTATACTTTTTGTGTTACCTACGGCACAAGTCGCAACAATCCCTTGTGGCAAACCTAAGATAACTGATGCTCTATAGTGGAAAAATACCACATAATTCTAATAAAAAAGACACTGGAATCTTGTCAACATTCAGATGACATTTTAAGTTCCATCATGTTCCTTCCTGTTCTTCAGAACTCAACTGCCGCCATCTTGACTGCCGGCCTTATATTCCCTCATTCCAGTGTCTAACCTTATTGATATGCAAATCACATCAAACCACATTCCCCTCTGATCCTTATATTCACCTCATAAACCTACAACCATGCTACTTTCACTTGCTATCCCACTCAAATATTTTTGTCAGTCTTGCTTCCTAGCCAATAAAATATCCCTGCTAGTCCTGCTTCCTAGCCCACTCCGATATCTCTGCTAGTTTTACTTCCTAGCCCACTCGCATATCGCTGCAAGTCCCGCTCCTTAGCCCACTCAGATATTCCTGCTAATCTCGTTTCCTAGCCTCCTCAGATATCTCTGCTAGTCTTGCTTTGTAATTCACTCAGATATCCCTGCTAGTATTGCTCCCTAGCCCTCTCAGATATTCATGCTCATCTCATTTCATGCCAAATAAGATATGCCTGCTGGTCTCACTTCCTAGCCCACTCAGATATCCCTGCTCGTCCCGCTTCCTAGCCCACTCAGATATTCCCGCTAGTAACGCTTCCTAATTCACTCAGATATCACTTCTTATCTTGCTTCCTAGCCCATACAGATATCCCTGCTTTTTCTGATTCCTAGTCCACTCAAATCCCTGCTAGTCGTGCTTCCTAGCCCATGATACTCAGCTAGACACAGCTAATCCTCACATAAACGTGACTCCTCCTCCTTCTTAATACGAGAAAACTGAATCACATCTCCAAAATTCTTCATTTTAAAACAAATTTTTAATTTCTTCATTTAAGAGCGACAACGTTTTTCAGCAGATGCAACAAAATTTCTTTTTAAATTTCTTATTTAAAAACGACGAGTTTTTCCATACAAGTCAACTGAATTGCATAGCAAGTTCTTTTAACAGCAACGACTTTTTTGTTCGAATACAACCAAATTTAAAATGTGACCGAATTTCAGCATCACACACTCTAATTGCCATTGTAAGTTCTATAGAATGTTTAATTTTCAAATTTTGACTTGCATGTGCAAATAACAAATTCTCTATAGTCCGACAAATAATCACAAGTTCGAGCTTTGAATGCATTTTTCACTTCTCAATAGCATCATTTTTTTTTCCAAAGTCAAACTTTTGAATACGTATATAAACTCCACAGCATAACAAATTTTCACTTTGACTTTTAAATGTGCATTTAACATTCAACTGAATAATTTTTAAATACGTTTGTTGTATGATGACAACAAAAAAATCCAATGAATTTTCATTTTGACTTTTAAATGTGCATTTAACATTCAACCAAATATTTTTAAATACGTTTGTTATATGATGACAACAAAAAAATCCAACAAATTTTACTTTGACTTTTAAATGTGCATTTAATATTCAACCGAATAATTTTTAAAATACGTTTGTTGTATGATGACAATAAAAAATTCAATGAATTTTTACTTTGACTTTTAAATGTGCATTTAACATTCAACCAAATAATTTTTTTAAATACGTTAGTTGTATAATGACAATAAAAAATCCAACAAATTTTCACTTTGACTTTTAAATGTGCATTTAACATTCGACCTAATAATTGTTTAAATACGTTTGTTGTATGATGACAATAAAAAATTAAACAAATTTTCACTCTGACTTTTAAATGTGCATTTAACATTCAACCAAATATTTTTTTTAAATACGATTGTTGTATGATGACAATAAAAAATCCAACAATTTTCACTTTGACTTTTAAATGTTCATTTAACATTCAACCAAATAATTTTTAAATACGTTTTTTGTATGATGACAATAAACAATCCAACGATTTTTCACTTTGAATTTTAAATGTACATTTTAAATTGTTTATTAATTTGTTCGATGAAAGTACAGAAAAGTTAACATGCAGACTAATTCCCAACAACGTAACAAACGCATCCTTTGTTTATTAACTTTTAAGTGAAAGTACAGAATAGTTAACAACATGTAGACTCTAATCTCCCAAAACATAAAAAAAAACATATTTTTTTGTTTATTACTTTGTTAGGTGAAAGTACAGAATAGTTATCAACATGTTGACTCTAATCTCCCAACAATGTAACAAACGTTTTGTTTATAAAAAAAATATTATAAAAAGCTGCAACCGATATGCTGTTCTTATACCACTATCAGCCGGTCACTGAGGTGTATGACCGATAGACGTGTTATATTAAACGTCTTAAAGTTGTATCGGGGAGACGTAAAGATGGACCAGTCATTAGGGTGCTTGTATCAAGAAAATCATACCTGATATATTGAATGTGCTGTGTGGCTCCTTCTTCTCCCAGGAAACGTCTTGACCTCTTCACCCTTGGTGACGTTCGGACTGGAATTTTCTTTTTTCATTTACCGGGCCGCTTCGTTGTTTCAATGAAGGCATTTATGAAGGCATTCATGGCAGACACAAGAAAAACGACACGCGACACAATTGTAATATATATAAAGCATAACTATTTTATTTTTAAAAATATTTTTTACAAAAACTTTTACAATTTAAAACTGGACAATAGGCTTTTCAAAGCTTACCAACCTAATTAGTATTGAGGGAGGGGGTTCTCCCCCCATTTATGGAGAGACAGAATATGCGTCTTAACTTCATGGTGGTCATGCAGGAAAGAGACAGAAAGATAGCAAGGGAATTATGGAAAGGGATTTCTTTGTGTCTATATACATATCAATATCTCTCTCTCTATATATATATATATCAATATATATATCAATATATATATGTATATCAACATATATATATGTATATCAATATATATATATATGTATATCAATATCTCTCTCTCTCTCTCTCTCTATATATATATATATATATATATATATATATATATATATATATATAAATGTTTCTTATGTTTTCACTATGATGAATATCATATAAAATTCTAGGTGTAACTCTTTATAAAGTATATGTTAAAAAACACCTGTATCGACTCTTTCTGTGTCAAATTATAAAACATGCGATTATTTTCTTCTGTGTATCATATTAAGGTTTGAGTAAACAAGATTTGATAAAAAAAACAATATATAAACGATGATACTAAAATATTGAAATTCATTTATTTCTGTTATTTACAGATGTTCCTGTTTGATGATTGTTATAGAAAATTATTGATATGAACGACAACACATATATGTATGCGAATATGTATATATATCATTATATATTATTACATTTTCATTGATCAGTATGTTTTACTATAGAAAATTATTGATATAAAAGACAACACATATATGTATGCGAATACTACTATTCAAAATAATTATTGGAAATAGTGTAGAAAATCACACACACCTTGAAGATAACATTCACATATGCGGTATATGTGCTTAATGTTCAAACGAATGAAAAGGTATAAACAAGATAATCACAAATCACAGAAAAGTATGAGGCTTTAGGAAAGACAATATTTTTCTAAATAATGCTAAAGTGAAATTCTGTAATATTCATAACAGAATACATAATATTGAACCTGGATAAAGTTTAGTAAAACATGCAAGTACACAGTGAGAAAAGGCCACATTCTTGTGAAGTGTGTGGATATTCTTGTTCTATAAAATCAGATTTAGTGAGACATATGAGAACTCACACTGGCAAAAAGCCACATTCTTGTGAAGTGTGTGGATATTCTTGTTCTATAAAATCACATTTAGTGACACATATGAGAACTCACACTGGAGAAAAACCACATTCTTGTGAAGTGTGTGGATATTCTTGTTCTCAAAAATCACATTTAGTGAGACATATGAGAACTCACACTGGGGAAAAGCCACATTCTTGTGAAGTGTGTGGATATTCTTGTTCTATAAAATCAAATTTAGTGAGACATATGAGAACTCACACTGGGGAAAAGCCACATTCTTGTGAAGTGTGTGGATATTCTTGTTCTATAAAATCACATTTAGTGACACATATGAGAACTCACACTGGAGAAAAACCACATTTTTGTGAAGTGTGTGGATATTCTTGTTCTCAAAAATCACATTTAGTGACACATATGAGAACTCACACTGGGGAAAAGCCACATTCTTGTGAAGTGTGTGAATATTCTTGTTCTAGAAAATCAAATTTAGTGACACATATGAGAACTCACACTGGGGAAAAGCCACATTCTTGTGAAGTGTGTGGATATTCTTGTTCTATAAAATCAGATTTAGTGAGACATATGAGAACTCACACTGGCAAAAAGCCACATTCTTGTGAAGTGTGTGGATATTCTTGTTCTATAAAATCACATTTAGTGACACATATGAGAACTCACACTGGAGAAAAACCAAATTCTTGTGAAGTGTGTGGATATTCTTGTTCTAAAAAATCACATTTAGTGACACATATGAGAACTCACACTGGGGAAAAGCCACATTCTTGTGAAGTGTGTGGATATTCTTGTTCTAGAAAATCAAATTTAGTGACACATATGAGAACTCACACTGGGGAAAAGCCACATTCTTGTAAAGTGTGTGGATATTCTTGTTCTATAAAATCAGATTTAGTGAGACATATGAGAACTCACACTGGCAAAAAGCCACATTCTTGTGAAGTGTGTGGATATTCTTGTTCTATAAAATCACATTTAGTGACACATATGAGAACTCACACTGGAGAAAAACCACATTCTTGTGAAGTGTGTGGATATTCTTGTTCTCAAAAATCACATTTAGTGACACATATGAGAACTCACACTGGGGAAAAGCCACATTCTTGTGAAGTGTGTGGATATTCTTGTTCTAGAAAATCAAATTTAGTGACACATATGAGAACTCACACTGGGGAAAAGCCACATTCTTGTGAAGTGTGTGGATATTCTTGTTCTATAAAATCAGATTTAGTGAGACATATGAGAACTCACACTGGCAAAAAGCCACATGCTTGTGAAGTGTGTGGATAATCTTGTTCTAGAAAATGAAATTTTGTGAGACATATGAGAACTCACACTGGAGAAAATCTTTAAGCATCATTGTCCAAATAAAAAAGGCATCGCAAGAGAAAAACTCACATGCCAGAAGTTTAACTTTATGAAGAACTATGCTTTCTCTACGGAGCAGATTTCCAGCATGATTAGAGACATTCACTTGATGATTGAGGATGACATCTGCCCAATAAGCAACCCCATCCCTCTTCCCAGTGATATTACACCAGAACCCATTTCATGTCAACTACCCGACATGGTCTCAGACCTAACATTGACAGAGGAGACGCGTTATCAAGGGCAATGCCCAATAAACGACAGTAAATCTCCTCAAGATTCACGTCCGAAAATATCTCAACTAAAACATGGGCAAAAACAACACCGCAATGCCCCACCTGTAAACATGACACTGGATGGCGACCAGATTGAGCTGGAGGAAGAACTGGCGAATAAAATAGAAATTGCACGATGCCTGGCTGTTGGAGATCGACCCAGACTGGTGAAAATAAATTGTACCAAAGCCTTCAAGATCATTGTTACGAAAGGGAATGATGCTCTCACAAAAATTGTTCCAACTAATGCGTCATTTACTGAAACAAACCATGCAACTTTTGGGGCACCATGGTTTATGCAGAGGAAACTTTTACCTCAGCATAAAGAGAAAAAAGAGGGAAAATTTGAGGCCAAAACAAAAAAACCAGTCTGGAAAAGTAGGCTTCAATAGAAAATATTAAAACTCCGAAAGGAAACATCCCGGATATCTGCCTTTCTGTTATGTGACAGCCCAGGGAAAAAATTAAAAAAGAAGATGAATAAACTTAAAACTGACTATTCTCTTCACAACCAAGTGAAGCTAAGAGCTAAAATAGCAGAAAACCAAGCTGAAATAAAAGCTTTAGCTGTACAAATTAAAAACAAACAACAGAAAATTGAGTCCAAGTCATTGAATGAGTTGTTTGGCAAGAACCCAAGGATGGTGTACAGAAATTTAATTAAAGAGGACATCAAGGTAAATTCGCCACCGTCACAGAGAGGGAGTGGATATATACAATTAAAGAGGCTGTCAAGGGCAAACAAAATATGCCACCACTAAAAATCACGAAAGATGCTCTAAGGAAAAAATCACCCATTTTGGCAACTTTAAAAGCCCAGGAATTGACAAGATCCCAAATTTCTGGCTTAAAAAACTCACAGCACTTCATGAACATTATGCACAGGCATTTACTCGTGTTGTCAGCGGTGAGGAAGATCCACCAGAATGGTTAACTCTTGGTAAAACGACTCTGGTACCCAAGAGCCAAGAGACTCACTTGCCCAATAAATACAGGCCTATCTGCTGCCTCTCAACCACATACAAGTGGCTTAAAGGAATGATTGCAGATGCAATCTATCAACACCTGACCGAGGGTGAGGACCTTGAAAACGAACAAAAGGGATGCACCAGGAATAAACTTGGTACAAAGGACCAACTGCTCCTCAACAAAACCATCCTAGAGCACTGCAAAAAGCGTCAAAGAAACTTATCAATGGCTTGGATAGGCTATAAGAAGGCATTTGATAGTATGCCTCACTCCTGGATACTGAGATGTTTGGAGATATATAATGTTGATGAGAGCATAAGGACATTCCTTAAAAAACAAATGACCATGTTGCAAACATCAATGGCTCTACACCACATGGAAGGGACAATACAAACTTCAAATCTCAGTGTCCAGCGAGGTATATTTCAAGGTGATAGCCTGTCACCATTGCTTTTCTGCCTTACTATTGACCCACTCAGCAAGCTCCTCAAAAATGTGATGCTGGGTACAGTCTTAGTAGGGGAAGGAAAAAAGAAAAAGTAAAAGAGTAAATCATCTACTTTTTATGGACGATCTCAAACTCTATGCAGAGACAGAAAAAAAGCTTGTCTCTCTGATTGAAAATGTAAAGACTTTTACAGAGGATGTCTGCATGGAGTTTGGATTTGACAAATGTGCCAAATGCACAATAAAAAAAGGAAAAAAGACGACATCCGAAAATATTCGGTTCAATGATGGCTTTATTGAAGACCTACGAGAGGATGCCACATATAAGTACCTCGGTATAGAGGAAAATCTAACTGTGGAGCATGAAAAAATGAGACATAAGGTTGAACAAGAATACACATCACGCCTTAAAAAGATACTCAAATCCGAATTAAGCCCGAAAAACAAAATAACTGCCATAAATCAACTTGCAATCCCTGTCATCACATATGGGTTTGGTATTATTGACTGGCCCCAATACAATATCAATAGGTTAGATACAAAGACCAGGAAACTCCTAACCTTGCATAAAATAATATACCGAAATCAATGTATGGACAGGATATACCTTCCACGAAGAGAGGGTGGCCTCGGTCTCACTGAAATAAACCATGCATATCGAGCCACCATAGTAAGCATGGGGCAGTATATTAAAGGCTCAACAGATAGACAATAGAAATAGTGAGGGACCACCATGAACGTCTACCTCAACAAACCTCAGTCACGAAGCTTGGCGAAAACTTTGGGGGTGTCATACTGGAAAATACTGCCGAGGTATATGATAATCCAGCAACACAGATTGAAAGAAAAAAGAGAAAGAAATACACCGAAATCGAAATAGACACAAGAAAGCAAGGATGGGAACAACATAAAAGAGCAGGAAAGTTTCTGGAAGAGCTTAAACAGGAATATATAGACAGGGATGCTTCACTCCAATGGCTCAAGAGCGGGAGACTTCCATTTGATGAGGAAAGACTCATTGTAGCCAGTCAAGACCAAGGCTTACTCACAAATAGATTAAAAAAATGGCTGGCCTACAAGCAAATGGCCAATACCGGTTTTGCCATTCAGCAATTGAGAACCCAAGCCACCTAATGTCTGCATGCCCAATCTTATTGGCAGATGGCCTCTACACTGCCCGCCACAACAAAGTATGTAAGTACCTTCATTGGAAAATCTGTGGAGTGATGCAGCTTGACAGAGCGACGAACATCTGGGAACATGAACCACCACCAATAACATCAAATGGAAAAGTGACCGTGTTCTATGACAAAGACATACAGGCGGGGAGCTACATAAAAGACAAGGCCATCAAGCCAGATATTGTAATATGGAACAAGCCTGAAAGAACTGCGCTCATTATCGATGTTACAGTCCCAAATGATTTTGGCCTTAACAGAGCTGAACGGGAAAAAAATAACAAAATATCAGGACCTAAAAAATGATCTAAAAACGACATGGTCTCTGAAAGAAATAAACATTATACCGGTTGTGATAGGAGCAACTGGGTTAATAAAAAAGAATCTTCATAGATACTTAGAAGCAATCCCTGGAAGACCAAGCTGTAACGAAATACAAATAGCAGCCATAAAGGGAACAGCATCTATTCTTAAAAGAGCCCTCGGATATAAATTTAAATCATAACAGAATCAAGTGTTAGCTCCAGGAGGGAGCCCCTTGATCTCTTAATACTTACTGAAGTAAAATAAATAAAAAAAAGTGAAAAGACACATACCTGTGAAGTGTGTGGATATTCTTGTTCTTTAAAATCACACTTAGTCATACATATGAGAACTCATACAGGGGAAAAGCCATATACATGTGAAGTGTGCGGATCTTTTTCTCATAAATCAAATTTAATGATACACGAGAGAACTCACACTGGGGAAAAGCCATATATTTGTGAAGTGTGTGGATATTCTTGTTCTCAACATTCAGGCTTAGTCATCCATATGAGAACTCACACTGGGGAAAAGCCACATACTTGTGACATGTGTGGATCTTCTTTTTCTCAAATATCAAGCTTAGTCAGCCATAAGATAACTCACATTTGGGAAAAGCCATATGCTTGCGAAGTGTGTGGATGTTCTTTTGCTAAAAAATCAGGGTTAGTCAAACATATGAGACCTCACACTGGGGAAAATCCACATACTTGTAAAGTGTGTGGATCTTGTTTTACTCAAAAATCAGTCTTAGTCACCCATAAGATAAATCACACTGGGGAAAAGCCACATACTTGTGAAGTGTGTGGATCTACTTTTACAACAAAATCAAGCTTAATTAGACATAAGATAACTCACACTGACGGAGAAAACTTGAATGCCTACTAGACACTGTCCTCGAGTGTCTAAGGTCTCTGTACAGAGGTTTGTCAGAACAATCTGGCATGAGGATACTTTTTCCATGGAAGTAAACCCTGACCAAATATTCAAAATCACATAGCATTCGCAGCCCAAACAGGATCTCCTAACTACGGCTAACCCACATTTGCCTTTTCTGAGGAATGTTGCAACTTCTCCAAGTGATATTACCTCAAGTAATAGCACGAAGCTGGATACTCCACCAGACTAGATAAATTCTTGTCCTGGAATCTAGTAAGACCAAGAGACCAACATGAAAGATATACTACAACGTATGAAAATGGTTAATTGGGGAGAGAAAAATTATGTTCTCAATTTCTTTACTAACTCTTGAGAGATAAAGAACTGTAATGGAACATTCGAATATCTAGGTATCTCATATAGAGTTCAAGTGTTAGCCCCAGGTTGCGGGCCCCTTGATTTCTGAGAACTTCGACTGAAGTAAAATAAAACAAAAAAGCGAATGAGTATACTAAAAGGGAACTGAAGACAAGACTAGAAGGATGGAAACAACATAAGAGAGCAGGGAGGTTCATGGAAGAACTGAACCAGAGCTACATTGACAAGGAGGCCTCACTAGAATGGCTTAAAAGTGACAAATTTCCATTTGATGAAGAACGATTAATTATAGCTGCAAAAAACCAAGGCTTGCTCACAAATGGATTTAAGAAAATGGCTGGTCTGCAAAAAACCGACCAATGCAGATTCTGTCACTCGGCTGTTGAAAGCCCAAGCCACCTAATGTCTGGGTGCAAGATCCTTCTAGCCGATGGTCATTACACTGATTTCTGAGAACTTCGACTGAAGTAAAATAAAACAAAGAAGGGAAAAGTCACATACTTGTGAAGTGTGTGAGACACATGAGAACTCACTCAGTAATAACAATTGATGATTCTGCCACACAGAAGTAGAGAATGTTAACCTCTTGACATCCAATTGTAATGTCCTGTTGGTAACGACTATTATACAATGTGACAGAATGGAGTGTTTAAGTAACTCCACTGTAAGATCTTGAATATTTCATGTATTAGCAATCTTGGGAACATGTACCAGAAACAACAGTTGGTAATAAGTCATACACCATCCATTATGACTACAAAATTCCTACATCTACATACATAGAAAACGGGATATTAAGCCGGACATAGCGATATGGGACAAGAGGGAGAAAGTAGCAACTCAAGTTAAAGTAAGCGTCCCTAATGATGCGGCCTGAACATCTGGCTAATCTACTCGGTGAACCAAGTGAAAAAGAAATACAAACAATTGCACAACAATGGGCAGTTAGAATCTTAAAAAGATATTTCAGTTGGCGTAACTAAATAATTGGAGTATGTTTGGCATCTGGTGAAAGGCTCCAGTCCCAACAAAAACAAAGTGATAAATTAGAAGATAAAAAGCCACATTCTTGTGAAATGTGTGTTTTTTCTTATAAATAATGAAAAGTTATTGAAACATGAGAACTCAACACAAAAAATTCATATTTGAGAACAATTTGTGAATATTCTCGTTTTTTTAATCAAGTTCATTGATACATATTAAAATCGCACAATTAGTAAAAGCCATTTTTTGCAAAATATGTTTATAGTCTTATTCTAAGAATTTGCATTTATTTATATGAGAACTTCAAACTAGACAACATTACATCGAACACACTTGAAAGGACTCATGATTGATGTAACAATTCTAAATGAATATTGTCATAATAAAGAGAAAAAGAGAATAATATAATATTAGTAAATAAATAATCACAAAGAATATAATTGGGTGCAACTGAGAAAAAAATCACAGAAAAGTCACACACATGGAATAAAACTATATAATAATATATATTTTGTTATAGTCTTTCGTTCAGAAGAAGATGTATTTCTTGTAAGGTAAAAATCACCAAGAGAGCGAAGGTCAATGGGACAAGGTATGTTTCCTTTTTGTGTGAAGTGTAATGCAAAGATGTCTATTTGTCATGGAAAAAGAACTATATTTGTTCCGGTTGTAAACAGTATCGATATGTGTATCCACCCGCAAGCAGAAAACATCAGAGATTGTATACTAACAACACAGAAAAGAAAACATTATACATACATTAATATATTTACATGAACACGGTTACATAGACGCAATACAACGCGACACGTATATATGGACGTTATGTATATGTATATATGCATCAGTATACATTTTGAATTGTCTTCCCCGGCCTTTTGCATTATCAATTTGTTTACAAATACGAAAAAAATATTTGAAAAGACAATAACAAGTTATCTTATTAAAGATTTTATTAGAATATATTTTATTGAGAAATAGTAAAGGATTTTTTACACAGTAACCACCACTTACTAAGACCCAGAGGCCACTCGAGGATAAGGTTTAATGGGTATACATTAGTCAATGTGATTATAGCGTAGTAAAAATAAGTAGTGAGAATTTTGAAAATTGGATTACTTAGGTGACAGTTCATCAAGAACTTGTTTACGTTGGATTTGAAGACAATCAGATTGTAGTCAGCTGGAAAGCAGTTAATCGGAAGAGTTCCACAGTCTATTTTGAACTTCTAGCAGCTCCTGCCGAGATGCGGCAACAGTACTCCATCATTGGATGTACCTGGCTTTTATATAGGTAGAGAATTGCATCAGGAGTGAGAGATCTACTCATCAGATCGTTGATGATTTACAAAAATAACATTAAGTATCATTTTTTTCTCATCAAAAAATGTTTTTGTCTATCTTTATAAAACAATAAAATCAGTAAAAAATGTCAAAAATAAAATAAAGATTAATATTCAACACTGGATTTTAATTTTATTTCGACCGTTACTGTATTTTAAAATTTTTAACGAATCTTTTCTAATTTCATCTGAAGAAATTTTTGGCTTGTTATAAAATATATTTAAAACAATTTTTGTTGGAAATTATATATCTTTGCAACGGGTAATAAGTGTCCACTTTTTTCTGCCTGATGACCTTATTTTGCGCATGTCTGCCACCGTGCATAGCTTTCTTGGTGTCTGAGTGCCCGAGCAAAACGCGTTGAGCGTTTTAACAATTCACTATAATTACCCCCTCCAGCGATGCAGTTTGGTCTGAGTTGATAATGCAGCTGTGAGTCGATGGTGAAAGCTCTCTACCATCCAGTTAGCAGAAGGATGATAGGCGATTGTTGCTATGTGAGAACGTTTGAAGGATTGGCAAATGTCTTAGAAGGGTTGTGATGTAAACTGGAAACATCTGTCAGTGGTAACAGTGGTGGGTACACTAAAGTTAGAGATCCAGTTCTCTACGAATGCCTGGGCTACGACGTCTGTTGAAATGTCATACAAAGAAATTGCTACTGGCCAACGTGTAAAAAAGTTTACCATGGTGAGCATGTTGCGATGACCATCAGAAGGTCGCAGTGGTCCAACAATGTCCAGGGGATCGTGGGAGAAACCTGCGTCAGGCACAGAGAAGCTGCCTAGGGTAGAGTTTATATGACGATGAACTTTTTGTAGTTTTGCATGACATACGTGCCTCACTTCATCTACGTATATTGCCATTCATGATAAGCCAAACAAATGAGCTGTGATAAGCTTGACGGTTGCCTGCTTGCTGGGTTGTGTCAAGTCGTGAATGTGTTGAAATACTTTCTTACAACAAAAATGAGGTAAGTAGGTTCTTCAACAGATATCGCACCAGATTAGCTTTCTGAAAAGGAATAGGAATCTTTTTCAACAGAATGTTTGATTTGGACACAAAGTCTGTCAATGCCGTTGTTACATGGAAAGGGCTGTCCCCTTCCCCTGTAAGTAAGAAGTGAAAATGAAAGTAGATTCAACGTTTATGCAAAGTTAAGAAATTAAATGTTAGAAATTAAGTCTATTCTATTTTGATAATTCTATTAGAAAGAGTTAAATATTGTTTATGTCAGTTAAAGATATATTGTTAAAAATAGGTTAGAATTACAATTGAGGATTCTGTTGTTCGCCAAAAATGTGTTTAGACAATCATATGTAAAGTCACGTGAAAATTAGTCACATTTGAAAACATACTTCTGACGTCATAAATAAAGGAGATTTCTCAATATAGGATTCTGCGGGTTCAGAGTTAGAGGCAGTCAGTTGATCAGCCAAGAGTTGAAAGGCAAGAGTTGGAAGCGAAGGTAGAAGAAGATATGTCCAAGATGAATTCCTGATTTCATCGAATTCCGGCCGATCAAATGAAGAAAGAAATCACCATTTATGTTGTAACTGTTGTCTTGTGTCATCATTCATCGCAAACAAAAGGAAAATGTGTTTATCGTTATTTATAACGAACATTGTAATCTTTCGAAGATTATGTGACCTCCCTCCTCTGTGTTAAGTACTTGCTTCATATATCACCCAGTCCGTATTAATATGAAACCTCCAAGAATTGTCGCAGTCGTTGTCATGATGTAATATATATATATATATATATATATATATATATATATATATATATATATATATATATATTATATATATGTGTGTGTGTGTCATTATCATTCTGTTATAAGAACTGTTATATATGAAGTTCCCAAGAAGCATCCTAGAACTGTTATAAATGTCTTCCCATCATGATTATCATTATCAGTGTTATATCTGTATTATATGTCCCCGTATTACATGAACCCATTAATGTATCCCGATATGTCCCCCGCTACACAATGACGTGTGTCATTCCTAAATCCAGATGTTTGTCAAAATTGTTGAGGTCACAGAAGCGGGAAAGGGTGTCAGCTACATTATTCATTTTTTCCTGATAACTATTGAATGTCGGCAGAATATTGTGTCACAATTCTCTGTGTGTATGTTTACTAGAGGTAGAAGATGTAAGGTAAGCGATCAGAGGTTTGTTGTCGATGAAAATTGTGAATTGTCTCCCTTCCAACATAAAACAAAAATACTTTAATGCTAAATACATGGCGTGTAGTTTTTCACTGAAAATACTGTATTTGCGCTGAGTAGTGCCCAGTTTGACCATTTACCACCTGGTTGAGTACGGCAGAAACAACTACATCAGAAGCATTTGTAGAAATGCAAGTCTTACGTCATACGATGATGTATGTTTTTGGAGCACGAGAATTTGTACGTGTGCACTGCTTGATGCCAAGCAAGAGAGAAGGAGACGAAAGACTATGTCAAAGGTCACAAGAAATGCGCGCATATTAATTAGTTATCTCATGATTGTGCATGCCCCACTCCTTGCTCTGTGTCGGTGGGTTTGATCTAGACAAAGCAAATTTGCGGCATGTATAACGTTTTGCAATAATTTTATTGTTAAGTTACTGATGTCAAAATTAAATGAGCTTCATATGTTAATTTTATTCAGAGTTCATGAAAAAATTAAGTAAAAACAATATAAATATTAATAAATTGCTGAACACTTGTCTTTAACGAAGTTGTCTCTAACAGATGAAAGAATAACTAAAAATATAAACAAGATAACAAGATTTAATGATAACATTTCTATTTAACAAAAATATTAACAAGACCACATATATTTCATGATAAAATTTTTATTTAATATTTTATTATGTGGATAACAAATATTTATTAGTCTTTACCCTTGATCTGTTCAGCTAATCCCTTAATTACAGTTTCATATTCTGCTTTCTTTTCTAGAAGCTGATGATCTTCAATGTTATATTTTCTCTCCATTCTATTCATTGCTTTTTTGGGAAATGTGGGGATCTTGTTTGGTCCACAGTATAGGAAATTATTTGAGAGCTTCTTTTCTGAAAGTATCTATTTGTCTTTGAAGCTTGATCTTCCACTTTGGTGTTTCAGTGAGATTTGGGGTTAGCTTTCTTTGCATATACAATGCTGCACAAAAGTTAGCATGAGTTATGTCAGTTAAGGTGAAATATAGCAGTGTTATTTACACCATAAAAAGTTAACATGAGTTATGTCAGTAAAGGTGACATATAGCAGTGTTATTTACACCATAAAAAGTTAACATGAGTTATGTCAGTTAAGGTGAAATATAGCAGTGTTATTTACACCATAAAAAGTCCGACGTTTATGTTTTGTAATAACTCTTTGAATTCCTTCCCAGGTTAGAACTTGTTTAATTTGGGTCGCTCTTCAATCTCTATTGTTTTTCTCAGTTCGCTTTTATTTGCAAGCTTTCATTTTTCGATTTTCCCTTTTTTGTTTTATTTTACTTCACTTGAACTTCTCAGAAATCAAGGGGCCCACAACCTGGGGCTAACGCTTGAACTCCATATGAGATACATAAATATTCGAATGTTCCATATAAGTTCTTTATTTCTCAAACACTGAGTTAGTAAAGAAATTGAGAACATAATTTTCCTCTCCCCAATTAACCATTTTTATACGTATATCTTTTATTTTGGTCTCTTGGTCTTATTGGATTCTAGAACAAGAATTTATCTAGTCTGGTGGAGTATCCAGATTCATGATTTAACTTGAGATAACATCACTTGGAGAAGGTGCACCATTCCTTATAAAAGCTAATGTGAGTAAGCCATAGTGAGGAGATCTTATTTGGGCAGCAAATACCATTTGATTTTGAATATTTGGTCAAGGTTTACTTCTATGGAAAAAGTATCCCCATCCCAGATTGTTCTGACAAACCCCTGTACAGAGAGACCTTAGACACTCGAGGACAGTGTCTAGTAGGCATTAAAGTTCTCTGTCGTAGGCATTCAAGTTCTCTCTTTTGTTTTATTTTACTTCAGTTGAAGTTCTCAGAAATAAAGGGGCCCACAACCTGGGGCTAACACTTGAACTGTATATGAGATACATAGATATTCGATTGTTCCACTTAAGTTCTTTATTTCTCAAACACTGAGTTAATAAAGAAGTTCAGAACATAAGGTTCCTCTCCCCAATTAACATTTCATATATTGTATTATATCTTTTATTTTGGCCTCTTGGTCTTACTGAATTCCAGGACAAGAATTTATCTAGTCTGGTGGAGTATCCAGTTTCGTGCTCTTACCTTGGGTAACATCACTTAGAGAAGGTGCACCATTCCTTGTAAAAGCTAATATGGGTTAGCCATAGTGAGGAGATCTTATTTGGGCTGCGAATACTATGTGATTTTGAATATTTGGGCAGGGTTTACTTCTTTGGAAAAAGTATCCTCATGCCAGATTTTTCTGACAAACCCCTGTACAGGGAGACCTTAGACACTCGATAACAGTGTCTTGTAGGCATTTTCGCATGTGTGTCATTAAATTTTATTTATTGAAAAAAAGAGTATCCACACACTTTACAAGAATGTGGTTTTACCCGTTGTGTTATTTTACTTCAATTTTTACTGAAATTGATATTTGAGAAAAAGAATAAACAAACATTACAAGAATATGGCTTTTCGCTTTTTTTGTCTTATTTTACTTCAGTTGAAGTTCTCAGAAATCAAGGAGCCGACGACCTGAGGCTAACAGTTGAAGTCTATATGAGATATATAGATATTCGAATGTTCCATTAAACCTTTTTATCTCTCAAACACTGAGTTAGCAAAGAAATTGAGAACATAGTTTTCTTCTCTTACATTAACCATTTTCATACATTTTTTTACAAGGTGGTCACCACTTATCAAGGTCCGGAACCCACTCATGGATAAGGCTTATTGTAAGTACAGTAAGTTAGTGTGGATATTTTAGAGTGTCTACTTAAGGGGGCGGTTCATAAGGAATTTGTTTATGTTGGACTTGAAGACATCCAAGTTGTAGTCAGCAAGAAGGAGGCAGACGGAACAGAGTTCCACAGGCGTGCAGTTCTAAGAAAGAAGCTTTGTTCATGGAATCTACGTTTTGATTTAGGCATAGATAAAGAGTGGGGAAAGTTTTTGACAGTGGATTCAGCTAGACGGGTGTTTTTTGTAAATGATTGGCGAGGGGGACAAGGTAGTATATCTTCCATTTTGGTCTCTTAGTCTTACTGGATTCCAGGACAAGAATTTATCTAGTCTACTGGAGTACCCAGCTTCGTGCTTTTATTTTTTCCCAGTGTGTGTTCGCATATGTTTCCATAAGTTTGATCTTTTTGAACATGAGTATCCACACACTTCACAAGCATGTGGCTTTTCTCCAGTGTGAGTTCTCATATGTGAAACTAAATTTGATTTTTGAGAAAGAATATCCACACACTTGACAAGAATGTGGCTTTTCCCCAGTGTGAGTTCTCATATGTATCACTAATGCTGATTTTTCAGAACAAGAATATCCACACACTTTACAAGAATGTGGCCCTTCTCCAGTGTGAGTTCTCATATGTCTCACTAATGTTGATTTTTCAGAACAAGAATATCCACACATTTCACAAGAATGTGGTTTTTCCCCAGTGTGAGTTTTTACATGTGTCGTTAAATGTGATTTTTGAGAAAAGGAACTTGAACACACATTACACGAATATGGTTTTTCCCCCGTATGAGTTCTCATATGTATCACTAAAGTTAATTTCATGGAAAAAGAATCTCCACATACTACACAAGAATATGGCTTTTCACCAGTGTGTCTTCTCATATGTGTCACAAGACACGATTTATGAGAAGAATTGTATCCACAAACTTCACAAGAATATGGTTTTACTCCCGTGTGAGTTCTCATATGTCTCAGTAAATGTGATTTCATAGAAAAAGAATGTCCACACACTTCACAACAATGTGACTTTTTTCTGTTTTCCATTTTATTTTATATCAGCTGAACTTCTGAGAAATCAAGCGCCCCACTACCCTAACCCACTACCTGGAGCTAATTTTGAACTCTATATGAGATACAACGACATTCGAGTGTAACATTGAAGTTATTTATATCTAAAACACTAAATAAAAAAAACTGAAAACAAGAATATGCACACACTTCACAAAAATGTGGCTTTTCATATTCATCACTAAATTTGATTAACCAAAATTAGAATATCAACATACTTAAAAAAATGTGGTTTTCCCTTTTTCGTTTTGTTTTAATCTGTCGACGTTCTCAGAAATCAAAAGGCTCAGTACCTGGGATTAACACTTGAACTCTATATGGGATGCATAGATATAAGAATGTTCCATTAAAATTCTTTATTTCTCAAACACTGGGTTCGTCAAGAAATTGGAAACATAATTTTCCTCTTCACAATTAACCATATTCATATGTTTTTATATTTGTTTCATTTTAGTCTGTCCGTCTTACTTGATTTTAGGACAAGAATTTATCTAGTCTCGTGGAGTATCCAGTATCATGCTTTTACTTTTAGGCATTCAAGTTCTATCTAGAACTTTTACTAGTAGGCATTCAAGTTCTCTCAAGTAGGCTTTCAAGTTTTATCGAGTAGGTTTCAAGTTAGCTCCAGTAAGCATTCAAGATGAGAAGGATTTTCAACAGCATTTCAGAGGATTTGTTAAATGGTAATGTCCAGTAAAATGTCTCCACTGATGTCGATGTTGTCTTCCACATAAAGCAATACTTTTCCATATGATCTTTAAGAAAATCATTCCTGAAACATTCAATAAATGCCTTCAAGCACGAACATCTGAAAAAAGTCAATATTTTTGGTATTTATATGAACGTATTAAAATTGTGTTTAATGTTGTCAGAATTATTTGATTAAACTCAAAACATTAAATTAATTGATTAAACTCAAAATCATTAAACGCAAAAGCATAAGAGACTAGAAAGAACCGAATAACTTCTAGCATTATCAAAAAAGCAGTGGATACTATAATGCATTCTAGAGAAAATTATATAAAGTACTTTTATCATTCCTATATTGGTGGCAAAGCAGAAACGTTGATACACACGCACACACACACACACATATATATATATATATATATATATATATATATATATATATATAGTAATTTATAAAATATATATGGCGATTAAGCTACACTGAATATTCTGCGTTTCATCCAACTATAGGATTCGTCAGGCTTATGCTGATGGGTCTAAGGTCTGCTGTACAATTACTACACGATTCAACCAGCATGCTATTGAATTTGTTTTTCACTGGTAGAATCGTGTAGTAATTGTACACCCTATCTTAGACCCATCAATGTAAAAGTAATAGTTTCATTACTAGTAACCAGACCTTAGATAACAATAAAATATTATCCGAGCTATAAATAAATGTGCCGCAATAGTTACACATAATGACCTACATTTAACTATATCAGAAAACATCCCAAAGAAAAGACGCCACAAAAAACTAGAATTTACAGTACTTGATACGAATTTCTAGGACCAGAGACAGACCGAAAAAATTTAAAAACTCGATCTAGCACAAACTCGATCTAGCAGCAAAATTACACGACCTTGCAAACGACGATCCAGACACCACTACAGAGGACGCTGATGCTGAATTCATCCGAAACAGTTAGGACACAGGAATCATAAGAACGGCTGCTTGTACCGATATTAGAGCCAAACGCACTGGGACAAGTATTTCCAAGATAATACCGCCGTGGATGCTGCTGATAGCACTGACAATATACATAGGCCGCAAATGGACGAAGGTACTAATGAACAAAACTCGGAATCGTGATCTAACGGATGGGAGGGTATCCACATCGGACTCCACCTGCCCACAGCAACAAGAAACATCCAACGAACATACACACTAAAAAGAACATTCAAAAACATGATCAAAACCAGCGACATAACCTTCAAAAGATACAAAAGTAACGGAAAATACCAATACATCGGCGAATAAGCCTGGGCTCAACTGGAATCCGAGGACTACATCGTACCATACTTTATGACAACATGGGTAAAACAAAACCAATGGGAGGCAATCATGAACACAGCAACAGCATACAGAGGAAAAAGTATAGGCTTCGAAATCAACAACGTCATCTGCGGAGAATGGCTAACAAAGAATAACGAGTCGTGCCAAAATAGCTTGAAGCAACATGTAGGAGGCAAAACAAAAAAAAATCAGATAGGAAATGGTCAGTATCGCCCACCTCTTGAAGAAGACAAAAAACAAAGAAAAAAAACTCGCTTCTCGTAGACACGTGGCTCATCACAAAGAACAATCCAATCACCAGAACCACACAATCTGAAGGACGCCCCCTGATTGTTTTCCGGTGACCTGCCTTTATAGCAGCTGGGGATTATGTATTTGCATAATCGCGCGAGAGCAGACAGATTCTACGAGAATTGCATGGGGTAAACGCTAATAAAAACCGATGGATTCCATCTTGGAACTCTCTCTTCCGCTCAGGCCGAAACACAACAGACGTATCCGAAGTAAGCTCTCTATTTCCCCTCATTTCGGTTATTGCTAATTCTGCTACGCATACATGGGCGAATAGTGGCCTTATAGAGGTACAGGATATTTTCAGACATATGTAGTTTTCTAGCACCTTAGAGAGAGCCTACCTTCCTTGCAGCAGCCTTGGCAATGCTCTCAATGTATCTATTCCAGTGCATGTTCCCTGTAAACGTTAGGCCGAGAAGTTTAAAGGAAGTACTTTCAGGTAATGTGTTTTTGGCCATTGCTATTGGTGGTAGAGAAGGTTTCTTGTAATTATTGAAGGAATCAAGCTTAGTCTTGGAAGCATTGAATGTGACCATCCATCTTTGTCCCCATTCCACTACCGATTGGAGGTTATCCTCTAGTGTTTCTGCCATTTCCTTAGATATGTGTTCATTTGTTTTCCCCTTGCGCCTGTTATAGAGTGTGGTGTCATCAGCAAATATAGAGACAATTTTATCAGTGAGATCATTTATGAATATCAGGAATACTCTCCCCTATTTTGTTCAGTGAACGGTATATACATTTAGAGATTACAGTTAAGATATCTGCTGTGAAATGGGCTTGCCTAAATCCATATTGTTTGTCAGTCAGGAGTTTAGCAGCTGTTACGTGTTGGACTCGGACTTGATTAATTAAGGACTCAAATATTTTGGTGATGAGCAGAAGAAGGCTAATGGGGCAATAATTTAATTGGTCAGTTCTTTCACCAGAATTGTTGAAGACTGGTACCACAGAAGCAGTTTTCCGAGAGGGCAAGATTTGTTAAGGCATTTATTGTAAAGTTTGGAGAGAACTGGATCAACCCCAGCGGAGTATTTTTTTATAGCACAGCCGGGATGAGATCGGGTCCACTTGCTTTTGAGGTGTCTAGGTTTTTTATGATACCATATACCTGAGAAAGGGTGGTTTTGAAATCGTCTAATGTGGTGTCTGTCCGCAAAGGATAGCCGAGAAGGGAGTGGTGTGCCAGGTCCAGTGTGGAGTTTGATGCAAACTGACTGGCAAGCAGGTTATCCTTGTCAGTTGCCGTGCAAACAACCTCATGATTGTTTGCTTGTGGGAGAATCGTTGACAGCCCATTATTTACTACACTGTTGTAGATTTTCCAAAAATCACGAGTTCCTAATTCCTGTGTTTCGATGCATTTTCTGGTCGTTTCAGTGTATTCTGTCTAAACTGTCGCTATTTATCTTTTACAATTACTTCTAGCTTCTATATACTTTTAACTGTTGGAACTGGACTTTTGTCGGTTAAATCTAAAGTATGCATGCTGCCTTTGAGCAATGACAGCCGCACAAGCAGAAGTAAAACATTAGGGAGAATGGGGCTTGCTATAGAATTTCCGTGTGGGAACCTGTGCTTCAATTGCAGTTAAAGCCATTCAGTTTTCTCATTCGCACACTTTTCCGCTGGAAGATAAAGATATTTCGCCATGGGTCATCTCTGATGAGTTCCCTAATACCTCATTGTTTTAAGCAATGAGTTTTCCATTTAGAGCGAGAATTTAGAGCAATTTCTACCATTATCACAGCGTGATCAGCATTCCCAAGTGGGCTGTGGGCATTTATTGTACAATCATCGAGAATTGTGGTCAGAGATAGATCTAGAAGTTAGGCATGATCTTGCTGGTCTGGGAAACGTGTCGGAAATGTAACCGTCTGAGATAGGGAATGGGATATAGAGAAACGACGTGTTGTGTTACTAGCTACGTCTGTGTAAGTAGAGAATACAAGCCAGGTACTGCGCTAGACATTGAAGTCAATAAATACATGTACTGGTGCACTAGTATCGAGGGAGAATGCTATATCTATGCTGTCAGAGACTTTGTTTATTAGGGTACAGTGCTGGGTTGAGAGTAAATACTAGTAGCTAATATTATGTTGCATGTTTAGCCTGAAGCACATAAAAGGCCTGGTCGTCTGATTAGAATTTTGTTTCTCTAGTCGGGGGAGGGTGTTCCGAATATAGACTCCAAGTCCATGCATATGTCTGTTTTAGTCTTTATGGCAGGGTGGGAGATAACCAGGCATGTTAAAGTTGTTAGAGGGAATGGAGGATTGTAGGTTAGTTTCACTTAATGCTAAGATATCCGGGGTGTTTACTAGGAGAAATGATTCAACATCATCTAAGTTAGTTCTAAGCCTGCGGATATTCATAAATGCAAACCTCAAGGAAGGAGGCAGGTTGGTTTACTTTGAGTTTGGTCCTGGTTTAAACGTAATTTTTGCTTGAGCTGTCATTTCATTTAAAAGTTTCAGTTAGGATGAGTGAGGGGTGCTGGACAAGTGGTTGTGCAGGATATCAGACATGCAATACAAATAGACCATCAGCTGCCCTCACCTATGGGATTGTTGCCTCAGGAAAGCCTTCTGGGGATGAGTGCAAGGTCCTATCTCCTCCTTACCCAGTTTAAGTTTGCCAACCTTTAATATGTTTGAGTCACCAGATCTAGGAATGTTGTCATCTGGGGCGGAAGAGGCTTTCCACTCTAGGGTTAGCTTCAGAGTTTTACTTTCTCTAAGACGGATGACCTAGGAAGATCTACAGGTCCATCAACACCAAGAGAGTTTGCCCTGCGCCCGGGTTTTAATGCAGGTATTTCTGTGACCCCACATGCGTCGCTAATATTAATAGGTTATTTCGGTTAATATCTACTGAAAAATTACACTCCTCGAAGTGATTAAAAAGGACATTACTATGCTTTTCATATGCTTGTTAATGGGATAAGAAAAAATTCATGGAGTGGAAGCAAAAGACATTAGTTGCTCAATATGAGCGGAAAATATCATATCTATACAGCCTTTTCCTTTCAGACACCACTAATGTTTAGATCTCCTGCTGATTGGTTTGAGAGAGAGAGAAGTTAATGTATGGTTAAATATAGTTTATGTTAGTTTAGGAATAGGATAACATGTTGAATATGATTTACTACACAGCATTTTCCTGACCTAAAGCCGCACTGAATTTCAGAGTTAATGCATGGTTAAATATAGTATTAGAAATTAAAATTTGGTGCCCAACCTGAGTATTTAATATGACTGAAAGATAAGATATATCCTCAATATAGATACAAGAAACAAAATTTGATTTGTTGTACACTTCAGTACAGGTACATCTGAACGATATAAGTTATGGTGTATTCTGTAAGTATAATTAAGTATAGATGGATGGTTAAGTGGCATATTTTTAGTATATGCGAATATATGGAATTTTAACCATTGAGTTTGTTTGATGGCTTCACCTTTCTTTGAAAATCCGGAAGTTTGTATTACAATGAGTATAAGTTCAGTTTATGGATACGATCTCCTATCAAAAGGAAAGATATTAAGGGTTGCTGTTTATTATAGATCACTTGAAATCTATGGCTCGTAAGTATTTACTTTAAAGCTTAGCTATTGGAGAAGAGTATAAGCTAAAGCATGCATTAGAAATCTTACGAAAAGTCTAAGGGTTGAGAGCAAAGAAATTTTCGATTACGAAAAGTTAGTCTACTAAGATTAAGCTAACTCAAGCTAAGTTACGTGCAATGGATTAGATTTAATGGCAACTTCGGAAATAAAGCATTTAGTTAATGAACAGGAGAGATTATTTAAATAACAGCACAGTATAATTGCACGTTAGGGTATAGAGTTTAGGGTAGATTAAAAAAAGAAAATGTTTGTCATGCAAAACAGACAAAGGCAGTCATCTTGGAGGTAAAGTATCTATAGGATATACGTAGTATACTAGCAAGGGTATTTTTACAGTTAGGAGAAAAATTACAGGTACATAGTGTCATGGTTTCTTGTTCTAGTCCATAAACTAGGTCATGCAGAAAGCACCTCAAGGGAGTCTCTGATATTGTAACTGCATTTGTCTAATTTTTTAAAAGTAGTTGAATAGAGTATTAGAAGGTGTTCCTCTTAGTATAGAAATAGAATGAAAATTTAAGGTAAAATTCAAAGTGATATAACGAATTAAATAAGGATGTACGATCACTGGATGTTGAGCTGATCGGGAAATTTTGTTGTATCTATTCAGAAAATGTTTTAGTAATATCAGATTTAAGAAATTAACAATGCAAGGATACTGTAAGTTATAATCTGATGAGGATCCAGTATAGACGATTAGTTTCGTATGTATGAATTGTACATATTAAGTATACTACTTAAGTTCTACCCTCTATCGTAAGAGGAAATCCGTTTGTAATGCAGTTGGCTAATTTGACAAGAAAAAACACGTGAAAGGTTGTTGCAATGGACAGAACTTATCTACTTATTTAACGATATAATTTTACAGATATCAAATGTACATATTGATGAATCGTTATCCTATCAAAAGTTTAGTCAGGAAATTGTTTTAAAAAAGAAGTGAAGTAAAAATGGTTAAATATGTCTGAGAAATAACAAAAACATAAAACTGTCAAGAATGATATATACATACGAAGAAAATAGTGTTTAATGTAGATTTGGCTTTTTAAGAAATGAGGGGGATTTCATAAACTACATTACATTTTGTGATGTAAATCATGCTTAACAACTAGGGGAAATGCAAACATTACACCAAAGACCAAACATAGAGCAATGGACGGGAAGTAATTTGGCACAGATTTAATGATTCGTCTACTCAAACACTTTAACTCCTGACAAGTAGGTTCATGTTTTGTCAAGGGTTTTGCTGACTATTTTCTACAGTGAAATCCATAAGTAGCCTACTTTATATCCATATGTTCCAAGATATCATAAAAATATAGTTTGGCATAACAAAATTTTGCAAAAAAGTGTCAATAAGACACACACACACACACACACACACACACACATATATATATATATATATATTCAAGGATGAAAAACTCAAGAGTAAAAACGAATGAATTTCAACGATGTAAATATAAAAAGTAAGATATTGCTTAATTCAATCATTAAACCAATCATTAAACCCAATTATTAAACCCAATTACGATAAGTTGCTGCAATTAATCTTTTGTTTTAGTCTTCAAAGACACAGGCAAACAAGTACTGATTTCTGGTAGATTTATGGTAATATTTTATGTAAATTATATTAAATAATATATATATATATATATTATATATATATATATATATATATATATATATATATATATATATATATATATATATATATATATATATATAAGAATAGATATACGCCCCAGTCATCACCCCCTCTCTTTGCCAAAATCTGGAATTCTTTAAATAAGGATCATATAATAGATGCTTAACTCCTTTCCGACAAACAATATGGATTTAAGCAAGCGTGTTCCAATGCAGATATCCTAACTGCAATCTCTGTACATATGTAGCATGCATTGGATAAAGCAAGGACGCTAGAGCAGTAGCTCTAGACTTATCTAAGGCCATAGATGGTCTGTTACGAAGAATTTCTTTTGAAAATTATGTTATTATATTATTGGATGAACACTTGATATAATCAAATCCTTCTTTTACAAGCGAACGATCCAAGTTTTCCTCATTGATTGTACGTCAGAACACGATATAAATGCAAGTTAGCTATAAGCGTCAATCGTTGGACATTTAGTATTCTTTATATTCAGAAATAACTTCCCTGATATAATTGTCTCAAAAATGCATACGTTTGCTGATGAAATCACGCTATATAACAAATACAAGGAAAATGCTTAAACTTTAGTACAAGAAAAAACGACTGACACGAAGTGGTTATTTTGGACTCCAGATAATGGCTCAGAAACGAAAATTAAAGAAAATACTTGCATCTAATATATGTCTTATTGACACTTTTTTGCAAAATTTTTTATGTCCAACTATATTTTTATGATATCTTTTAGTTAAATTGTAATTGTTTGAAGTGAAGTTGTAAAAGATCAAATGCCTCCTCGAGATAACATCTGACTTCATTATGCTTATTGCAATTATATCCAAGGACTTTTAAAAGAATAGACATTGTTCCCTTTATGGTAGCCAACTTTATTTCGTTGCAGCTTATTCGTTCATGGATTGCCTTCAAGTCGTTATTTGTTTTCAAATATTTTTCCTGTGCATATTAAGGCCAACGACATTTTCCAAGTACAGCTTGATTAAGGCCATTGTCATTTAGAATGTTGATATCAATGATAAGCGCAGTTCGTTCGCATGTATTCCCTATTACAATGTCTGATTTAACCAACTTTGTCCATTAGTCTAATAGAACACTGTCATTTAAGCATTTGATGTTATCCGTGGAGGCGCATGTTCCCATATGTTTGATCATCTGTCAAGTTGCATCTCTCCACAGATCGTACATCGGAGGTATTTACAAAATTTGTAATGACAATCGTCAAATAGGATTGTGCATCCAGATATTATGTGGCTCTGCTTATCAATAGCTGAGTAGCAAAACCTGCACTAGGTGTGTCAGAAATTTCGTGAAAAATATTGAATAATTCCACCCCGTCTTTCCAAGCTTATAACTCCTCGAAAAATGTATTTCAAGCCCTAATTTTTTCAATTAAAGGGGCAACGACCAAGGTCTCATTAAAAAAAAAACAAAACAAACAACGTGTTTTTCTTAAAGAAAGGTTTTAAACTTCGGACTTTACAGGTAAATTTCTAACAAAACACTACTTTTTTTAAAATTTGAATATATTATTTATTGATCTTTTATCTTCAATTTGTGATATATAAAACTTTGTTGAGTAAATTAATTATTTCCTTATTAATATACATTTTAAAATGGGAGGCGTGAATTAATTCGAACCACTGTCTTTCCAAGCTTATCACTACTCGAAAAATATAAGTCATGCCCTAATTTTTTTCAATGAAAGGAGCAAGGACCAAGGTTTCATTTAAAAAAAAACAAAAGAAAAAACAAACAACGTGTTTTTTTAAAAAGGTTTTAAAGTTCGGACTTTACAGGTAAATTTCTAAAAACACTACTCTTTTGTTTTAAATTGGAATATATTATTTATTGATCCTTATCTTCAATTTGTGGTATATAAAACTTTGGTGAGTAAATTAATTATTTACTTTTTAATAGAAACTTGAAAATAGGGAGCGTGAATTAAAAAAAAACGTTTGTCTAAAATATTTTATTCAGTTTATTGAAAAGAGCATAACATTCCACATTGACCCTGAAAATATCGTAAAATTTAATCCATTTAAAGTTTAAAAATTGAAAAATACTAGGTTCGTAAAATTCAATTAATTTCATTACTGTTTAAAAAAAATATTTCTATTACTTTTAAAACAGCTTTAATAGTTTATTTTGGAAGTATAATCCATAAGGAAAATAAACAACCCACTTTTAAAGGAGAAATTACGAGTTTTTTGTATATTTAATTCGCAGTTTCGTGTTAGGGGTGTGAAAAATTCCTACAAAAAATTCTGATACACCTAAATCTGCGCTGGCTATTTTATGATATGCTCTGCTTATCAACAACTATGGAGCAAAACATGCACTGGCTATTTGCTGATAGGCCAGCCATTTAAACATCCATTTCTGAGTAAGCTATGGTCTAGACTCGCTACAATGAGTTTTACTTATCAAATGCAATTCTCCCACCTTTGACCGATTGGACACTGCTGTCTATATATTCCTGTTTTGTCTATACATTCCTCTTTTGTTTTCTCTAAGAACTTTACAGTTGTCTCATGTTGTTTTACTTTTTTTCTTATCGCGATGTCTGAGTAAATTGTCCTTTTCCTTCTCGCATACTTTGAAAGAATATTTTTGTCATGTGTTAGTTATTTTTTCATAAAACTTCATTTATGAAAATTATATTATTAATATAGTTATTTTTTCATAAAACTTTATTCACGAAAACCATATTATTAATATAGTGGATGTTTTTTTAAATTTTTATTTTACATATTGCATCAAAATCAAATGGGTCATTCTTGGAGCAAATATTTAACTTTATTAGGATTAAAGTGTTTTTTTAAAGTTTAAATATTGTCAATTTTGAAACTTTATCTTTTTCACAGCAAGTTGGTCGTCCAGACATTGTGTTTTCTATAGATTTAATTAATTAATTTGCTCTTGAAACAATTGTTGTAATGTTTATATCTTTAAGATATTATGACGTTTTAAAACAATTTTATACTTCCTTATATTGTATCATATTCTCCATTTTCGATTAATTTTAATCAACTCTGAGTCTTTTAGTGTGTTCTATCAAGCTTATATTTCTTTTATGAATAAATGCGAATTTTTATAATAAAACTTTACACACATTTTGCAAGAATATTGCGTGTTTTCTTTTATTAATTAAAAACCAAGAATATTCACACATTGTACAAGTATTTAACTTTTCCGCATTGCACTTATGTGGCTTTTTCCCAGTGTGAGTTCTCGTATTTTTCAATAAGTCTGATTTCTAAGAATAAGAATACCTACATAAACTGCAAAAATATGGGTTTAACCCAGTGTGAGATCTAATCTGTATAAATAAATTAGATCTATCAGAAAAATGTATCCACACATTTCAAATTACTTCTTTAGAACAAGAATATGTATACACTTAACAAGAATGTGGTTTTATCCCAGTGTGTGTTCTCATATGTGTAACTAATGTTGATTTTGTAGAACTAGAATATCCACATAGTTCACAAAAATGTGGCTTTTCACCAGTGTGAGTTCGAATATGTCTCACTAAGTCTGATTTACGAGAAGATGAATAGTCACACACTTCACAAGAATGTGGCCTTTCCCCAGTGTGAGTACTCATATGTCTCACTAACTTTGATCTTTGAGAAAAACAATATCCACACACTTCACAAGAATATGGCTTTTCTCCAGTGTGAGCTCTTATATGTATCACTAAGTCTGATTTTTGAGAACATAAAAGTCCACACACTTCACAAGAATATTGCTTTTCCCCAGTGTGAGCTTTCATATGTCTTACTAACTTTGATCTTTGAGAAAAAGTATATCCACACACTTCACAAGAATATGGCTTTTCCCCAGTATGTGTTCTCATATGTATCACTAATGTTGACTTTTTAGAACATGAATATCCACACACTTCACAAGAATGTGGCTTTTCTCCAGTGTGAGTTCTTATATGCATCACTAAGTCTGATTTTCGCGAACAGGAATAGGGACACATTTGACAAGAATGTAGCTTTTTCTCACTATTAGTCCTCATCTCTATGAGTAAGTCTGATTTTCGAGAACAATATATCTGTGGCTATTCAGCAGTATGAGTTTCTTTAATATCTGACTACCATTAAACAAGTATATCAACACACTAAACAAGAATGTGGTTTTTGTTCATCATGAATCTGATATATTTAACCAAATCTGATGTTTGAAAACAAGAATATTTACACACTTTACAAAGTATAGCTTTTCGCAAGTATACTTATATATTTTACTTATCCCTATAAAGCAAAAACAATTACATTCACACACTTTACAAGTATGTGACATTTCTTATAGATGTTTCACATAATTTTGTATCAGTTTGTAAACAAGTAGCATTTCTTTTATGTCTCAATATGATTTTTCAGATAAAGAATATTCACTATATTTACATATACGTTGCTTATAGTTTTTTATGCCTCATGTACAATGATTTTTCAGTGAAAGAATATTCACTATTTTATAAAATTCGTAAAATAGATTGTGTCCTATAGTATTATATATCTTCCAACAGATGTCTCTGTAGTATTCAAAATAAAGCATTAACTGTTGATAGGTTAACGTGTAAGAGAATGATACTCCATTGAAATTCAATAATAGCAGTCAATCAGGAACATCTGTAAAAGAATAATGAATGTCAATATTTTTATTATTTGCATGCATATATGTTTTTGTTATTATTTTATTAGATTGAAATCACACCCTCTAGATTTATTTTTATTTGTAAAGAAGTTATATTCGAAATTAAAAAAAAATATTTGCATACATATATTTTTGTGTTGTTATTAAGATTATTAGATTGAACTTACAACTTATTTTAATAAAATCATATGAGAAATATTTTTAGTATTTGCATTCATATATTTTAATGTTCTGTTATAAATATTATTAAATTGAACTTATTAAATTCACAATCTGTAGATTAATTTTTACAGAAGGCACATGAGAAATGTTACATTATTTGTAAAACACAGCTGTTTAAGTTATTAACAGTTTCACTGTTTTATCCTTAATTGTTTCTATTATTTTAATAATAAAATTGTTTAATATATTTCTTCGTGGATTGTAACCATTACTTCCTTTAATAATGTGCTTTTGCAATCGACAAATCAAATTAATTCACAGGTCTTATATCTTGTTTATATGGAAGTCACTACAGACAATATATGAAGACACTTGATATAATTATAAAAAACTAAACATAACTAAGGCTAACTATTTTCGTTAGTCCAGAAAAAAAGCAAGGTAATAGGTAAAAAGAAAACACAGAACGAAATAAACCGGTATTTGTGATCTCAAATGGGGAAAACAATTAGGGGTCTGATGATTAAAAACATCAGGGTTGTTATAACTAATGTTACAACTAATGTTTATAAAGCAATGTATTGAGACACTTCTGATCTACTGCTAACAATTTTGCATGTGGTTCATTAAATGCAAGCTGGGATGGTGTGGCGTATTTATTTTTTCAGTTAAATACGAGTTTTGCATAAAAAAGTGTAGGGAAAATTGTAGTAGGTGTCTCTCGCTAAAGAAAAGAAACAGAAAAGTCTTAAACTCACAACCCGACAAACACGAGACAGAAACGATTATACAAATTGAGATGCGGTCGGGTTTGACAATAGAAAAACCAGCCTTTCTTAAAATTGGGTCGATTTATCTGTTGTTTGCTCGATGTGGTAAACTCTGTGTAGTTTACAATCTGGTGTCAGTGGAAGAAGGCTTAATTTGCGATAATGTTGAGAAGGGAACAAGGCTGATTTTTTATGTGTGTTTATACACGGTCGACATAGCGACAATGAAATAAAATCATTCTTCATTTTTCTTTAAGTCACATATTCAATGTTAGAGAAAAATATTATGAATGACTTAAATTACCTGTACATGGATGATGGAAAGTGGATGAATAGGATTTGGTAAAATTATCCTCTCTCAGCCATCATTCCTATTTTGATAGGAACAGTTTCAAAACTTGGTCTTTTAAGTCCCATTATCACTTGAATATGCATTATATCGACACTATTTCCTCATAATAATACACTATGTAGTATGAATTAGATAAGACATACTAATACACTATGTAGTATGAAATGGATAATCATAATAATACACTATGTAGTATGAATTACATAATCAAAATAATACACTATGTAGTATGAATTAGATAGGTCATGATAATACACTCTGTAGTATGAATTAGATAAGTCATAATAATACACTATGTAGTATAAATTAGATGTCAAAATAATACACTATGTAGTATGAATTAGATAAGTCAAAATAATACACTATGTAGTATGAATTAGATAAGTCATAATAATACACTATGTAGTATGAATTAGATAAGTCATAATAATATATTATGTTGTATGAATTAGATAAGTCATAATACACTATGTTGTATGAATTAGATAAGTCATAATAATACACTGTGTTGTATGAATTGGATAAGCCATAATAATACACTATGTTGTATGAATTAGATAAGTCATAATAATATACTATGTAGTATGAATTAGATAAGTCATAATAATACACTATGTAGTATGAATTAGATAAGTCATAATAATACACTATGTTGTATGAATTAGATAAGTCATAATAATACACTATGTAGTATGAATTGGATAAGTCATAATAATACACTATATTGTATGAATTGGATAAGTCATAATAATACACTATGTAGTATGAATTAGATAAGTCATAATAATACACCATGTAGTATGAATTAGATAGGTCATAATAATACACTATGTAGTATGAATTAGATAAGTCATAATGATACACTATGTAGTATGAATTAGATATGTCATAATAATACACTATGTAGTATGAATTAGATAAGTAAAAAAAAACACTATGTAGTATGAATTAGATAAGTCATAATAATACACTATGTAGTATGAATTAGATAAGTCATAATAATATATTATGTTGTATGAATTAGATAAGTCATAATACACTATGTTGTATGAATTAGATAAGTCATAATAATACACTGTGTTGTATGAATTGGATAAGCCATAATAATACACTATGTTGTATGAATTAGATAAGTCATAATAATATACTATGTAGTATGAATTAGATAAGTCATAATAATATACTATGTAGTATGAATTAGATAAGTCATAATAATACACTATGTTGTATGAATTAGATAAGTCATAATAATACACTATGTTGTATGAATTGGATAAGCCATAATAATGCACTATGTTGTATGAATTGGATACTTCATAATAATACACTATGTAGTATGAATTAAATAATCATAATAATACACTATGTTGTATGAATTAGATAAGGCGTAATAATACACTATGTTGTATGAATTAGATAAGTCATAATAATACACTATGTTGTATGAATTAGATAAATCATAATAATACACTATGTAGTATAAATTAGATAAGTCACAATAATATATTATGTTGTATGAATTAGATAAGTCATAATACACTATGTTGTATGAATTAGATAAGTCATAATAATATATTATGTTGTATGAATTAGATACGTCATAATACACTATGTTGTATGAATTAGATAAGTCATAATAATATATTATGTTGTATGAATAAGATAAGTCATAATAATATACTATGTAGTATAAATTAGATAAGTCATAATAATACACTATGTAGTATAAATTAGATAAGTCATAATAATACATTATGTAGTATGAATTAGATAAGTCATAATAATATATTATGTTGTATGATTTAGATAAGTCATAATACACTATGTTGTATGAATTAGATAAGTCATAATTATATATTATGTTGTATGAATTAGATAAGTCATAATACACTATGTTGTATGAATTAGATAAGTCATAATAATACACTATGTAGTATAAATTAGATAAGTCATAATAATACACTATGTAGTATAAATTAGATAAGTCATAATAATACACTATGTAGTATAAATTAGATAAGTTATAAAAATACATTATGTAGTATTAATTAGATAAGTCATAATAATACACTATGTAGTATAAATTAGATAAGTCATAATAATACACTATGTAGTATGAATTAGATAAGTCATAATAATACACTATGTAGTATAAATTAGATAAGTCATAATAATACACTATGTAGTATGAATTAGATAAGTCATAATAATACACTATGTAGTATTAATTAGATAAGTCATAATAATACACTATGTAGTATAAATTAGATAAGTCATAATAATACACTATGTAGTATAAATTAGATAAGTCATAATAATACACTATGTAGTATAAATTAGATAAGTCATAATAATACACTATGTAGTATAAATTAGATAAGTCATAATAATATACTATGTAGTATGAATTAGATAAGTCATAATAATACACTATGTAGTATGAATTAGATAAGTCATAATAATACACTATGTAGTATGAATTAGATAAGTCATAATAATACACTATGTAGTATGAATTAGATAAGTCATAATAATACACTATGTAGTATAAATTAGATAAGTCATAATAATACACTATATTGTATGAATTAGATAAGTCATAATAATACACTATGTAGTATGAATTAGATAAGTCATAATAATACACTATGTAGTATAAATTAGATAAGTCATAATAATACACTATGTAGTATAAATTAGATAAGTCATAATAATACACTATGTAGTATGAATTAGATAAGTCATAATAATACACTATGTAGTATAAATTAGATAAGTCATAATAATACATGATGTAGTATGAATTAGATAAGTCATAATAATATATTATGTTGTATGAATTAGATAAGTCATAATACACTATGTTGTATGAATTAGATAAGTCATAATAATATATTATGTTGTATGAATTAGATAAGTCATAATACACTATGTTGTATGAATTAGATAAGTCATAATAATACACTATGTAGTATAAATTAGATAAGTCATAATAATACACTATGTAGTATAAATTAGATAAGTCATAATAATACACTATGTAGTATAAATTAGATAAGTCATAAAAATACATTATGTAGTATTAATTAGATAAGTCATAATAATACACTATGTAGTATAAATTAGATAAGTCATAATAATACACTATGTAGTATGAATTAGATAAGTCATAATAATACACTATGTAGTCTAAATTAGATAAGTCATAATAATACACTATGTAGTATGAATTAGATAAGTCATAATAATACACTATGTAGTATAAATTAGATAAGTCATAATAATACACTATGTAGTATAAATTAGATAAGTCATAATAATACACTATGTAGTATAAATTAGATAAGTCATAATAATACACTATGTAGTATGAATTAGATAAGTCATAATAATACACTATGTAGTATAAATTAGATAAGTCATAATAATACATTATGTAGTATGAATTAGATAAGTCATAATAATATATTATGTTGTATGAATTAGATAAGTCATAATACACTATGTTGTATGAATTAGATAAGTCATAATAATATATTATGTTGTATGAATTAGATAAGTCATAATACACTATGTTGTATGAATTAGATAAGTCATAATAATACACTATGTAGTATAAATTAGATAAGTCATAATAATACACTATGTAGTATAAATTAGATAAGTCATAATAATACACTATGTAGTATAAATTAGATAAGTTATAAAAATACATTATGTAGTATTAATTAGATAAGTCATAATAATACACTATGTAGTATAAATTAGATAAGTCATAATAATACACTATGTAGTATGAATTAGATAAGTCATAATAATACACTATGTAGTCTAAATTAGATAAGTCATAATAATACACTATGTAGTATGAATTAGATAAGTCATAATAATACACTATGTAGTATAAATTAGATAAGTCATAATAATACACTATGTAGTATAAATTAGATAAGTTATAATAATACACTATGTAGTATGAATTAGATAAGCCATAATAATACACTATGTTGTATGAATTAGATAAGTCATAATAATGCACTATGTAGTATGAATTAGATAAGTCATAATAATGCACTATGTAGTATGAATTAGATAAGTCATAATAATACACTATATAGTGTATATTTTATTAAACAGACATTTTCTGAGATTAAAATAGAAACCTTAATGTAACCACTTTATTAAAATAGAAAATTATTAATAATGTACTTCTAATAAATTGGCACGAACATAATTCAGTATTTGCATCATCGATAAATTCAGTTTCAGTCAGAAATGACCGAAAATTGTACAATGATTTAAAGGTTTAAAATATTTTTTTCTGAAAATTTGCAAATATATTTTTTTATGGGCTAAATATTCCCTTGTTACCTGTTGTAACTTTTTATTAAATAAAAAAGTTACTATGGTTGTTTTGGTTGGTTGTTAATTTACAATATAAACAATTCATATTCACCGCAAATAACCAATATTGAAACCTACGTGGATACTATGTGCTAGATGGACATACTAACTAATTTATGTAGCGATATCCTTCATTCAAATTTCTGTATGTTCATAAAGTCAAGAAAACAAGGAGCAAGAGAAGGAATTACACAGGATATTTTTTTTTCATTCTATGTTAAGTAATGATTATAAGGGAGAGAGGAATAATAATAAACACGTAAGTAAACTATTTTAAACTAATAAATAAAAATACAAAGAAATTAATTTTAAACATGTAATTAACAGAACAAAATACGGTAAGAAAAAAAGACAAGATATACAAATGGGAAAGACAAAAATATCTAAATTTTTTGAAGCTTTGATTTTAGAAGGCATGTATTAACGCATTAATAATCAGCCAAAACTGGATCTAAACATGGAATTCATTGCACCGTTTATTTATAGAAGTATGAACAACGATGCCATTGCACCGTTTATTTATAGAACTATGAACAACGATTTCACTGCGTCGTTTAATTATAGAAGTATGAACAACAATGTCGGGAAATTATGTTAAAGGCTATCTTTGGTAGCTACAATGTTTTTTAAATGCTTATTACTTTTTTAGCATGTTCGAGAACAATTTTTCATTTTTATTTTCGGTTTACAATTGAGGATCATGGAACTGCATTGTTTAAAATATTTTTATGATTGCAATAAAAAAAACAGCTTACCTCATTAATAATAACAACGTTATTATTTAGAAAGCTATTCTTAACATAAGAAAGAGGGGTTTGCTTACAAATTTGTACTTTCACCTAACAATTTAATAAATAAAAGAAGCATTTTATAGTATAACAAGAAATGACAAATATAGAACACATAATCGTTACCAAAGGCAACATAAATTACCCTTCTACCTACTTGGACAACTTTTCTTTTTTGTGTTTAAACTTATTCTAAAGCGGTTATTTAGTTTTTGATAAAATTAGTACTCAGCCTTATATTACGTTAGAAGAAACAATACCTGATATAAAACGGTATCGATAATGGCTTAAAAATTGAAAATAAAACTAAATATGTGTAGAAATCCAATAAAATGTCACGGTGACACTTTTTGCCAAGTTTTATTTCGTCCACGATTTTTTACAGTATCTTTTGTTATCTTTCGTTTTTTGAAATTGTCAAGTGAAAGTACAGAATAGTTAACATCACATGGATCTAATTCCCATCCTCCCTAAAGAAAAGAAAGCAAAAGTTGATACATTCCCTTGCCTCTCGCTGCCACAAAAATTGAAAACTATGAACAACTACATTGACTGCTAAGTGATCATGAAGTGGTGCCCATTTTACGTTAAATTTATATGAAAAGTGATTCCCCACCCTAAAATATTAATTATGCATTATTTTTTTAAACATTTTTTGGGGACATTTTTAAGGCTGTTGAAACGTAATAGTCGCAATAAAATCATTTCAGGGGGTAAACTATGCTGGGTTCTATTGTAAAGATTTATCATTTTTTTTTCTTCTGATTATATAATTTTAGATAAACTTAATAAAAGAAAATTATCTCTATTGTAAAATCTTCAATATTGCATAAAACCTTAAAAAAAGCAAAAAAAAAAAAAACTAAATAAAAAATAAATAAGAAAAAAATTCTCTACCAACGTAGAAGGTAAAGCAAAACATGTTTTTTTAATGTTAAAACAATAAAATTTTGGGCAACAACTCGATCAACGTCGAATTAAATCATTGTGTTTATGGTAAACGTTATGTTATCAGAAATAACACAATTTTACTAGAATAAACATATTTTTGGCAAAAAAAAAATAATGTCAGATTGAATAATATACTTTTAGGAAAATGTTTTTTTTTTTCATCGGACATTCATATATTTTATTCACGTTTATTTTTTTAATCAATATTTTCTAAGATTGTAATAAAAATAAAACATTTTTAATGTTTACGATTATTTTAAGAATCAATATTTTCTAAGATTACTATAAAAATAACCCCTTTCTAATGGTTAGGATTATTTAACAAGATCAATATTTTCTTACATTGCAATAAAAATAAAACATTTTTAATGTTTACAATTATTTTAAGGATGAATATTTTCTAAGATTGCAATAAAAATTAAACCTATTTAATGTTAACGATTATTTTCAGAATCAATATTTTCTAAGATTGCAATAAATACCATTTTTAATGCTTACAATTATTTTAAGAATCACTATTTTCTAAGATTGCGATAAAATTAAACCTATTTAATGTTAACGATTATTTTAAGAATCAATATTTGTTTCATATCATTTTAAAAGTTATTGGATTGGATGTTTTAAAAGCGTAAAAAATAACTTATTTTCATATTGGACTGGAATAGAAATAAACTTATTTTAATATTTAAAATTTTAACGTTATTGAATTATATTTTTGTAAAATGAAAAAACAAAACAAAACAAACTTACCTTCCATTCCAGGAATTCAATGCGAAAAAAAAATCATTTTTTTCTTTTATGTTCAATTAAGAAAATTTGTTTTGTTTGTTAAGATTTCTTTAATAAATTGATACAAATTTTGTTTTGTGTGTCAAATTCATTAAGAAATAAAATATATGAAAATATAAAAGAATCAAAATTAAAAGATGAAAAACACTATTGAAACGTGAAATTATTAAAAGAAGAAAAAAATTAACTGCTTCAGAACAAAGAAATTATGTTCATCGTAAAACGGTGTCATCATTATTTTGTTCCTCGTGTAAAAATATGGAGAAATAAAATCAGGTTTAGTTTTTAAGACAGAACAGTTCATTATTATTTGGATTAGTTGAACTAACTCAAGATAAGAACAGTAATATATATATATATATATATATATATATATATATATATATATATATATATATATATATATATATATATATATATATATATATATATATATATATGAATGAGAATAGTTCGGATCATTGAAATAATCCTCATATAACAATTGCAAAACTGAATATTTCACATAAACAACTCAAATAAGAAAAAGGAATTGCACAAAAGGCGAGGTTAGCCAAATAACAAAAAACGATTTGAACCAAGAAACAAAACTATAACAACATGATTCTGGCTTCACTTGCCATACGTTGCTCCTATGTATTACCTCCTCCTTTGATAGAGAATAGTGCATTAGTGCAATGCTGTAAAATGGTCCGACTCGCAGATGTAAATATGAGAAAAAATAAAACAGAACACAAATCGATACTTTACAACATTCTGTTCGCTGTGTAATTTGCTTGCACCCTAATAGTTTTTTTTATATATATATATATATATATATATATATATATATATATATATATATATATATATATATATATATATATATATATATATATATATATATATACTAGACTACCCGTGACTCGTTGGGTCAGTATGTTATATATTAGCTATAGAATTCCTGTATGAGCGTGACACTTGTGACGTCAAGAGAATTTTTTTTTTTTTTGACATAACAGAAACATTTCTATGAAAGTATATTACAATGAAAAAAGAATATAAATATATTTCTACGAGTCGTTCTGTTTATTATAATTGATTATTTTGGAAAAACTTTTTTGTTTACAGTTTCTGATTTATAAGTTGTTGGCCATACTTATACTGAATAGATACCATAATATTGATTATACCATAATTTTTATTATAGTTAAATAATAAGTAATACTACTTATTATAGTTAAATTTAAATTTTGATATATCTGCTTTTTTTTTCTTTTTTCTTTTTTTCGTCGTTCACGGAATCCTTTATCTTTGATTGTCCGCATTAATGGGTCACCTTAAGGGCATATCAAATAATGCTTGCACCCTAATTGTTTCATATATATATATATATAGTAGACTACCCGTGATACGTTGGGTCAGTATGTTATATTAGCTATGGAATTCCTGTATGAGCGTGACACTTGTGACGTAAAGAGAATAGTTTTTTTTGGTTGTTTTTTTACATAACAGAAACAAACATTTCTATGCAAGTATATTAAAATGAAAAAAGAATATAAATAGATTTCTACGAGTCGTTCTGTTTATTATAATTGATTATTTTGGAAACACCTTTTTTTTTACAGTTACTGAATTATAAGTGGTTGGTCATGCTTATAGGTAAATGTGCATTGAACAGATACCATAATACTTATTATAGTTAAATTAAAATTTTGATATATCCGCCCTTTTTTTATAATTCTTTTTACATCGTTCACGGAATCCTTTATCTTTGATTGTCCGAATTAATAGGCCATCTTTAGAGCACATCAAATTGGCGACGGAGACGAGATGTGAACTCAGTAAAAAAAAATGTGCGCACGTTGTGATCGCGAAATTTAACGAGTATTCACGCAAGTACAAATAATTTTTATATTCTTATTGGAGTTTTTTTTTTTTTCTTGAATTTTCTGAAAAGTTGACGTCATATCATCTCGTGTTTAAAAATAATTCGGAGGTATTTTGTTTTGGTTAATTCGATAAAACGCATTACTGTGGAAATTGTTTTTCTGTAATATAGAAATTCTTAAAAGAAGTTTATGTATTTGAAAAAGACGAAAAGACTGAACATTTGTAAACTATTCTTATTTGTATGGTGATTTTTTTTCTCTTCGAACATTTCTTAAGTGCTGACAATTATTTTTTTTATGTGACGAGATTCGAAGGGGAACATTTTTTTCTTTAAGACAATTTTGTATACGTTTACTTTGTATTTGTACGTTTAAAAGAAATTAAATTAAATAAATGCCTTCGGAACAAATAAAAGAGTTAACGAAAACGTTAACTGAAAGCTTAATCGCTCAGCAAAAAGCTCAAATTGAATTTTAAAAACGGATGCTGATTCATCAAGAACGTTTTGAATCACTCGTCATTCAGAAACTACAGAGAATCGTCTATTATGTGAAACTGTGTTGTCACCAAAATCTGAAAATGGCGCATCTAGATGTTTTTTGGCAGAAGGCATGGCCAACTCTTTAGCGGAGTTCAAATACGATCCGGAACTAGGTGATACATTCCCTGCGTATTATCGTAGGTTCGGGACGATTTTTACAAAAAGATGTGAGAAATGGTCGGACGAGGAAAGACTCACACTCCTACTTCCAAATTGGGTGCGGAGGAAAACACAAAATTTACAAATTTGATTTTACCAAAGAAGCCGGAAGATTTTTTTATTTTCGGAAACTGTTCGAATTTTGTACTCGATATTTGGTGAAAGAGACTGCGCAAGCCTTTTCTAGTCTCACACAAAAACACGCTCACATTTCAAGCTATATTACTTGTCATATACATACGCACACACAAACATATATTCACGTTCGCGTACATACACTCACATTCACGTGCATATACACACACGCTAATTTACACACATGTACTCACACACGCGCACACATACGCACACAGATGGACGACGTCACTTCCTTTCAAAGGAAATCCACACATGCGCAAAAGACACACCGAAAACACCTATAAAAAGAAGGGAAAGCTACTATGTGGGACGATAGGCCAACAGACAGTACTTACACTCTTTCTCTCTCTATCTACTACTTGTGCCAGAGAACACCTTTGCGTAGATGACTGCTAACTGATGTAAACCCTCTATCTTTTTCTACACGCTGGACTATCATTCCCATTTTCCACTACATCACTCACTTCTTTTCCCACGCGAGAACAAACAATAGTGACCCGAACGTGAGATGAAAACACATTTCATTTTTCCTTCTACAATAGCAGTCCTCTACAAACGATGGTTACACCCGCGCAGACATGAACACATGTTATATCTAAAACATTCATTCCTTCAACAGTAAATAAACGACGTTTATCTAATCCATCAATTGAGTTTTTGTTTCCTTCAATTCCATTCGTTTCATTATTTTCTTGTGGCGAGTTGGGGTATTATTATATTCTGGTCCGCAACAAGACAGCCTTTTTCATACAAGGTATTAGTGCTTGAACATGCAAAAATAAGAAACTGATGATATTGCCACATATGCGGGTAAAGTCAACGCCCAGTGTGAACTATTTAAAATAAAAGATTTGTCAGTGGATATGTTTAAGTGTTATATATTTGTGACAGAATCGAAGGACAAGAATTAATGGTCAAAGATTCTATCGATTATGGAGCAAGATCCAGAAATGAACTTGCAAAAAGTGACAGAAGTTGATAAATGTGAAAAGGGATACAACTAGGATGGTGGAAAAACTATATCACACGTCTTAATGGTAAACCGAAAACCATTTCCCAAGAACAAAGGAAAAAGTTTTGAATGTTGGAGCTGCGCGGGTTCGCACTTAAGAAAAATTGCCCTTTTAAAGACCAACCTTGTGCCAAATGTGGTTTAGTCGGACACCGAGCTTCTCAGTGCCGAACTAAATAAATTAAACAAAGACAAAAATTTAAGTCGAGAATAAACGTGGTGTTGTCAAAAGAAGAGACAAGGAGGTAAAAGAAAATTTGTCAAAACTAAAATAAATGGTCACACAGTGAAACTACTTTTGGATAGAGGTAGCGATATTTCAATTATCGACGAAGTGATCTGGAAGACGATTGGGTGTCCAAAACTGGAAAAAAAACACATTTAAAATTGCCAAAAAAGTATCCGGAAAGAGATTAAAATTCATGAGAGAATTTAAGTGCAGTATATCCCTTTGGATCGAAAACTTTTTCTACAAAAGTTTCAGTTGTTCCAGGTATAAATTCTTGTCTCTTCGGAAATGAGGATTTTCTTATGGCCTTTAAAAGTGAATTCCCCCAGGGTTTTTCTGAGGGATTAGGTATGTGTACTAAGACTGAAGTGAATTTTGAACAAAAAAAAACTAAATGTGAAACCTGTTTTTAAGCCAAAAAGAAACGTGCCTTTTTCTTCAAAAGAAGATATTGCAATCGAGCTGCAGAGACTGCAGGAAAATGGTGTAGCCGAAAAAGTTGACTATTCTTAGTGGGCAAGCCCTACTGTATATGTGTAAAAGAAAAACAAGAGGATTCGGGTATGTGCCGATTTTTCTACAGGCCTCAATTATTGTCTTATGGATCATAGTTATCCACTCCTCTCCCCTGAAGACATTTTTACAAAGCTGAATGGAGGGAAAACTTTCTCCAAAATTGATTTATCTGAAACTTATCTTCAGGTAAAAGTTAGTGAAGAATGTTCGAAATATTTGTGTATCAATACCCATTCCTCAGACTCAAAAGGTTTCCTTTTGGATTGAAAGTATCTCCAGCGTTATTTCAACAAATAATGGACACAATGCTTGCTGATTTAGGTTTTGCATTCGCATATTTGGATGATATTCTTGTAAAGAGTGAAAATGTGCAGGAACATAAGAAGTATATCAGAACAGTTTTCCAAAGTATTAAGGAATTTGGTTTCAAATTGAGTGCCTAAAATGTGATTTTTTAAAAAACAGATAAAATATCCGGATCAAATCATTGACAGCCAAGGCAGAAGACCGGATCCTCAGAGAACAGAGCCAGCACGTAGCAATCTTGCCCAGTTACAATCTTTTTTGATATTATGCTATCTATATCCCAAAAATGCATAAGTTGAGAGCACCATTGAACGAATTCTTAAGAAAAAGGACGAAAGTGGATTTGGTCAAAGGAGCACCTAAGTGCATATGAAGAGAGTAAGGAATGACTGCTATCTGATTTAGCATTGGCACACTTCGATCCACAGAAGGTATTGATTATGGCGGCAGATGCAAGTGATTATGACATAAGAGCAGTACTTCTCCATAGACTGGAAGACGGATCAACGAAGCCAAGAGTTCATGCTTCCAGATCACTTTTGCCTGCAGAGAGAAAAACTATTCTCAAATTGAAAAAGAAAGTGTAGCAATATCTATGTAATGCGAAAATTACATAGATATATTCATGGCAGGATTTTTACGTTGCAGACTGACCACAAGCCCTTGTTCATTATTTTTGGATGTAAAAAGGCCTACCCACTCACACTGCAAACAGACTTCAACGATAAAGCATAATTCTGTTGAATTATAATTTTTAAATGGAGTACATTTCATCTAAAAATATTGGACATGCTGATGGACTATCCAGATTGATTCGAAAGTGTGCAGAACCTTTAGAGGACACATTGATAGCTGCATTAAGAGAGGAAAAAGAACTCTCCGGTCTGCTGTGCAACACGATTCGAGAGTTACCAGTGACTCTGGACGACACCAATAAGGCAGCAGAAACAGATGAATTTATTGTAAGAACGAAAAACTAGGTGCAGTTAAATGACAAGTCAAAGAAATACTAACAAATTTCGCCATTTTTTATTTGCTCACAGACTGTATTGTATGCAGACAAAGTCGTCATTTCGACCACAATGAAAAAGAGAATGCTAACAGAAGTCCATAGCGGTCATCCATGTATGTCCAGAATGAAGGCCTTGATGCGCTGACCGGGACATCGTAAAAATGGTAAGAGAATGTCGAGGGTGTCAGCTAGCATAAAAGGCACCACGTGTACAGATACAATTGTGGGCGAACACGGATGCACCATGGATGCGGTTACACATTGACTATGCAGGTCCATTGAATGAACATTACTTTTTAGTCTTGTCGACAGCTTTACAAAATGGCTAGAAGTGCTTAAGTGTAAACATCCGACATCGACTAGTACTATATATGCATTAAGACATCTCTTCAGTCGTTTTGGAGTTCCTAAAAGTATTGTCAGTGACAACAGCACCCAATTTACCAGCAAAATTTGACGAATGAAGATTTAACAACTGCAATATAGCATCCAAGGTTAAACGACATAGCAGAGAGATTTGTTGACACGTTAACAAAAGCTTTAAAACACCAAGGCATGATGAGAAGAGTCTTAGAAATATTTTGGCTGTATATAGGATCACTCCTTACCCAAACACAAATGCCGGTTCGCACGGGAAATCAGATCCGTATTTGACAGGATTTTACCAAATGATATCAAGACAACAGCAACGAGAGAAAATCATTCGACAAGGTTCTACAAACCTGGTGACAAAATATTCTTCTTGAACTATAGGACTCGGAAAAGCTTTTGGTATGAGAGGATGATTATGAAAAGAATTGGGCACATGCTATATTCAGTAAGAAGTAGTAAATTCGACTGCCGCAGGCATATAAATCAACTAAGACCTCGACACACTGATGAATACAAACAGGCAGAAGATAACGAACTGCCATTAGAGGTATTGTATGACTCTTTTAATATTCCTCTAACCATAGCACAACCTACTACGAGAGTAGTATCTTTTACTCCAGGTCAAAGAGTGCTAGTTTCACCACCAGCTCCACCCCCTCAAACGGTGTTGAGGAGAAAAAGTACAAGGGTGAAAAGTTAACCGACTGAGCCCCAGACCTAAAAACAAACGGTTTTAAGCAAAATTCTCCAAGGAGAAATTTGCTTGGGGAGGTGCTATGTAGAGATAGGTAACCATCCCGGAACATTCTACATCAGGAACCGAGTCACCGGTTTTCACCGGACGCAGCAGAACAGAGACTTCCGCCTGAACGATGAACACACTTTTATTTGTCTCTATGTAAATACGCAAATAAACTTTTCTTTCCGTATTCAAACCACAGTACATATTTAATTATTTCTTTCACGGAATCCTTTATCTTTGATTGTCCGAATTAATGGGCCCCCTTTAGGACATATCACGCACAAAAAAACAAGCACAACCGCCCAACCGGTTTATACGAAAAATCACTTCTCTATAAAAATGGAAAAAAACAAACAGATTTTCTAAGGAATTTAAAATACATGTTTTAATCATTTTAATTTTTTTTTCCGAAATATATCGTTTTTAGATCATTGAAAAAATATCATTAAAAACTCATCGAATAAAAGGATTGTATAAAATAATTTGTTTTATTCATTGAAAAAATATCTTTCAAAAAAGTCAAAGAAATGTATTGATTTCTAAAACACTTTTTTAAATGTTTTTTTAAAAATTCTTTGAAAAAACAGATTTATTTGTAAAACATTTTCTTTAGTTCATTGAAAAATATCTTTAAAAATGGCAGCGTATTTAATAGTGATAAGTGTTCGTTTATTTGGTGGAATAACCGAATGTTGGAATTGTAGAATGAGTAGTTCTCATCTAATCAGTGACAACGGATATTAAACAGGGAGAAATCATTATTTTTGTCGGATTTAAGGGATAAGAGTATGCGTACGCGTGAGAAATGTGTAGTCATTTAATGACGATTAACACCCAGGAAAAGTATGTAAAAGTATAAAACTACTCGGTGTAGAATGGTGTCGTAAGAGTAGTCGGTTAAGTGAGGACGAAATTTTAGCTACTTCATCTTTAGGTTAGGACGATAATGGTCATGGCACTCCTCGGACTAAATGTAATTTTTTTAATATTACGAAATAATGTGTATGTAATTGCGGTCTTCAGTTCGATTATGAAGAGGTCCCTGTCAAAGGTCACTAGTAACAGGTGTTAAGCCTCAGCGATCCCTTATCACATGCGTGCCGTGATTGTCTTTCACGGGGAATTCTATGCAAGTTCTCTCGGCACAGCGGGATCTCGTTCGTCAGTGTCGATTTCGCATTCGGGTTGATATGCTGTGTCGCGCTGGAAGTGAATAGAGTTTTATTCACACAAAAGAAAGATAAACAAGTTCATTCAAGTCACATTTACAAAATATGGTATAAACAATTGTCAAAACTATTGAATCTAATTAGATTTAGTACTCTCCGTTTGTGTTGTAACGACGGATGGTGGAAAGTGTGTGTGGCGAGGACTTTTCGATTAGGATCAGATTTGTTCAAAATCCAGATTCAACTCACTGATTTTGGCGCGGACATTCGCTAATATACAAAGTATCAGAGTAGGGTGCTAGTGATTCTACAAACGCCTGTTAACTCCCATGACCCCTCGGCTTGCCCAAGAAATGAAATTATATTCGTTATATTCTCAAAACGACATCTAAGTGTCACTTTTCCACCAACAATAAAATGTATATGCCAGTTTTACAAAAAAAAAACACAAAAAAACATAATAAAATCCATAATTTATCTCTTCCTTTCTGCAAGGTCTGTCGCCGCTGCCCGGGCACGCAGTAATGCTGAACAATTAACACAAGCATAGTTGTCCGGCATTCTTCAGTGTTCGGTAGTCTTAGTCTCCTCCCAATGAGGAGCCCTACCGCTTCCAGCAGCTGTCACGCCACAAGATAACGTAATGACTAATGACGTAAAATAGTTTTTATGTGCCATCGGTTATTGTCAATAGGGGGAAAATTGCGTCTCTTATTATATACAAGAAGATAATCAGCCTGCAGGTTATATTCTCCAGTCGTCTCAGCACTGTAAGATGCGATAAATTGTTTTATCTGAAACAATTTCTTTTCTGAAAAAGTTAAGCCGATTCTGGAGCTTCCGATTTCAATATGTGGTCTTGTTTTTGTCTTAGAACGCAGTTTTTATTGCAATTGAGAGACTCATAATTTAGAGTCATGCAGCTTAAGATATCTGGTTTAGCTCCAAATGGAGGGCGTTGTATGTTACAACTCTGAATAGCAGCGGTAACTCTATTTCTGTCGTAATTCTCATAGTTTGACGTGTGACAACTGAGCTCTTCCCTACATTTCGATACTCAGGACTTACTGACCATCTAGGTTCCGCAATTTTTAAGGTTATTATACAGTTGTATGCAGTAGCTTCGGTCATTGATAGTAACGAGAAAGAAAAAGCAAGTGACGTTGTGATAGTTTTACATTTTTAGCTTCTGATGATAAGGGACATATAGGGGAGTCAATTCACGTATAAGATCATGGATGTTAGTGTTAAGATGCCATGGTCAAAACTGTTCAAATGAATCAACAAATGAATGGTGGTATAGATTAAAAGGTGTTTCTGATGCATTGTTGAATGAAGCCAATTGTGATTCTCTTTTTTACTTATGGGAGATGATATTTGTGTTTTAATTAAAAACAAAGACTTTCATCGTTGACAGTTTATTTTACGCTAGAAACAGTGGATTATTTTTCTTTTCAATAACGTCATTTTCTTTAATTTTCTCATCCAGGAATTTATTTTATTTGCTACAAAGTTGGATTAGTGATAGCAAAACACTTTCTTTTGATAAAAATCCATGGGTTTTATGAGTTTTTAATTCTCTATTTGTTGCCACAAGTGATGGAGATACACGGATCTGCATAGATTTTATCAAGACTTTATATCTGAAATCGTCTCATTTCTGTCCTTTATCTTGGGTGCAGCATTTGTTTGTATTTTTCATATTATTTTTATATATGATTATCTCATGGTGCTTTTAATATTATTTTTATATATGATTATCTCATGTTGTATTTTTCATATTATTTTTATATATGATTATCTCATGTTTGTATTTTTCATATTATTTTTATATATGATTATCTTATGTTTGTATTTTTCATATTTTTATATATGATTATCTCATGATGTTTTTTTAATATTTTTTATATATGATTATCTCATGTTTGTATTTTTCATATTATTTTTATATATGATTATCTCATGATGTTTTTAATATTATTTTTATATATGATTATCTCATGATGTTTTTTATTAATTTGTTTGTATTTTTCATATTATTTTTATATATGATTATCTTATTGTTTGTATTTTTCATATTATTTTTATATATGATTATCTTATTGTTTGTATTTTTCATATTATTTTTATATATTATTATCTTATTGTTTGTATTTTTTCATGTTATTTTTATATATGATTATCTTATTGTTTGTATTTTTCATATTATTTTTATATATGATTATCTTATTGTTTGTATTTTTCATATTATTTTTATATATGATTATCTTATTGTTTGTATTCTTCATATTATTTTTATATATGATTATCTTATTGTTTGTATTTTTCATATTATTTTTATATATGATTATCTCATGATGTTTTTGATTTATATTCATATTATTTTTTTATATTTTGATTTATAGCTGACTTTATAATGAGAAGTATCCGCATTGCAGACTCCCACAAAAACCCATAAAGAGAGCCTAAAGACAACTTATTTGAGGACGATGTTAGGTAAGCATTTAAGTTATTTCCAGTATGCATTTGTTTTCAGAGTAATTTTTTATGTTTCAATAAAGATGATGTATAACTCATTGTTTACAAGTTTATCAAGTGTGAGTTCTGAAATGTGTTGAAAGATTTTGTTTACGAGAACTTTAATATGAATATTATTTATATGAATATGGTTTTCACGTTTTATGGTGTCTCATATGTTTCGTTAGATCTTGTTTAGTAAAACATGAATATACACATTTTTCACAAGAATATGGGTTTCCCCTAATGTGTAAACTCATGTGCTTCGTAAGTTGTTGTTTCTGTGCACATGAATAATCACATAGTCCACAAGAATATGGTTTTTCTCCAGAATGGGTTCTTATATGCGTGGCTAGATTTGATTTTTGTGAAAATGAATAATCACATAGTTTACAAGAATATGGTTTTTCTCCAGAGTGAGTTCTTATATGTGCTGCTAGATTTGATTTATTTGAACATGAATATTGACATAGTTCACAAGAATATGGTTTTACTCCAGTGTGAGTTCTTATGTGTCTCTCTAGATTAGATCTGTGTGAAGAGG